>NC_139217.1:371911434-372248934 GCF_055691185.1 Crinia signifera
ATTATTTGGCATTAAACTGTAGTTGCCATGCTCTTGACCATGGGTCTTCAAACTGCGGCCCTCCAGATGTTGTAAAAACTACATGTTCCAACATGCATTGCCACATTTTCCCTATAAGAGCATGCCAAAACGGTCAGGGCATGCTGGGACATGTAGTTCCACAACATCTGGAGGGCCACAGTTTGAAGACCCATGCTCTTGACCATTCCTCTAATTTACCTAGAACATTAATCATTTGTTTTACCCCTCCTGGTGTGTTTACCCTGTTGTATACCTTTGTGTCATCTGCAAAAAGGCACATTTTACCCTCAATTCCATTTGCAATATCACCAATAAAGATATTAAAAAGCACTGGTGCAAGTACAGATCCCTGTGGTACCCCACTTGTAATCTTTCCCTCCTTTGACTGTACTCCGTTTACTACAACTCTGTTTTCTGTCCTGCAACCACGCTCTTTTCCATTCAACTATCTTAAAATCCAATCCCAAGCTTTCAAGTTTATTTAACGGTACTTGTGGATTATCACGGCTCCCACAAAGTGCATCGCATAGCAAAAAATCGCATTGCATGCGTTTTTTAACAGAAAAGCATCCAAATGCATTGAAATTAGTATCAAACATGTTCAATGGCCCCCAAATACCACCCCCATTATCAACGCGAACCCGAAGCGTGGCGAGCGCAGCGAGCCTGCGAGGGGCGGCGGTACGCGTCCTACGACCTTTTCATACCCCCACTATCCATGTAGGCGTGGAGTTCAGAATAGAAAGTGTGGCGAACGCAGCGAGCCACCGAGCCCGAAGCGTGGCGAGCGCAGCGAGCCCAGCGAGGGGACACGGATACCTTCACAGGTATACGCGTCCCCTCGGGGGCTTCACAGGTGTCCGCGTCCGCTCGCCACGCTTCGGGCACTTTCTATTCTCAACTCCACGCCGATGTAGATAGTGGGGGTATGAAAAGGTCGTATGACACGTACCGCCGCCCCTCGCGGGCTCGATGCGCTCACCACGCTTCGGGTTCGCGTTGATAGTGGGGGTGGTACAGCCTCAAAAATGACATTTGGGGGCCATTGAACATGTTTGATACTAATTTCAATGCATTTGGATGCTTTTCTGTTAAAAAACGCATGCGATGCGATCGCATGCGATTTTGTAAAAAAAAATTGGTAAAAACGGCAAAAATCGCATCGAATCGCATGCCACTATATATGGCATGCGATGGGAGCCGTGATAATCCACAAGTACCTATTTAACATTAAGATAACATTAAATTAATTAGAAATACACTCCATACATTGTTAATATGGTAAATGTCTGCAAACGTCTGGTTTTTAAAGGAATATCTACATACTGTAGGTAAATAGGGGCTCATTTCCAGCAACCGTCACTCCAGTCTACATTGTGCTAATCGCGTTAAAAGACCAATGGATTATTACAAACCTTTGAAAACCCTTGTGCAATTATGTCAGCACAGCTGAAAACAGGTTTGCTTGTTAGGGAAGCTATAAAACTGGCCTTCATTTGAGCTGGGTATCTGGAGCATCACATTTGTGGGTTCGATTATACTCTCAAAATGACTATAAAGAAAGAACTTACATGTGAAACTCGCCAGTCTACTCTTCTTTGAAATGAAGGCTATTCCATGCGAGAAATTGCCAAGAAACTGAACATTTCCTCCAGAAAACAGCACAAACAATCTCTAACCAGAGAAGAACGAGAAGTGGGAGGCCCCAATGCACAACTGAGCAAGACGACAAGTACAATAGAGTCTCTAGTTTGAGAAATAGAAGCCTCACAGGTCCTCAACTGGCAGCTTCATTAAATGGTACTCACAAAACGCCAGTGTAAACGTCTACAGTGAAGAGGTGATTCCGGGATGCAAGCCTTCTAGGCAGAGTGGCAAAGAAAAAGCCATATCTGAGACTGGCCAATAAAAGGAAAAGATTAATATGGGCAAAAGAACACAGACATTGAACAGAGGAAGATTGGAAAAGAAAGTGTTATGGACATACGATTTGAAGCTTGAGGTGTTTGTATCACACAGAAGAACATTTGTGAGACGCAGAACAAGTGAAAATATGCTGGAAGTGTGCCTGACGCAATCTGTCAAGCATGGTGGAGTTAGTGTGCCGGTAAAGTGGGAGACTTGTACAAGGTAAAAGTGATTTTGAATACGGAAGGCAATCACTCCATTTTGCAATGCCATGCCATAACATGTGGACAGCGCTTAGCTGGAGCCAATTTCCTCCTCCAACAGGACAATGACACAAAGCAGACTTCCAAATTATGCAAGAACTATTTAAGGAAGAAGCAGGCAACTGGCATTCTGTCTGTAATGGAGTGGCCAGCGCAGTCAACAGATCTCAACCCCATTGATCTGTTGTGGGAGCAGCTTGACCGTACAGTATGCAAGAAGTGCCCATCACGCCAATACAACTTGTGGGAGGCGATTCAGGAAGCATGGGGTGAAATTTCTTCAGATTACCTTAACAGCTAGAATGCCACAAACACACAGATATAAAAATGTTAATGAGCACTTCTTGAAGAATATACAATGTACTAACAGTGTGAAAACAAATGGCATGTGTAAGGAATGTGTCAAAACAGAAAGGAATAAATGAAGAACATGAATGATAACTGCATAGCAAGTAAAAACTGAACGTCAAATAAAGTTATGTTGGGCATTTTTAAGGCCCATACACACTGGGTGACTTTGAGCTGAGAGCCGCCCAGTGTGTATGCCCCAGCGATGAGTGCTGTTGAGCGCCTCAGTATCAGCGCTAGGAAAGCTGCTCATCTGCTGGTAATACCAGCAGATGAGCGGCTTTGAGGACGGCTTGCATAGATTTGCGCTATGCAAAGCCCCCCTCCCCCCTCCGTCGGTACCGGACAGGGGGAAAGCCACTCAGTGTGTATGCACTGAGCGGCTTTCCCCCCAGCGATGTAAATGATCATCACTGTCCATACACGTTGGACATAGTCGCCCAGTGTGTATGGACCATTTCATGTAATGTTCTGTGAATGGCAATAGTAGATGTTCAATAAAAGGAAACTATATTGGTATTACGGCCGCAATAGGCCGCATCTGATTGACGTCACCTTAGTACACGCCGCCTGCAGCGTGAGCAGGATTCGCAGGCAGACGGCACACAGGGAGCTATTAAAGGTCTGTTATTTCACTGCTTATATTGAGCCTGAGGACAACACGCAAGTGTTGAAACGTTGCTGTATCTATTCACTAATAAGAAACCGTTTTTGTCTACGCTGGAGTGCTGCATTTCTTCTCTCTCTATATTATATATATATATATATATATATATATATAGAAAACAAGATATAGAGAGCGCTAAGTTGTATTCCACCACCTGATACGAGTGTAATTTTTCACCTCATATATTAATACATACAACTTTGTATAAACAGAATATTTTATTAAAACTTTTTTTAAATTCCATTGTTGTGTTTTTTCGAGATGTCAACAAAAATAACCCAACGCGTTTCGCCACGTTTAAAAGAGGTACAATGATGAGGTACAATAATGAAGGAGGTACATACCGAGAAAGAACAGTGTAAAATCAATCACTGACGGAAGTGTAGGTTTTAATAGGACTTCCCACAATCTAGAGAGATAAAGTAATTTTCTTAATTTGGTTTTTAGGAGGAAAAAATGAATGAGGAGGATAGCATGTAGAATTCGATGGTACCTACGGTGGTAATAAGGGGTCCGAAGGCAGAACTGCCCGGATCGGTCTTTTCACTATTCGTGACCCATTTTGAGGGATTTTAGGAGAGGCGAGATAGCCTATCTGGAGGAAGAGTGTGTGGTATTAGCCCTAAAGTGCTTGATTAAGGTATATGAGCAGTATAAAAAGGTCTTACGTACCGCATATGGGGGGAGATCTATCCAACAATTGGGTAGAAGGATCCTTTCCCACTAGTAGTGAGGATTTTCCACAGCCTTTTAAAAAGGCTATAAGCCTATCAATTGGGAGATAGATTAGCATTGATGCCACTTAGTTATGGTGTTTATGGAACATATGAAAACATAGGTTTTACATACCACGCATAAAAGAAAAATTTCACAATCTGATGGAGAGGTTTTTCCTATTGTCCGCAGGAAACAAGTGACAAATACCTATAGGGACAATATTTAGCATTTAGCATGGATGATTTGGATTTATATACAAGAGATTTTATTACTGTCCCCTATATTAGCTGGGATGTATTTAACAGGCTTAAAAGACCATTTTTAATCCATAAGTATGCCTTGATTTCCCTTAGTGAGATTCTCAATGGCACAAATTTTAATTGGTAAAAAAAAATAATAATAATGAAGTATATGCATAAAGGTGAAATATATGCATAACATGTTTTTCAGTGGTATGATTTTAGCCTTATTCTGAATCCAGTCATGTTAGACCCACTATAAAGGTACTTCAACATGCTTTTAGAACAGAATACATTTGTTAAAATACAACATTTCAGGATATGTTTATACAGAGGTACAGCAAATGCATAGCCCAGTACATCCCAATGCAACCTTACCTAGAGACGACTTCCACCAGACTGATCTTAGATGTGCTTAGTGGATTCTTTTATAGCAGTCTCCGATGAGGTCATATCCGGTTCTGGCTAGATATGTGAATATAATTTTAGGGGGTTTTAAAGTCCTGGGGCTTATAGTTTTACTTCAGGACTTTAAAACCCCCTAAAATTATATTCACATCTCTGGCCAGAACCGGATATGACCTCATTGGAGACTGCTATAAAAGAATCCACTGAGCACATCTAAGATCAGTCTGGTGGAAGTCTCACTAGGGAGAAGTCGTCTCTAGGGCCCTTATTCTGATCGTTGCGGATATATCCGCGTGCGTTCGGCCCGCCGATGTTTTGTGTCTGCGCATGTGCAGAGGCGTCTCTGCGCATGTGCGAGCGGGGCGTACGGCCAAATTCCGCATGATATGTGAACACTCCGAACAGGGGGTGGAGAGGGGCGTGAAGGGCTATTTGAAGGACATATGACATCGCCGGATGTCAGCTGCCCGCCCAGATCTCTGCTTTTGCACAGAAAAATGTCCGTGTGGTCTGAGGTTGCGGGTGCTGGTGGAGCACTCGGTCCTGCATTCGATGGTCTGCGACCATCGAATGATGGGGGAGGTTCCCTTAGATGGAGGAGGCGTATTCCGTGAAAAATACACGTGCGGTCCGTTCGGACAGCTTCTTACCGCATACGGACGGAGTTGGCGATCCGTATGGAAGGCGGGGTTTCGCACGCACGGTCCTGGCCGCATAATCGGCTCCGGCCGCACCGATCAGAATAAGGGCCTAGGTAAGGTTGCATTGGGATGTACAGGGCTATGCATTTGCTGTACCTCTGTATAAATATATCCTGAAATGTTGTATTTTAACAAATGTATTCTGTTCTAAAAGCATGTTGAACTACCTTTATAGTGGGTCTAACATGACTGGATTCAGAATAAGGCTAAAATCATACCACTGAAAAACATGTTATGCATATATTTCACCTTTATGCATATACTTCATTATTATTATTTTTTTTAACAATTACATTTTTAAAATTTGTGCCATTGAGAATCTCACTAAGGGAAATCAAGGCATACTTATGGATTAAAAATGGTCTTTTAAGCCTGTTAAATACATCCCAGCTAATATAGGGGACAGTAATAAAATCTCTTGTATATAAATCCAAATCATCCATGCTAAATGCTAAATATTGTCCCTATAGGTATTTGTCACTTGTTTTCTGCGGACAATAGGAAAAACCTCTCCATCAGATTGTGAAATTTTTCTTTTATGCGTGGTATGTAAAACCTATGTTTTCATATGTTCCATAAACACCATAACTAAGTGGCATCAATGCTAATCTATCTCCCAATTGATAGGCTTATAGCCTTTTTAAAAGGCTGTGGAAAATCCTCACTACTAGTAGGAAAGGATCCTTCTACCCAATTGTTGGATAGATCTCCCCCCATATGCGGTACGTAAGACCTTTTTATACTGCTCATATACCTTAATCAAGCACTTTAGGGCTAATACCACACACTCTTCCTCCAGATAGGCTATCTCGCCTCTCCTAAAATCCCTCAAAATGGGTCACGAATAGTGAAAAGACCGATCCGGGCAGTTCTGCCTTCGGACCCCTTATTACCACCGTAGGTACCATCGAATTCTACATGCTATCCTCCTCATTAATTTTTTCCTCCTAAAAACCAAATTAAGAAAATTACTTTATCTCTCTAGATTGTGGGAAGTCCTATTAAAACCTACACTTCCGTCAGTGATTGATTTTACACTGTTCTTTCTCGGTATGTACCTCCTTCATTATTGTACCTCATCATTGTACCTCTTTTAAACCAAAAAACATTGAATGAACAGTGTTATTTATGTTTGGCATTCTTTCTACCACTTGCAGTGCATGTGTGCATAAAAAACCCCTGATGAAGCCTTCCTGAAAGGCGAAACGCGTTGGATTATTTTTGTTGACATCTCGAAAGAACACAACAATGGAATTTAAAAAAAAGTTTTAATAAAATATTCTGTTTATACAAAGTTGTATGTATTAATATATGAGGTGAAAAATTACACTCGTATCAGGTGGTGGAATACAACTTAGCGCTCTCTATATCTTGTTTTCTACATTTCCTAGTTTTGTCTCCAGCTAACAGGGGTGACTTATAGAGTAGCTGCTTCTCGGTAGCGCACTTGGGGTCATCACCCACTTTTATATATATATATATATATATATATATATATATATATATATATATATATATATATATATATATATATATACATACCAAACCTGATGTTGCTGGCGTTCAGTTCTGTCTCCTACATTACTACATGTCTCTGGGCCGAGCACTCAGTTGCTGATCTAGTTTGTGATGTGCGACTACCCTTCTAAAAATACATATATATATTTTTTTTTATTTTTTTATACACACAAACACACATTTATGAGCAAACTATTCCCAGTTTGCAAGATTTTACCTTGATAATGTGACAAAGTCAATACCGACCATTTAATATCGACAAGCCAATTATGTGTTACATGCCTTTAACAATATCCGTTGTTTGACTGTATGTTTGGTAAGAACTGATGCTTTAAAGCAGAGTATAAGACAATGATGACTGCTTTCAAATCCTGCTCAATGCCTATGAGGCGAATCACCAGCAGGGAAGATAAGGTACAGGAAGAACTTGATAATATGCAAGCCAAGTTTGAACAGAGAGGCTATAAAACCAGGGATCTGGTTAAAATTAAACAAAAGGTTTTGGCCACACCCAGAGAACAGGCACTAAAAGGGGCAACCAAAGATAAAACTTTGGGTAACAGGATCTCCTGGGTTACTAAATTTAGTGTGGAAAGCGGAGAGACCACTAAAAAGGTTAAAGCACTTTGGCCTATTGTTGCCACAGATCGTGATCTAAAAAGTCTACACACCACCCAGATCATGCCAGCCTATAAGAGGTGGCGTAATCTGGCAGACCTTTTGGTCAAAACCTATGTATCCACACTTGTAAAAATAAGCACACCATCACATTTCCTGTCAAGACCTAAAGGATGTTACAAGTGCATTGGCTGCATTACTTGCAGCTCAATGCTTACGGGGGACACAGTCAGTCACCCGCATACTGGAAAAAAGTTTAAAATTAGACACTCTGTCACATGCTCATCTAAATTTGTGGTGTATATTCTGTCTTGTCCATGTGGTCTGTACTACGTGGGCAAGACAGAATGTCAGTTCAAAGAACGTATGGCCAATCACCGCTTGGCCATCCGACAGGCCATCAACACAGGTCGGAGTGACCAACCAGTAGCTCGCCACTGTGTAGAACACAAACACAGTTTGGCAAGCATCAGATCAAAAATCATAGATCAGGTTCCCACCACAGCCAGAGGAGGTAATAGAAAAAAACAACTTTTACAAGCAGAGGCCAGGTGGATCCACTTACTTGACACGCTGGCCCCCAGGGGCCTAAATGAGCAACATGGGTTACAACATTTTATCTAATTTTTGTACTGTTTACATTTTGTCTAATTTTTGTACTGTTTACAAATTTACCCAGATGTTGTCACTGACAGGTCTATAGAAATAAGAACCTTTAGAATTATATAGATTAGATCTGTCAAATTGCTGCTGTGCCATTTTGTATGTATTTTGTCCGTTTTTAATATATTTTTTATGCACTGCTGCAATACAGCAGCTATTAAATGATGCCAGATTGGTGTCTCTTAAACTGACCTAATGAGGTCTCTTAAAACACATTATCACAGTTTTTTAATAGTTTGATTTTTTGTATCACAGGAGCGTCTCATTGCCTAGGCAACGTACACCGGAAGCGGCACCCAGAACGAGGCTTGGACTCCCTGTGCACTCCACAGCGTGAGGCGAAGGCTGATGACATCAGAAGAAGAAGCTGCAGCTTCAACTATGGTGTCCGGGCCGGCAGAGCGCAGTGATGGCTACAGGTGAGACAGTCAGCAGGGGAGCTCGCAGGTGAGAGTTGTTGTGGGCTGATGAGGCGGGGGGTGGGGTTTTCTCTGCTTGGTTTGTGTATTTATATGTTCACTTGCACTGTGTGGATTGTTCCCTGCGCCCGAAACATGTTGGAGCCACAATAAATGTTTCTTTGCTTCACTAAATCCGAGAGTGCCGCCTACATCCATCCCAGCATATATATATATATATATATATATATATATATATATATATATATATATATATATACATATATATACATACCAAACCTGATGTTGCTGGCGTTCAGTTCTGTCTCCTACATTACTACATGTCTCTGGGCCGAGCACTCAGTTGCTGATCTAGTTTGTGATGTGCGACTACCCTTCTAAAAATACATATATATATATATTTTTTTTATTTTTTTATACACACAAACACACATTTATGAGCAAACTATTCCCAGTTTGCAAGATTTTACCTTGATAATGTGACAAAGTCAATACCGACCATTTAATATCGACAAGCCAATTATGTGTTACATGCCTTTAACAATATCCGTTGTTTGACTGTATGTTTGGTAAGAACTGATGCTTTAAAGCAGAGTATAAGACAATGATGACTGCTTTCAAATCCTGCTCAATGCCTATGATTGCACACACAACTATGCGTGTGATGCATATACCAAACAACAAAATGCCCATGTGAATGGTTAGCCCATTTAGGGCTCGATCAGATAAGCATATCTGTAGAAGTGGCAAGTTCTGGAAAATAAAGAAAATGTGATGCACGAAGAGCCTGATAAAAACCAAATGCCTGACTAGCTGCTACCGGCTACAGTACTTATGTTAGCAAATAACCCTGACTTGGCGGACGTTACTATAAGTTAAGAAGTACTATATGCTTTTTATTAGTGTATTGTTAATAATTAAGATATTGAGAAAAAAATACTGTTTTCTTTTTGTATTTTTGTTACAAGACAGGTGGAAACATTCCAACTCCTCCAGAAGACCTAAGATGCTAATTCACAGCTGTGGAACGCAGCAGTCGCAGGCGTTGCAGAGACATGAGAACAGTCTGTGAATCAATATTCCGGAGCCTGACGTATTTCTGTGCAGCAGTTAGGAATGGGCTATGTACTGTGAGCGCCAAGCTTTTCTCTCCCTGCAATCAATATCCTTACTGGAGACTTTAGAGCCCAGGAGCTGCCTCACTGCCCACGCTATTCTCATCTCAAAACAATGCTTTCTTTCCGATCAATACCTAAGCAGGAACTGCTTTTTAATATTACACCATTCTTGCAAAGAAAAGCTGTCATCACCTAGCTGATACTTTAACATTAGGCTAGTAAAATGGAAGATCTGTTACCAATACTGTTTAAGATACTTTATACCAAATATTAGGGTATGAATACCATGCAAACAGCAACAAAATATCATCAATACAGCACAAACATATTGTACACCGATGTTCAAAATAGTATACATGTTACATTAGCTCCACCTGCAGTGCACATGGTTTTGTCCATTAGAGAGTGAATTTGCCTTTGCGAGTGAACCAGAATAACCCCCATAGTGCAGCCCATTCAGTGATGACATTATGCAGAGATCTGTCCGATGGCATGAGACAAAGTGATGACAGTAGCTCTACTTTAGTGGAGGGCTGGGGATGGTGCTTTTGCATAGATACATCCAACTCAGATACATTCAGATGATCACCTGGAAGTGACTGCAACTGCGATGTTACATGTGACTTCTGAATCAGGCATAGAATGCAGACGTTCCCACATGTGTGTTCACACAGTGCAGGGAAATTATGCGTATCACATTGTAGTTATTCATCAAATTATTTCTACAGCGCTCGCACCTCTCTGGTGCCCTGTGCGGGAAGTGGGCAGACAGCTGACATACACTGACGTCAGCTGCCGGCCCCCCGTGTCACCAGCGAATCTCCACAGGAACTCCTAGGAAACGCTGGGCATTCCAATAGGCGTGACGATGGCCTGCCGTCCCACGCCACCCACCCACACTGGCGGTCGCTCGCACAATGAATAAATGTTTATGCGCATACACAATCACTAAACATCACTCCCCTGTGTAAACACGCAGGGGAGCGATCAAACTAGAATAGTGGCTATTTACAAGGCATTGGTGAGACCACACTTGGAATACTGTGTTCAGTTCTGGGCACCGCACCTTAAAAAGGACATAAATTAATTGGAACAGATACAGAGAAGGGCATCTAAGCTAGTTAAAGGTCTCGAATCACTAGAATACAAAGATAGGTTAACCAGGCTGAATATGTTTTCACTGGAGAAACGGAGGCTGAGAGGTGATATGATTAGTATGTATTGGGAATCATATGGAACTGGGAGATGATTTGTACACTAACAGGCCTATACTTAGCACACGCGGGCATGTACTGAGGCTCGAGGAAAAGAAATTTCGTACTGAAGAGGATTCTTCACCATTAGCGCAGTAAAATTCTGGAATTCATTGCAGGTGGGGGTGAATACATCAACTACTGTTAATGAATTTAAATCAAAACTGGATGCATTTTTTGCCACTAAGGGAATCCTATAGATATGACTTACTCAAGTCAGTAGTTACAAGTTAGATAGGTTGAACTTGTTGGACTAACGTCTTATTTCAGCCTTAATTACTATGTTACTATATGCGCATGCGCAGGCCTTCGCCATTGCTCCCTGTTGCAAATTTATATGAGGAAGGGGGGGTACATGTAGACTTCACTAGGAAACATACGCATTCAACAGCATGCAAGGCCGATGCAAGCATGCAAGGTCTAATACTGTACCACAGCTTATTTGATTACATTTGCCTCCTTACATGCATTTACATTGGGAGCAAGCAATTTGCTGACTCAAGGCCCTCAGACTTGTTAATTTGTACACAGTTAGATCAGGGATACAGAAAAATGTGCTAATTGGATAATTACCTTTAAATTATTGCAATCCCAAAGCTATTTTCATTAGTGAAATAAACAAATATAAATATATAAATTATAAAAGCAAACCCATTTATTTATTTATAGTTTCTTATATAGCGCAGCAAATACCGTGCTTTACAAAAGGATACAGTGATAAAACAAACTGGGTAGTTCCAACAGAGAGGTAGGAGGGCCCTGCTCGCAAGTTTACAATCTATAGGGATAATAGGAGGGATATATACAGTAAGGATAGATTTCCATAGCATGGCAGTCCCTCCAGATTGCAAGACAGTCCAGATGGGATGTAATTAGATATGACTGCTAATAGAGGTTATGTGGGGGTTCTGGAATATGATAGGCTTGCCTGAAGAGGTAAGTTTTCAGGGAACGCTTGAAAGTTTGGAGGCTAGAGTAGAGTCTTAATGTGCATGGAAGGGCATTCCATAAGGTGGGTGCTGCCCAAAGAAACTCCTTCAATTGTGAATGGGATCTAGTAATGAGTGTGAATGAGAGACACAGATCTTGTGCAGAGAAGAGAGAGGTCTGGTGGGGATATATTTTGAGATAAGCGAAGTGATATATGTTAGTGCAGTCAGGTTAATGGCCTTGAATGTGAAAATAATTTTTGGTACTTGTTTCCTAGTAGGGTGCCCAGTACGCATTTAGTGTACTGGGCTATTCTCCATAGTGAAATCACATCGGGTCGCACAGCGTGTATAGTGCTGTGCGATGCAATGTACATATAAAGTGCACAGGAGTGCTTATACAATGAAATATTGCAAGGGATCGGAGGGCACCTTAGACAGGGTGCGATCCGATGCAATGCGATATTTCATTATACAGGCACCCATGCGATGAGATGTGATGTGTGCTTATTATGAGATGTGATGTGTGCTGTGATGGGTGCTTACTATTGAAAGCACCTATACCATTTTTTTGCGTCACCTCCACTATCGACGCCACCCCGAAGCGTGGTGAGCGCAGCGGAACGCGTCCTCTGACTTTTTCATATCCCCACTATCCACGTTGGCGCGGAGTTGATGTTATATAGTGTGGCGAGCGCAGCGAGCCACTGAGCCCGAAGCCTCAAACTCGGTGGCGAGTGCAGCGAGCCACACTATATAAAATCAACTCCACGCTGACGTGGATAGTGGTGGTATGCAAAGGTCGGAGGACGCGTTCCTCCACACTCGCCACGCTTCGGGGTGGCGTGGATAGTGGTAATGTTTTAGGAACACATTCACACCTGCAATATCATACAGCTGACACAGTAATGAAGACATGTGTTAACGAATAACTCTAATTTACTTAAATAATTTCATTGAAGAAGCACAAATAATTATGAACATTGATTACAATAATTAATGAGAACAATAAGAATATATGAACTCTAAAAACAACAACATTAATGCTTAAAAAGAAAGAAAATCACACTTAATCATCCTTATGGTGCCCATACACGCTACGCTTTTTTGGTCCTATTTGATTTGATTTGATTTTGATTATACAAGTTTTTTCTTGCAGTATGCAATCCTTTCCAATTGGATTGGATGCAATTTGTACTTTGATGCGGCCGATGAGCTCAGATGCGATTTGATTTGATCAGATTTTAACCTATTTTTTTATTGCAAGTTCAAGAACTTTATTTCTGCTAATGTCCACATATTTTAATGCGAGGGGGGGGGGGGGCGGACGGACATATTGTAGGCAGGATGAGCAGCCGCTGCGGCCATGCGACTCCCTTCCCCTCTCACCCCTATTGCCAGCCCGCCTCATGTTACTGCGGGAGAGCTGTGTGATTATGTACGGGGTGGCGTGCTTTCCTACCCGGGGGCCTCTCCCAGTGCTGCGGCTCACCTTACTGCCGGAAGTGCTGGGAGCTCCTTCTCCTCCGCGTGACAGCCTGGCGCGGAAGAGAAGAGGTGACTGACAGCGGGTGGGGGCGTGCCAATAATCGTATAGCTTCGCATCGCACTATACTACAAAAGTGCATGCGATTCTATACGATACAGTACAAAAAGGATGTGCCTGCACATCCTTTTTGTACTTAACTATATCGGGCTCCCGGGGACGCGCATCGCGTCGGATCTGAACGCGGCAGACACTTAACACGCCGCGATTATCGTATATGCGATGCGTTTTGTACTTAAAAAGTACAAAACGCATACGATAATCGTAGCGTGTATGGGCACCATAAGGGAGGAGCTTAAGTGCTTGGAGTATCCAATGTATTTCTCCACATGAATTCCTGTACAGAGGATTGGAGCTCATGTCGCGCTGTGCCTCTTTGGCTCTTATTGCACCATTTACATGCGCCCCACAATCTCTCCACATTTTGGGTATGAACCCCTGTGGCCGAGTCAGTGAAATTGTAGCGATGATTCACTTGGAAATTATTGGTATACTGCCAGTTCAAGCTGTTGAGTGCTGTATGCCCTCCAGCAGTCCGTATAGATGTATAGTGGTGCCCGGCTCTATATTGTCAATTATACAGTCCATCAATGTGGTGGCATCACGCCCGGGCACCATTTTCAGGAAACAATGTCCGGTTTCCCTACACATTCCACCGAAAATCCACTGCTGTGGTAAAACCCAGCCGGCGTTATTTTTGCGCTCAACAAATAGCGTCTCATCTACTATACCTCCACAATGTGGCCAGGTCCACTGATCCGCCGCTGGGGCTGCACCATAATGTCCAGGGCGCAAGCCTCCCACATCTAGCAGTTGTACAGGACCACAGTTTTCTTCGAAATGTTAAGCTGCTGCCCACAATACTCAATGGAGGTGAGCTCCTGAGCCCAGGAGTAAATGAAAAGCACCAATGTCAGAAACGGTAAGCGGCACCCTGGAAACCAGTGGGCCGCTCTGAGGCTCACCTTCAGCCGGCACACTTTCACATAGACTCCTTCCACATAGACTCCTTCACTGAGAGGCGCATAATGTGCCTATTCGCGCAATTCTACGCCAGCGGAAGGAGTTCATGCTCTTGGAAAAACTGTATATCCTCCTCCTAGTCTGAGGCAAGCTAAAGATATTCATCGATGCAGCCATTTGCGAAACGTTATAAAGATCAGCAAAAGTTAACCAGCAGCTTTGAGGGATGCTTCCAGTACTGTCAGAAAATAACCTCAGAATGATTTCTGAGAGAATCTGACAGGGGACGGGAATGACAGGGAGCGGGAACGGGAGCGGTACTGATATTGCATCGCATGCCACTATAACGTCAGGCACCACTGCTCCCGGGTGAGATGCTTGGCCCCAACTCCAGCTGCACCAGGAAGCGCACCCATCCCAGAGCAATCTATTCTGCCGGAGCTGGGCACGCTTCTACAGGGACCAAGCTCTCCTGGCTGCAGCATAATCAGCCTATTGATTAATAAGGCCCTGCCTGGGATACTGAGATTGACATGGTAGTGGCACTGGCAGGCAGCTGCAGGATTTAGTAGCTGCACTCCATCCTCTTCCCTTCCCTATTGCTGTCCCTAACCTCCCAAGCATCAGCCTTCACTTGTGAGCTCCTCTCTCTATGCATGAATACCTGTGCTTGCTCAATCTATTACTGCATGGGCTGATAGCAGATATCAGCTTCAGCTTGTACATGGTGTGGGTGGGCAGGTGTGGCTGGTGTCCGGTTGCACTGTGTGACTTCTGATGACAAGCTGCGCACTGCCAGGTGCAGAGGAAGCCAGGCAGCGTCAGACCTATCTACTGCAGGTGCTCAGCGCTGCCCAGCATGAACAGCACATATGCAGAGTAATCCTGAAATCTTTGGATCAGAGGTTCCAATGCTGGGCTTTTTAGGTCAAAATTACAGAATCCCAAAGTGGGCTGTGTTTGAAAATGAACAGAAGTGGATTGGTTGGTACCTTATATCTCATCACTTTATCAATCTGCAAGGCTTAGCAAATCTATCAGTAAGAATTTGAAATGAGTTTACCATAGTCATTTATATATTTATTTTGCTTATAATGCCTGAACAGTGTGTATTTATCTTTGACAATACATGGTTATCTTCATGTTTCTCTCCAACTGTAGGGTGCTGCATCTCTTTTGTGACCTAGTGGTCCCTTGCAGTCTTGAACATGCTAGTTCTTTGCCTCTGGGCCAGATGTACGAAGTTTGAAATGTACTCATAAAGTACCAGCCAATCAGCTACCACATTACAACTAGTGTTTGAAAAGTGACAGTTATGGGCTGATTGGTAGGTGTTTTATCACTATCTGCTTTAATACTTTGTAAGGCTTAATAAATCTTGCACTCTCCAAAGGTGCCGCCATGCAATGCCCCTCAAACAAAATCATATTTTTCTTGTATCCTAACACCCATTAAAATAAAGTGAAAGTTGAATCAGACACTGGAAACACATCCTTAATCCGTGGCCAAATGAGACATAGCTAATATCTGTAATGGAAGTGCTTATTGAAAGTTTTCTCAGAAGAATCACTGTTTCCAAGCACCGAAAAAAAACTGTCATGGAGATAAATAATAAAAAGGGCAGAGATTATACTGCTTAATCTTTTTTCCATTAATAGATATGATTTGACGTCACATGGAGCAGAGAGTGGAATGAGAGTGGAAACTGTGGATTCTACAGACTGTTTAGAAACCTTATTATTTGCAATACAGACAAAAGGTGTCCAACAATAATTTATAAAATAGCCCTAACCCAGTGAAGCAGCATCTAACCTCCGTCTGCACACACTAATGCACACTTGGTACAGGCTTGCACAGTTTATACTTTTTTTTTTTTTTAAATCCTTCCGTCCTTATTTAACCCTTCATTTTGTTCCATACCAAATGTTCTTCCTTTAAGATCTAGCTAGCATCTATGAATGTGGCTAAAGAGCACACATCTTTTTATAAAGGGATTCATTCATTTTGTGACCTGGGATACTGAGATTTGAAATTGTAATTATTCAAACTATAAAAAAGTGAGACAACTTCTTGCAAAACAAAAAAGGTTTAAAACTATTTGCAAGAAAAGAAAATGTGTTCTCAAGCAGAAACAGCAAAATGTAACGGAAATGAGTGGGAAACACTGCAGATACTGGTAAGCAGTAGGGTACGGATATCTACGGTGAGGGGTGCCACCAATTTTGCCTATCATAAAATTAGGGATGTCTCTGAGGAAAATTGTACATAATACAGGTGGTGGCTCTGGAACTTCTAAGATGTCACCTCTTGGTATTGGTGGCAGTGTGGGGGACGGGGGAGTTGGTTGGGAAAGTATGTTAAAGTTTTACTTATGGTGGCCTTAAGTAGTGTACACACACGGTGCTATTTGCTTTGTATTCAATCCCTATGATCAAATCGCATGGCGCCATGTACACACTCGATTTAGACTATGGGGGTATTCAATCTGGGATTCTGAATGTTGGAACATTCCAACAGTCGGAATCCTGGGTTGTTTTCGCTTCACTTGACTGAAAAGCGACAGCCGAAATTCAATTCTGAGGATTGGTGGAAACGCATCCGTTTTGCCAAAAGACAGCCGTGGATTCGACTTTTTTCTGACAATACAGACTCGCCTCCACACGGACTCGCCATCCCAGCCGGGATCGAATACCTTAACTGCCGATATTTCCACTATTGGAAATATTGGCAGACATTGAATACCTCCTTTATAGTAAAGATCTGTACTATATCATCTTGCCTGCACAGTCTTTTTTTCTATTTGATTTTGATGCCGCGGATCAGGATCAAATGGAAATCGAATGCATTTGATTTCCGTTTGATTTCAATTCTGTTTATATAAGCAAAATCAAATAGAAAAATAGACTACATCAAACCATGTGTATGCCCTATTACATCAGGCTTGCTTGTAAGATCTGCTAGGGATGTACAGTATAAACAGCTGCCTTTTTTTTCTACTGGGGCCCTTAATGCTACAGTCTAACACTGTTCCCAACAGCTTCTTTGTATTGGCAAATAACATATTTACGTGTAAGATCAGCAAAGGCTACTTTTTTCCCTGTGCTTTATAAGTATGCTAAAGAATTGGATGGAAGACATTCGAGTGAAGTTTAACGTTAACATGTTAGAGATTACATGATATTCTTGGGATCAAAAGCTGTCGCAGCCTGTTCAGGGCTCACCACTTTGAAGCCAATGACACCGTCATTCAGATCTGTTGTGGGTTCTGTGTACTACAAACCATTATAAACTGATGTGTGGATGTTGTGTCACAGGTCAATACTAGCATGCTGTTCCCAGCAGAGAATTACAGGGGACAATAACATGGTTTATACAAGGCTGTTTGGGGAAGATCAGGCCATGAAATGCCACTTGAAACTGAAGGAAACGGTGGAAGCATTTATCGTGAATATTTATTTGCTTATAAATAGAATGTTACCTCTTTTTATTGCTTTTCAGCAAATGGTTACCTTGGCAGCAAAATTAACTCCCTGTAAGCTACATTGCCTATAAAAAGGTTATTACGTTAAATGTGCTCTAGGTGCTGATTTAACTGCTGACAGCGTCACCAGATTTGTGCCCTTGTATTCTAGCCCTAAACACACAGTAAGTACAGGAGATTAATTACAGCATAATATGCTAAATTAGGTCTCCCTGGGATCATCTGCATTGGATGAGACATGTCTAATTGCTTGAAGCAGCAGCGGGACTCAACTGCAGTCAGAGATGAGCACTGGCATGGGGGCAGCTCAACACTAGATGCCAGTCCATTTAATTGGACACATGCTTGTCCTTGAATGGGTACGTAGGGGCAAACGCCACATGAAAAACGGCACAATTATACAGTTTAGCACAACCATTCTAAGTGAGGCGGCTGCAATCTTCAGATAAGTACATCACAGGGTTTTTCCATTACATTGGGAAGCTAGTAGCAGGCACAAGACATAAGATAATGTGCAAACACCGGGTAAACCTATCTGTTGCTTTTATAATCAATTAATACAATTCACAAATATATTGACAAAATCCAGCAACCAGAACTGAGATTTATGCATTTTCCTTAGAGAAGGATTCCACACAGAAACGGAGAACATAGCTTTGGGTACTTTACACCTACACTACAGCAACAGTGCTGAGAAATTACATTTATCAATGGCTGCAGGTGGGTACAATGTCAACTTATTAGTTCTCCACTCACACCAAGTGTCACACGGGTATCAGATGACTCACCGACATCAAAATCCCGACTGTCAGGAGCCCGAGAGTTGGAATCCTGACTTCCATGGGTTATTTTCCCTCGTGGGGTTTCCTGGACTTCATAGAGGAATAATAGAATAGGTGGCGAGCGCAGGATTTCTATGCATGTGCAACCCTGACAGTGAATGGCTTTGGCGAGTTACACACTCACTGGGAGCATGCCGGGGCAGCAGCAAGGGAACGCCTAGAGCTTTATGGGCATCCCCACAAAAATGCTGGGCTTACCCTGTGGAAGCAGGCATGGTGCTGCCCCATCTTCATTGAACAGCGATGGAAATAAAAGTCAGTATAGAAAGGGATAAAAATCTTTAGACAGTCAGAGGCCTTCCAATGATTTCTCTCCCCTTCAGCCACATGCAATGCAATGTGTTCATATGCACGTCCACTCACATGTTACCGAGGGGATTTGTGTGTGTGTGTGTGTGTGTGTGGGGGGGGGGGGGGGGGCATTTGACCTGGCAGTAGGCAGCATTTATGATCTTGCTAGGCAGCGGATGCACGCTGCCTAGCATGCCAACCTGAAGCAGGGCCTAAGTTTTGGTATAAATGGTATATATAACTTGTTTTGGAGAAATTAAATAAAAGGGATCAACAATTAAATATACAGGTTGAGTATCCCTTAGCCAAATTATTCCGAAAACCATACATTCGGACAGTGAAAAAAAATTCTTGCTAAAAGCACTAATGGGGACATCTGTAACTGGCGCTACTGGGGACATGATCTGTAACTGGCGCTACCGGGGACATGATTTGTAACCGGCACTACCGGGGACATGATCTGTAACTGACACTACCGGGGACATGATCTGTAACTGACACTACCGGGGACATGATCTGTAACTGACACTACCGGGGACATGATAGGTAACTGACACTACCGGGGACATGATATGTAACTGACACTACCGGGGACATGATATGTAACTGACACTACCGGGGACATGATATGTAACTGACACTACCGGGGACATGATATGTAACTGACACTACCGGGGACATGATATGTAACTGACACTACCGGGGACATGATATGTAACTGACACTACCGGGGACATGATATGTAACTGACACTACCGGGGACATGATATGTAACTGGCACTACCGGGGACATGATATGTAACTGGCACTACCGAGGACATGATATGTAACTGGCACTACCGAGGACATGATATGTAACTGGCACTACTGAGGACATGATATGTAACTGGCACTACTGGGGACATTATATGTAAGGACATGATTGCTTGGCACTACTGGGGACATGATATGTGGGGACATGATATGTAAGGACATGATTGCTTGGCATTCACATTCAGTGCCTGAGATAGTACACAAACTTTGTTACTCTATGTTTTGAAACCTTGTTTTATGCAGAAATAAAATATATTTGTGTGCATTTCATGTGACTGATGTGTTTGTACCACATACATGCAAGATACCTCAAGATACATCATTGAAATATAAAAATATTCTGAAATACGGAATAATCCGTTATCCAAAATTCTTCTGGTCCCGAGCATTTTGGATAAGGGATACTCAACTTGTATTACTTTGGAGGAATCTTTCACTTTTACAAAAGCTTTTAAGATTACATTAATCCGAGACAGTTTGAACACTATTCTGGGAAATAAAGTAGTTGGAGATTCAGGCACACATATACAGAGAGAAGGATCCAAACATAAGGACAACACACTTACACCTCACTATAGTTTTATACTGAAGGCTATACTATATGAGCTCTCTTTCATAATCACAACATTCATCACTTTCCATAATCAAACAAATATACTAAATAATCAAAATATTGGTTATACACTACATTGAATTTAAATCATGTCATATTCTACATTTATGAAATACAAGAATATGTATTACAGGTAACCCACCTCTATGCAGTGTTTCAAAAATATGCTTGGAGTTTAATTTAGCTTTACTGATATTTATAAACTGTGCATATAATTCAAAGGAAATAGAAATAGGTTAACCTTTTGAGTGCCAACATCTCTGTGAAAGATGTACAAAATATCCGCTAAAACTGCCAGCGTTGCTCAAATATTTGGGTACTTATGTAATATCTGGGCTCCCGTTTTTCTTATGAGACCGCGTGTGCTCGCCACGCTTCGGGCACGGTGTTTCGCTGCGCTCGCCACACTATATAAAATCAACTCCATGCGTAGTTGGATAGTAGGGGTATGAAAAAATGGGGTGCATTTAACATGGGAGCCCAGATAATACATAAGTACCAATACTTGCTATATACAGTAAAGTTCAAATAAAAAAAGGTGTCTTAAAAAAAAAAGATATTTCCTATGTAAGGTAAACATTACAGGTCATTACGATAAAACAAATGTTTGCTTGTCAATTTCCACACCTATTTTTGACAAATTCACTTGGCACTCAAGAGATTAATGGAGAATTTAGGACGTAAACTGTGGCAATCCTGTTTTTTTGGACTAGGCTGCAGTGCACTTTCTGGCCCAGGAACTAACTCTTTTTGTGCTCCCTACTCAACTGAACTACAGCCTCCATGCCAATGACCACATCTAGTGACCCTCTGGTGTCCACTTCTAAACCTTTTAGGGGTCAGTTAAGTACTGTATGGGGGTTATACTCTGGCTGCCTCTCTGACCGACTACCAATGTCTTACATATAGCTGCCTTGGAGTATCTGCAGCTACTGCAACTGCTCACACGACTGTAGAGAGCAGTGTTTTTCAACCACAGTGCTGTGGCACGCTAGTGTGCTCTGAGATGTTCTGAAGTGTGCCCCCAGATCTAGAGATGCCCAAACCAGTTTACAGCCACCACCAGTTCAACTGGCTTTTACTGGTCTCTTCTTTTCATGTAAAGAGCCAATGTGTTTTATTTTGTTACCTGTGGGGACCAGTGTGATTGTTTTTTATGTAGGGGGTAAAATTGGCTTGTTTTTTTTTTCCTGTGGGGGTCAATGTGTTTTGCCCTGTGGGGATCTTATGGTGTACTGTAGCAATTTTAAAATCTTATTTAGTGTGCCGCAAGGTGAAAAGGTTGAAAATCACTGGTATAGAGTTCTCACGTAAAACTGAATTATTAAGCTGATCAAACTTAAGCCCCAACACACACTTGCAGTTCCCTCACTTCTACATACTTGGGTCCTGCAACCACGACACTTACCTCAAGTCCCAGGGGAAGTCACTCATATTTGCTGGTGTTACATTATCTTAAAATATTTGCGACTACACCAAGTAGAGAACAAATCTTCATTCAAATAAATCTTAAAAAAGAAAGATGTCATTGGGCACCCTCTGGGGAAAATGATCACCCAGAAGATGACAGTGTCCACTGTTGGGTAGTGAAAGGAGCCCATTAACGCTTAGAAATCATTTTGACCTGTATTGCTGAAATGATACATGACAGCATAGTTTCATTACAAATCTATTTTTAATCACCGTCTTTCAATTCAACGGATTCTAGAGTGACTCAGCAGAACACACATCAGACATGTTATTGACGTAAACATGGACTAGTGCTACCTATGTCACTGGAAATGGACATAGTCATATTATATATGTAAAAGATGATATTTTCAGCTGGACACAGGGCAGCATCACATTAAAGGAGCCTATACACGCTCCGATCCCGGCGGTGCGATGTGTGCTTTGAGGTGCGCGCTCCCGCGGCACCTCATCGCACAGTACAAAAAGTATGTGCTGCACATACTTTTTGTACTTGCTTTTCATCACATCGCATCGCATTGCATGCTCAAGACATGCAATGCGATGTGATGGATGGATGCTATTTTAGCCCAGAACGCACGCCGGGATCGGAGAAAGTATGGGCACCTTAATACATACAAGACCTTTATGCCAATAAACCACTGGACTGTGAGAGGAACAGCTGTTCCATTATATAGTTAATGCACTGTAAGTTCATACACATGGAGTGAATGGATATTGTATAATAACATATTGCATCTACAATCCTAGCTGACTGGAAGCAATTATATTAATATGCCTCACTTTGGGTGGTACTGTACTGTATCCAGGGAAAAGAAGATTTTACAGACATATAAAAGTCTTATATACCTGCCAATATGGCTGGATTTGACAGGATAGTATGGATTTTTAGACCCCATAAGGGCTGTGGCATAATGGAAAGTGGGTGTTGCCTCTATGGAATGTGTCTGTAATTGATCAAACATAAGTGATAAGTCAAAGGGGTGTACTCAATGAATTTTGCGCACTGTGACAGTGAGCAGTGCGGACTGTTGCTGTCACAGCTCACACGTGTGTATGCTCCGGCGATGAGTGGTGGGAAAGTCGTTCACCTGCTGCGCTTTGGCAAAGCCGTGGGCCTCCCTTTGTCGGCGACAGGCACAGGTAAAGCTGCTCAGTGTGTATGCACTGAGCGGCTTTCCCCTCAGCGGTGAAAACCATCATCGCTGTCCGATACAAAATCGCCCAGTGTGTATGGACTAATTTTATTGAAAGCAGAAGCAATGGAATTACACTGTTTAAAATTATAGATGTGTTAACATGCAAGATAGGTTAATAAATTAGCATCACTTGCATACAGTAGCACCAAAAGCACAGTTTTGTATGCTTAAGAAGCAATAAAGAGCATTGAACAAGATTTCACTTAATTTGGAATAAAGACTGCAAAAATAAAAAGCAAAATACTGAATTCAAAAATTTGCCAACTGTACACCACCATATGTCCTCAAAAGTCAGACACACATTAAAAATCATTGACATACAGTACATTAACAATTTATTACAAAGGTTTCTTAGCAATATATTCAAGAGATTTTAAATGTAAATATTTTTTTAACCACTTATTGTCTATCACAGGGGTTCTCAAACACGAACCTCAGGACCCCACACAGTTCACGTTTTCCAGGTCACCCCGCAGGTGACATTACTCATTGACACATTTTAAGATCCACAGATGGAGCTAATTATTTCACTTGTGATTTTGTAATGAAATATGCAAAACATGCACTGTGTGGGGTCCTGAGGGCCAAGTTTGAGAATCTGTGGTCTATCACATGCCTTTTAAATCAAATTTCTATATTAATAGTGTTCATTCTAGCACCCTCCAACTTTGAAAACCCATGTAGTTCCTCTTCCCTGCCTGGGGTGTCGCTGTCTGCTGTAGTGCTGCTAGCACAGTGTGGTCTGTATATCAGCACTGATATGCAAACCAGACCTGTGCTAGAAACACCACACAGACAGCGACACCCAAGACAGGGAACAGGAACTGCATAGGTTTTCAAAGATGGCGGGTGCTAGAATGAACACTACATTAAGGACATTTTATTCTGTATAAATCTACTATTGCATTACCCAATGTAAAGCAGCCGATTTAAAACAATTATTTTAAAACTAAATCCCTAAATCTAAATGTATTTCAACTTATAACCTTACATATTTTACATTTACCTGTTGCCTTTTCACAATGAAGACCACCATTTTGTTGGTAGTATCAATATCAAGTCTACTGGATTAAAAAAAAAAAGTGCCAGATAAATGTCACAGGTCATTAAACTATATTCTCATAAAAAACGGTCAGACACACAAAAATGGCTCCAATGTGTAGTGAGAGACAGGTGCACTTAAATAACCGTATGAGAGGATACCCGAGACAACACTAGCCTGCAAATAGAATCTTCATAAGGAAAGCTGGAAGCCATGAAGGCCACCAATGGGTTCCACTTCTTATACTAGCTACCAGAATGATAGCGAGCACAGTTCATATTTTAGCGGTCACACTTTCTTTTTATATTCACCCATTTTAAACTGTAACACATTGTTATCGAAATTTCATTAAAAAGGTATAAAAATGTTGGGTACCTCCTTCCTGAATTCTTCTATTTTTAGTATGTGAAAACAATTCAGCATAACACCTACATGGACAGTCGTGAGCAGTGGAAACATTGGAGCAGTGGTAGAAAAAAGAAGTAATTGGAGTGAAGGATTGGTGCTTGGAAAAGCTGGTAGAATGAGGCAAGAAAATACATAGTTGGGGAGGAAAACAGGAAAAGCCATAGAAATAGGAGTGGATTAAGATGAGCTGTATTATTCAGGATGGGTAAAAGCAGGATTATGGTGATGATAAGGAGGTGTCCAAACTGGGAATTACTAAACAAGATGATCGCGACATTAGTTAGGCTATTTCTTCTATGACAGGTACTGGATGTGAGGGGTAAAACTAATGGGGGAGTCAAAGGTGACACCATTGCTGTGTGCTGGGAGAACATGAGAGAAAAATGTTATTAACTGTGAGGGACATGTGTGGAAAGCTAAAGACATTACCAGATGGACAGATAATAAGGTCAGATTAGGAGGTGTTAAACTAGAGGATGCAGATGGTGCTTGTGGCTGTCAGAGCCAGGCGCGCAATGGAGCAACCCAAATGTCGCTCAGTTCGGGCCATGAACTTTCGCCAGCACCAGAATTCAACTCACAGCCCCCCATGCTGGAATGTGCAAAAAGTAACCCATTTGGGTGCCCAAACTGCACTTTTTGTGCTATGCCTAGCACTTTAATCAGGTTTAGCATTTTTGCGCCGCTAAACCAGGCACTGTAGGGCAGGATCATCTCACTAAAAATGATTGGCGCCCCAAAATCTCCCAGCACTTTACACAGTGGCTAAACTGTGCATAAGCAATTGAATGGGCCCCATAGGATAGAAAATTGACAACAAAAATTACACATTCTATCCAACACATCAAACAAAAAAGTATTTGTGAGAAAAGTAACATCTTTGTAAAAGTGCCATGATTATGCAGGGATACAGTACTTTTTATGGGCTAATCTACAATTCCAGCAGCTCGCAGCGCCATTTCGCAACAAAGCTCTATATTAAGTAAACATTTGCAAAAGCACAATGCCTCCAAAAGGATTAGCCTAAAAGGACTATTAATTATGGTAATGGAAACAGTCATAAAAACACAGTTACTGTAATTGTAAGCGCTCAGCACAAAATCTGTCTTGTGTAATGCAGTTAGCAATTCTGTTTGCTGAAAGCAGGATCTGCATTTTGCCCAAGCACATTGCAACAGAAAATATGTATAGCAGTACACAGAGGTGTTAGCATTGCCGCAACATAGAAGGGTAAAGAAAAAAAAAGAGAACTCCCCAAGACAATACCTGCAATGAAAGGGTTCCTTTCCTAAACACAGATCAATATGAAACTTATGGAGGCTCTGAATAATGTCTCCCTACCTTTTTAGAGGCTCCAAAAAATGAATATAAAAAACAAAAACAAAAGATGACACTGTCAAGTGGTGACGTTCAGCCGGGACCCACAATAGAAGCGAACATCAGATCAACTAAAAAAGGAAGTGACATTTAAAAAGAACAAAAGCCGATCTATGCATAGATGTAGATCTAACTAGGAAGAGACATTAGGATAAACCTGCCCTCCAATGGGTAGAGACTACTACAATACACAGTTCTGAAAGGGCAGACGTCTTTCTAATATAGATATATCACAGGTCTTCCTAATCTCTAGCTTTTGGCACAATCTTTAGGTGTCATAACACTGTGCATTTAGACGTATTTACTTGATGCTAAACATAAAACACAATTAATAACAATGTTTAAACACGTAGGTAATTTTACAGATCTGAAATTTGATTTGTGCCATTTTGTACACCCATATGGAATCTTGCTTGTACCATATTTTGTAGCGTTACACCACACAAATCGCAGACTAAAGATGCCCATATACTGGTGAGATGTATCTCGTCAAGTGGTTGCATGCAATTTGCTTGCAATGTGGGCAGGACCTTCCTGAGGGACAGGATTACATGTGATTCATTGTATGCCTTCCTTTTGCATACAATATATCACATGCGATCCTAGAAGGGGCTACAGGCTGCAAGAAATATTAAGGGCAGCCAGTAAGATCTGCGATTGAGATGCCAGGCGCACGGGAGCGTGCCTGTCATCGCAATCGCACCAAAAAACACCTGCAATGTGCCAGTTTTCATGAGATCCGTTGCAGCAATGCATCACAATCTCATGTAAAAAGGCCATATGGCACCGGTGTATGGGCACCGGTGTATGGGCACCTTTAGAACTGCAATACAGCAGTGTTAACCACTGTGCTACCATGCCTATATTCCAAAACTGCTGCAGGGAAGCTGGAAGTGGGCGCCTTTGCATATGATAGCACAACCACTGCATATAAAGACCCAGACACAGTGCCACTAACCTGTCTGATACAGGTTATTATATAATACAGTAGGTCTTGTTTATCATCTTCTGTGGCATTGTACCCAGTTTCTTATATAGCGCAGCATATTCCATTTCACTTTACACTACTAGACTCATGTTTCCTGACAAATTCAAATTCCAACATCTTTCTTTAAGATCTTCCTATTTCAATAACTTACTCCCCAACTTATATATTTTCCAGAAATTATTCTAGCAGTAACCCTTATTGAAGTGACTCCAGCTACCTTCTTTGGCAGTGTCAATCACATTAGCAGATGTGGTACTTAAAGCAAAAGTGCTGCCAAAAATCTCTGTGTAAAATGTCACTGAAGGGGAGACTCGTGCTCCTGATGAATTCCTCAGATACTGTGAAGTGATCTGGAGTTTGACCAACTAAAATATCTGCTCAGTCTATATTTACATCTCACAGGTTTTTCCCATATCAACTTCCTTACTGACAATAAGTTTACTTTCAACTTTAAGACAAGCCAATCCCAACGTCTGATATGAAATGTTTTCCTCCTTCCCAAAGCAGCACCTTGCTCAACTCCTGCACCCCCCCCCCCGTCACACTCATTTGATTCCTCTTCTTATTCATCTAATATACTACAGTACCTATCCTATTGATGCAGTGCTTATACAGCCTTTACAAAGATGGTGTTGATGTTTCACACAGAATGAAAGTCCTTGGGGACCTGTATGTAGCTTGCAGGGTGTCTGGAACAGCCACCCAGAGCATCCAAGGGACACTGTGATAAGGCACCTTGTAGCCTGTGGAACTGCCCAGAGTCTCCTTTAGAGTTCCGGCAGAGCTGTACTTCCCAAAGCCAAAGGCCCCACCTCTACGTGCCATGACATCATGGCTTTGGGGGATGGGGCTGGCACACTGCCACTCTGTTACATTGCTTGTCTATATTACCTTGGAAGTCTATTCATGAAGGAGTGAAAAGAGTGAAGAAGTTGTCCATGGCAACCTGTCAGCTTTAAAGTACCATTTATCAGACTCATTCTATAAAGTTATACATAGCAGCTGATTGGTTACCAAGGGTAAATTCTCCACTGGAATATGTGTTCCATACTTTTTGCTGTTTAATGAATAGACCTCTCTGTCTTCTACTTTGCCTCCTTTTATGGACCTAGAAGACCTTTCTGCTTTCATTCCACTATGATGCACTGTCTGAGTCTCCCTGCTCTTCTCTATATAAATATGCATTTGGGTTTCAACTTTGTACAGATCCACCTAAATGTATCTATCATTAGACTAAAATTGAACAAATAAAAACCCAGAGAGTATTCATGTACCTCTGCCAAAATAAAGAACAGTCTCACAAAACCATATATTCAATATTATGCCAGATCCCTTTGAGGATGAAAATTGGTTTCAAATAAACCCATACCACAGGATTATGTTTTCTTTTGTAAAGTAAAAACACAGTACAGTCTTCTTCAACAATACAGGCTTCTTCAACTTGATAATACAATGGTTAAATGTTCAGCTTGGCCTTTGGCAGTGACAATAATTATCATGTGAAATAATTACAGGCTCCTAAATTCTCCCACCTATCACTGCCAATAAGCGTTTCATCATGTTTTCCAGTCACTCTGCAAATCATAGCGGTAAAAAGGGTTTTGGTCACTGCTGAATGGGAGCAAAGCACTCAGGGATGATGTTGTGTTTTGGAGGATGTAAGACTGCTGCAATAGAACACATTCCTTCCAAGCAGTAATTTCCCACCTAATCTCTGAGGCATGCTTGTTGAGCTGTTCAGATTAATTCTGTACAGAGTTGATGAGTGCTCGCTAGACAATAGGCCATAATCCCGCTGTTAGGATGGAATAAAAACTTCTTTTAAAAAGGACTACCACCATTATAATTACAAGGGGGAAGGATAAAAGCGACCTTCTTGAAAGGCACCAAATTAGCATTATAGTAACCACTTTAAGACCCAGAATACTCAAACGGAGCTCTCTAAGTCCCCTGCTCTTCAGTCATCCCCAGACAAAAAGAGAAACAGCATATGAGCTATATTTAGGATTTTTTCACATTTTGCAAGCAAAACACAATGTTTAAAGATCAAAGATCTGAAAAGACCTACACTTCTCTTCACAGAACTGCCTGCAAGGTCACCCAGATGAGTCATGCGCAAGCTGGCAGGGATTGCAGCCTCTATTCAGAGTGGATGGACACACACTTTGTTTCAACCACAAGAGTAAATGATATTCCTCTTATCGGAACTGCTCAAACTAAAAAGCTGCATGAGCCACAACCCCACAGATTCTCTTTCATGGCAGGCCTGCACATTATTACTGTATTGTAGCATTGCTTACAGAAATCCTTGATCTTTGTCATATGCCACAACAATATCATTTAGACAGGCCCCTCATGATCACCTCAGCCAAATAGGGGAGGACTATGTAATCTGGAGGTCGTGCACTGCTATATGGAGCAGAATACTCTACATATGAGATGTTGGCACTCAAAGAGTTAAACTGTGGCAAAAGAGAACAATTAACAGAAAATAATTATGTATCAACACGCGGGATACAGTCGATAGCTCAACAGTCAATAGGTCGCCCGCTATTGGTCCACAGTCAAAAGTTTGTCACCTGAAAAAGGTCTACATGGCCAAAAAGTTGACAAAAGCCCATAGGTCACAGAGCTAGATTATAATGGTGTGCGGAGTGTAGCACCTTGCATGAAGCATAGTGAGCCATGCGAGGGGACACATTACAAATATACAGTGTTTATGTTGACTTAAGTCGTCCTAGATAACAAAAAATTAATTCTGACCTTTTTTTTCATTTCGACATATTGCTGTTGACCAGGTCAACAATTTTCATGTGTCGACCAATAGTGGTCGACCTATTGACTGTCAACCCTATGACCCATACCCCAACACAGATGGTCCCTAACGAGCCATTGGGTGGTAGATACTTTCAGGGCCTTACCACAGGTTAGAGGATTGCCTCCTAGAGTCAGATACTGGACAGCGCTTTCCAATGTCTGAGATAATCAGTAGTTTGTAGCTATATTACTGTATGCTAAAGAGGACAGAAATTGCTAGGTATGATAGAAATGAAGGAAAACGACAAAGCCATACACAAAAGGTCCTTATTCTGATTGACTCGTAAGGCTGCACATTTTGCAGCCTTGTGAGTCCCACAGATGCCAGACGCCTGACCCACCCAAACTCCCGCAGACATGCAAATGATTGATTTGCATAATCATCCATTCGCAGCCTTGGGTGCGGGGGAGAAATCATTCGATGATCGGCGACCGTCGAATGATTTCTTCAGCGCTCGCAGATCTAAGACACCTCTATGGTGTCTCTGATCTGCAGGCACCCTATGCAAGGACAGGGCGGGCAGCTGACATACGGGATATGTGTGCGCTACATAAGAAACTGTTAATAAATAAATATCGGGGTACTTGTTTCCTAGCACGGCGCTCGTCGTAGGTGATCGCATTCCTTAAGTTAAGGTATGCGATGGACGCGACTGACGCGACTTCAGGGCTATTTTTAGCATTTTCCCCGACAATTAAAAAATCACGTCCATCGCATGCCTTAAGTTAAGACATGCGATGCGACCGATGCGATGGACGCTATTTTACATAGGGAACAATGTTAAATGGGCCAATGGACCCGATTTTTTCATTGTATACCCACCCTTATGGGTATTTTACATGACAAATGCCCCCCCATTGTTAACGCCACCCCACGATCAACGCCAACCGGAAGCGCAGGGGCGGCGATACACGTCCTCCGACCTTTTCTTACCCCCACTTTCCACGTCGGCGTGGAGTTGATTTTATATAGTGTGGCGAGCGCAGTGAGCGACCGAGCCTGAAGCGTGGCGAGCGCAGCGAGCCTCGTGAGGGGGCGCGTAATACCTGTGAAGTAATGGGCATGCGCTCGCCACGCTTCGGGCTCGGTGGCTCGCTGCGCTCGCCACACTGTATAAAATCAACTCCACGCCGACGTGGATAGTGGGGGTATTAAAAGGTCGGAGGACGCATACCGCCGCCCCTCGCGGGCTCGCTGCGCTTCCGGTTGGCGTTGATCGTGGGGTGGCGTTAACAATGAGGGGGCATTTGACCCATCAGGGTTGGGAAACAATAAAAATTGGGGTCTGGGGGCCATTTAACATTGGGGCCAATGTAAAATCGGGTCTCAGGGACCATTTTACCGTGATTCCAATGTAAAAATCGCGTCGATCGACGCGATTTTTGGGGGTCCCGATGGATACAATTTTTATCGCTGGCGCCGTGCTAGGAAACAAGTACCAATATAGGTATTTTTGTCTTTTTTTCGAGGTTCTGAGAAATGCACAGTGTAACACAATGGTGAAACATCGTTGTCGTGCAAAGTCATACTGGCTATTTTAGATTCTACATTTGTTCCAGATCAAAGGACAAGAAAAAAAATGTAATCTGTAATGAGTGCAATATGTTTGTATGTGAACAAAACAGTAAATAGTTCTGCAACCTATGCCAGCAGTAAAAAGTAGGCCTACAGTGATGTCAAATAACCATAAACTTACACATGAAGGGGGAAATTTACTAAAGGAAATAAAAAAAAAAAATAGGTGTACATTTGTATCCATAAATAAACTTATTTTTGACATTTACTATCCCGAAAATACGGCAATTCGTATTCGTATTGATGTGCTATCAATACAAATACGAATTGCCATATTTTTGGGAAAGTAAATGTCAAAAATAAGTGTATTTCTGGATACAAATGTACACCTATTTTTTACAAATTTCCTTTAGTAAATTTTCCCCTTCATGGAAATATTATTTGGATTTGTAATACATACAAGACAAATACGCCTCTGTGTTTGTCAAGATTTGAGGACAAAAGTTTGTCATATAATATTATTTTGAGAAAAACAAAATATTCTGGTGAGAATACATATTTTAACATGGCGCCTGACTCAGCATGGATCGTATATGCTTGCAGCAGTTTAATATATGTGACTCCTAGCATACATTCTTTTTGGTACAGTGCAACACAATGTCTAGTTATGGCTCTGTTACCTAATTTCAGATTGTGTAAGAATGTTCACATACGCCTTATATTATTGAGACATATTTAGGTATTGTAAACTCTGGGTACTGTAGCTGTTACTGTCCCAAACAAAATTTCACCAATAACATCCCTTAAGGTGCCCATACAAGGTGCGATGATCGCACACATTATAGGCTGGATGGCATCGCAACGCATGTGATTTGCATGCTATGTGATCCGAGGGCAGTACAAAAAGTATGTGGAGCACATACTTTTGTACTGTGTGGTGAGATGCCCGGGGGAGCACGCATCGCACGGTGAAAACGCACAATGTATGGGCACCTTTATTCAATCTTCTTTAGTTGCACAATCTAGTCAATTGATTACTTTCAGTGAAAGCTTTAGAATAATATTTTTTATACACTTACTGTATGTCTGTAAATATGTAACGGTGGTCTAGCTTTCAATATTTAAAGATCTAAAGTAAGTCTGTCAATCCATTCCCATATAATTTTTACCTATATTTTCTGAAGTTATTTAATTCACCTGAAGGAGAATTAACCTTAGGAGGAGAAACTGTAAAGGCCTGTACACACTGGGCGATCACTGCTGCCGCCAAACACACTTGTCAATGCTGGCAGGCCATGAACGACAGCATGGCGGGAGCAGGGGCCTGTGGATGATCGAGTGCCGGCCGGGGTGCCGCTAATGATTGGTTGCATGGGGTGCCGCTAATGATTGGATGCATGGGGTGCCATTGGGCTCTGATGATATTGTGCAGGGGTCTTGTGGGAGGGGGGCGGGTGGTTGGCCCCCTGAATGATCGAATGCCAGTGAGGGGGTACCATGGATGATCGAGTGTGAGTACGAGTTTTGATGGAATTGTCCTGTGGATGATTGAGTGCAGTTGACAGCGGGGGGGGGGGGGGGGGGGTGAAGATGATTAGGGGCAAGGATGTGGGTTGGCAATAGGGTGCAGGGTACTGATGGGCTCTCATGATGTTTTGCAGGGGTTTTGGGGGGGGGGGTGTCCAGTGTATGATCGATTGTGGGTGCAGGGTTTTCAGGAAATGCTGGCAGGGTGTGCTGCTGAAGATTGGTTGCAGGGTAGAAATTTGTACCCATGATTTTAGGGGTTACATCCGTGACCGCTAGGGTAAGGAAGCGGAAATGCGCATGATGTGGAGTCTGGCAGATAGACATGGAGCAGCAGAACTGTTTAAACTCCGGTCCCCATGACATCCTCTTGCTCCGCTGGCATCGCTGTCTGTGATCCTGGGCTAACAGGGTCATCCCAGCCAGCAGTGATGGTAAAGTAGTAGATGGACACTGCCGGTCAGTGTCCGCCAACTCATAGTACAGTTGGAGGTACAGTTGCCCCTACGCCAGTACGATAGTTGGGGGGGGGAATCAAACTGGATTGATTTTCCCCAACTTATTGGAATGACCACTAGAACAGCCAAATAGTTGGCTGGCTGGAGCGATATCATTCTGATGTATGGCCAGCTTAAGTGAAAAATTCCAGTCCATTCTTTCAAAGAGTGATTCTCCACATATTTGTCAAATTGTCAAAAATTTTGATTCTCGGATGCGTTTTTTACTTTTGATTTCAAAATGCATTATTATTATCATCGTTTATTTATATGGGTCTCCACAAGTCTCCAAACTTTCAAGCGTTCCCTGAAAACTCACCTCTTCAGGCAAGCCTATCATATTTAAGTTCTACATGCATAACCCTCCGAGGCACTTATGTATTATATAGCTTCCCTTCTGGATTTGTAACTGCTATGCTATTGCTGGTGCCTGTCCGTATGTTTCCCCCCTATATCCCTATAGATCAGTGATTTTCAACCTTTTTACCTTGCGGCGCACTAAATAAGATTTAAAAATTGCCAAGGCACACCATGAGATACCCACAGGGCAAAACACATTGGCCCCCACAGGGAAAAAAAAACCTATTGGCCCCCATACAAAAACCAATCACACTGGTCCCACAGGTAACAAAATATATTGTCCCTTTACATGAAAAGAAGAGACCAGTAAATAACAGTTGAACTGGTGGTGGCTGTAAACTGGCTTAGGCATAGGCATCTCTATATCTGGGGGCACACTTGGGAACCCCTCATGGCACACTAGTGTGCCACGGCACGGTGGTTGAAAAACACTGCTATAGATTGTAAGCTTGCAGCAGGGCCCTCCTACCTCCAAGTCTGTCTGTTGTTACCCAGTTTGTTTAATCACTGTCTACTATTGTAAAGCGCAACGGAATCTGCTGCGCTATATAAGAAACTGTAAATAAATAAATAAATAATAAATAAATATGGGGCTACAAGGGTTCCACACCACGGCGCCTGGCAATACATACATGAGTAAAAAAAAACAATAATTATTTACAGTGCGAATGTAAATTCGGTCAAGTACATGGTAAATAAAAGACAGTTGCAGCAGTGGACACTGACAGAATATATTCTTAGAAAAGGAAATGAGGAGGGAGGGCCTGCTCGCGAGAGCTTACATTCTAAAGGGAAGGAGCAGACAGACTGGGGTGACACAGCAGGGATAGAAGTGAGCATAAACAGAGGGTTAGGGTGAGAAATGGTTAGATTTAATCAAGAAGTGGGTCTTGAGAGCCTGTTTAAAGTTTTGTAGGGAGGTGGCAAGTCTGATAGGGAGGGGTAGAAAATTCCAGATCTACAGAGCACAACGGCCAAAATATTGGAGGCGGGAATGGGAGGAAGTAACCAATTGGCAGAAAAGGGGGTGTGCATTTATAGAGCGGAGAGGGCAGTGTAAATAGAGGTAAGGTCAGATATGTATGTGGGAGAGGAATGGGTGATGGCTTTAAGTGAGTGTGAGGAGCTTGAAATGTATCCTGAAAGTAAAGGGGAGCCAGTGTTGGGTTTGAAAGAGGGCGGAGATGAACTTATGCCCCTTTCAGACCGCACATATTACCCGGTATTTTGCCATTTTTTTTACCATTTCAATACAGTAATATGTGAGGTCTGAAAGGTCCACAGTGAATTTACCGTTTCCAAAAAAACAGTATTTGGAAATGGTAAAAAAGCAGGGTCTTACCCGTTTCAGACCCGTTTTTTTTGCAGTCTGAATGGGTCTGAAATGGTATTTAGGACCCAGCCAATAGTGAGTTCAAGCTGGTCCCGCTCTGTGCATATCTAATAAGCGGGACCCAGCGCAGTGAATATTTAATGAGCGGGTCCCTGCCCCCTCCATATGCAGGGGGCGGGGACCCGCTCATTAAATATTCACTGCACGGAGCGGGTCCCGCTAATTAGATTTGCACAGAGCGGGACCAGTGGCATGCGATGTAAATACCAGCTTATAAGTGCAGTCTGAAAAGGGCTTGAAAGGGTTTTAACCTGCTTTGACCCGTTTTAAGAAACGTTTAAAAAAACAGGTCAAAGCAGGTTTTCCGCTCTGAAAGCAGCACTAGTACGTTTAGAGAGGAAGAGGAGCCGGGCAACAGGATTGAGAATAGATTAGAGTGGAGAGAGGTGTTTTACAGGGAGGCCAGAAAGTAGGAGATTAGAGTAGTCCAGTCTGGAGAGGACTAGTGAGTGGATGAGGTTATTTGTAGCAAACTGGGTGAGGACTGTAAGAGGTGCATCTCATGTAGTTTAAATCACAGCTTTTCTTTAGGCTTTGCGCTCTCCTGCGTAGTTCATAGCACAAGCCAAAAAAGCATGTGCAGGCAGCACTTTTTGTAATAGATCGCATCTAGTTCATATCACATGCTGTTGTAACATATTGCATGCAATTTCAACTAGATGCAATGCGATGTAGTACGAAACGCACATAGCACATATCACACCGTGAGCACCTTTACTGCAGTCAGGCGTGCAAACATTTGGTTTGCTTCCTCGGTTTGCCAGATTGAACACTACAGACCAGAACAAGGGTTAGTCCCCAGCCAGCGCTTTAACTATTTCTCTTTATCTGTATTTGTACAAATACCTTACATATACCATACTTATTCCAAATGTGTGAATATCTTGTTATTAAAGACAGTGAGATGCACATACTGTAAGATGGGGAATAGACATCCGTCAGCAAAACGACAAACACTTTACGAGACTAATTAATTAAGTTGTTACACTAATTTGCATCAGTCATTAAAAACAAAAAAAAGTGTTTTTATCATAATGCAAAGTAAGCTGTGAAAAGCAGGAGTAAACATGCAGATGTGGCGCTGGAAAGGGAGTTATCCTGAGAATTAGACACGATCTCACAGAAGACTGGGTTTTGTAGGCACTGTTATAATGGTCATTCTAAAGAGGGAAAGGAGTTGTAATGTAAAGACGGCAATTGGGATTTTCAGGATAATTTGGAATCAGTAAAAAGAGAGTAATTATATTCTTACTGTAACAAGCTAACGGCCTGCTCAGGACTGTACAATCATTTCCCTCTATTCTGTAACTTTACAAAGTAGAAATTTTGCCACACAAGTATGGATATCATATCGACATATGGCAAATTGGTGTATCATTTATATGTGTAATCCTCAGACTGTAGCAGGGCTGGAAATCATTGTGTGTTAGTTGGGGAAGGGGTATTGGACTTTCACTATTCACGCTTTGCAGCAAACCCTTTGCTCTGGGTGGGGCTAAAAATTAGGTCCAGACACATATATGCTGCTTCTCTATTTAACCTGCAAATGACCATCTGCTAAGTCCTCTGCAGCTGGGTCGTGTAGTAGCGGAAAGTGTGCAGAAATATTTAGATTAATTTTGGAGATGTATTCGGAGATAATCAGGAGAAAAACAGAAGGAAAACAATCTAACTTCAATCCTCCTCCTAACAGACAGCTTTCAACAAAGCTATGTAATACACCACCTCAAACACCTGCTGCATGCACAGCCTGGACACCACTAACTGAGCTTCCTGCATGTCTAAAATAACTAATGCTCATATCCATTGCCTTCCTTTCAACTAAATATCACTATTTTCATCTACTCTGTAACAATTCCAGTGTGCCAAATTCCACGTACCAGTAAGTCTTGTCTGCACTATCCTTGACCTTACTAGACCTGCTTTTCACACTACTTCTGTTAATGGTTTCTTTTTTTCCACTCCAATTTGTTGCCTGTCCTCCCCTCCATCATCCTCAGATACTTTAATATCCCTATTAACATTATTTACCCAGCATCCACTAAACTTTCTTTTCTTGCCCTCTCCTACTGCTTTGGCCTCTCAGTGGACCCCCTCCTTCACCCCCACTCACCAATTCAGCCACTTCCTTGACCTAGTCTTCACTCACTGGTGTGATCCATCTGACTTCTTCAACTCTCCCCTCTCTGACCACCACCTATTCTTTTCACCCTATTAGCTCCTCCTCCCCTTCCCCCGCTTAGACCCACTGCCACCAAACATAATCTTGTTCTGCCACTAGAGATGCCAATCCTGGGGTATGATTTCCATCCCGGGATTCGGGATTGAAGAATTACTAATCCTGGGATTGAGTTTGTCAATATAATGGCGAACTTTAATCCACCCCCCCCTGGATCCGGGGGGGCGGCACGGCAGTGTGAGCCCAGTGGTGGTGTGGTTGTGGTAATCTCCACAGAGGTGAGTGGTCAGGTACCAGGCATTGATGCAGCATTAGCAAAGTGGTGGTGTAGCGAGCGAAGTGGCCAACGGGTTGCGCAGCATGACCTATGACATCAGTCTCTCCTGACATCTGCAACTAGGTAAACAGAAAACCGTGGCCATACTGCATGGCCACAGGATTACTCAGATGATCAGTTAACAGAGCATCTGCGACCACAGCGGAGTGTTGGTACATAGATGCTGAGATTTGCATGGCCGATGGCGAGTGTCTAAATCCATTTCCAGATAACCACAGCATTAGCATATTTACATTGAGATTCTATCAGAGTCAACACTTGCTGAGCATGAACGCTTTCCAAAATTCTAGTTTTCTTACTATATTATACAATCCACAAATCCATATGAAAAAGGTTCTTTGTTTATAAAACTAGAACTGCTATAGTTTCAACACTAAGCTGTATTGTTACTGTAGTGTCTGTGCAATAAGAGTTGCTTAAGTCTCGTTGTTATACTTCCAGTTCCTTTTTTTGCATTTCCATTAAACCATTTTATGCAAAAGAGAAAACTAAATAACATGCTTTAGTATTTACACACCCCAACTGGTTGTTTTGCTGGACTTACAATGGGCCAGATGTACTAAGCTTCAAAAAGTTATAATATAGAGATCAATAAACTAGCAGGGAATCAGCTACTATCATTTTTTACACACAGTCTGTAACATGTTAGGAGCTGATTGGCTGGTAGTTTATCACTCTCCACTTTATCACTTCTTAAAGTTTACAATCCTGCCCAATGGGGCAGATTATTAAACCTGGTGAAGAGATAAAGTAGAGATAAAGTAGAAGGTGATAGCGCACCAGCCAATCAGCTATAGTATGTTTGAAAAATGACAGTTAAGCTGGGTATACACTACTGCGATTTCTCGCAGCAGTGTATGCCCAGTTGATCACCAGCCGAGCTGCCCGGGACCTTCTTGGGCGGCAGGGTCACATGTGATCCATAGCAAGCGGTCCTATACTTGTAATACTGTGCATTGGACCTGAGGGGACATCACAATCACCGAGTATGGGTCAATTTCTCGGGTGACATCAAGTAAGTTTATGGGGCCTTCAGGAGTTGATTGGCCGGAGAGTTATCACCTTCCACTTTATCTCTTCACCAGGCTTAATACATATGCCCCAATATGAGATAAAATGTGGTTAGACAGACAAACCTTTTACTGGGCATTCTCACACCATCATGTCCATACACTAAGATATTTCACAGTGTATGGTCACTATATCTACGTTAATCCAATGTGAAGGAACAGGAGAAGTCACAGGCGTTAGGCTGTGGAGGAGCATGCACTTTCCAATGCAGCCAACAAATCATAGGATCATTCAGACATACTGGACCAATCCAGTTTGTCTGACAGATGGATAATTACTGATTGGTCATAGCAATACATTGTTCCATTATCGGCTGATTATCTGCTGATTGTGGTGATAATTGAACAGCATATGACAAACATTAGACATTCACAATTAAATTATACCATACAACTGTATATTCCTTGTTTCAGACATTCACATTTGGGGAATAGAGTGTTCATTGTTAAAATAAATATACATCAAAATGTTCCAGCAATCCCTATTGATAACGTAGGACAATATAGGCCACTCCCTAATGTGCAGAGTTCATCCATCCAGGCCTCGCCAATTTAAGTTCATGGCCGTCAGAGAAATGAGTAGTCTTTTCAGGACTCGGCAAATCAGGATGTTTTTTTTCTAGCTATTCCTGCACAGAAGGCACCACAATAACAAACAGCTATACAGGTTGAGTATCCCGTATCCAAAATGCTCGGGACCAGGAGAATTTTGGATAACGGATTATTCCGTATTTCGGAATATTTTAATATTTCAATGATGTATTTTGAAGTATCTTGCATTTATGCTGTATAAACACATAATATACACACAAATATATTTTATTACCACATAAAAAACACACAAATATATTTTAATTGTTCAAAAAACAAGGTTTCAAAACGTGAAACAAAATGTGTGTACTATCTCAGCACTGAATTTGAATGCCAAGCAATCATTGTCTTGCACATATATAGTGCCAGTTACATATCATGTCCCCAGTGATGCTGTTACAAATGTCCCCAGTGAGTTTTTAGCAAAAAAAAAAATAATTTTTCACTTTCTGGAATGTCCATATTTCGGAATAATTCGGATAACGGATATTCGGATACGGGATACTCGACCTGTACTAACAGTCAATACACTGTCATTTTATCTAATGCCCCTTTCCCACTGCAGCTAAAAAACAGTAAATTGCAGATTTTCAGCGCAATTTACCGTTTTAAGGCTGCAGTGGGAAAGTGCCAGAGTTGAAATACCGTTTAAAGCTAAATGGTATTTCAACCCGTTTTTAAAGCAGAGTCCTACACGTTAAAATAACGTTTAAGAGGCAGTGGGAATGCCTCTTAAACGTTATTTAGCCTCCAGGCAGTCCCAGTGCCTGATGAGAACTAGTAGTTCTCACTTTTTGCATGTGTAATGAGTGCACGTGCATAATAAAGAGCCGCTCATTACATATGCGCATATGTAATGAGTGGCTCATTATTATGCACGTGCACTCATTACATATGCGCAAAGTGAGAACTACTAGTTCTCATCAGGCACTGGGACTGCCTGTACCCCGCATGGACTCCCGCTGCCTCCCCACTGCCCTGCATCCCCGTGCAGGTAAGTACAAGGGGAGGGGAGATGGGGGCACAGGGCAGGTACGGGGATTAGGCACTCTTTACACTTGGGGGGGGGGGGGAGGGATTAGGCACTCTTTACACTGGAGGGGGGGGTTAGGCACTCTACATTTTACACGGTTCACTGCAATGGGAATGGTACTTAAATTGTACTTAAAACGGTAATCTGCTGCAGTGGGAATGCTAATACCGTTTTAAATACCATTTAAGATTACCAGTACTTTAAACTGGTCTGAAGTGGGAAAGCAGCATAAACCTCAAAGGCTGCACAACAATATCTTGATGGACAAGGAACATCAATAAGTGGAAGTTAAATGTTGTGCATATGGCAATTCAAGATTTGAAAATAGAATAACATTAACATAAAAACAGTATTTTTGTTAAATTGTTTCTAAAATGTAAACTATTTTAAAAACAAAGAATACTCTTTTGTAACAAGGTGTCCATACACGTTGCGATTTTAACATGCGGTTTGAACTTTTAAAGTTCCCGCGATGCGCGTTCCCGACGGTACAATATTGTATAGCACAAAAAGTATCTGCAGGCAGTACTTTTTGTGCTACATGGCATCGCATCAGTTTTGTAGTACATGCGATGCGATGTCCATTAAGTAGCTATAAACTAAAAAAAAAAAAAGAGGCAAAAATTGCATCGCATCCTCATAGTACAGTAGATCGCATCGCATCCCCCTACAAGTGCCAAAATCGCACGGCACAAATGAAGTTCAAAACGCACAGCACACATATCGCAACGTGTATGGGCACCTTTAGGATTCTTATTACCGATCAAATGAGGAATAAAATACCATGTCAATAACAAGCTGAGATATTCCTCCACAGATTTTGTTTTTTTTGCAATCTTCATCGAATGCTAGCAAATAATCAAAAATGTTGGTGCCAATACTAAAAGTAAGCGTGCATAATTTCTATGATATATTTAGCTTTGTTGAGCTTCATATACCGTATTAATATTTAGCTAAATATAACGTTTGACTCAAATAATGTAAGCGTGGGGGAAAATCTGAATAAAGGTGAGGCACTCTAATGCTGAGAGAATGGTGACAACATCAGCAAAGGGCTAAGAAGCACATAAAACATTTTGATGAGAACACTGGGCAATCTATTACACACTGAAATAACTTTCAGTTGTACAATTGCCAGATTACACATATAAACGTGAGCAAATGTGAAAAACCTTAACTAGTGGTGTTCCCTTAACAGCCAAATCTCTATTCCAGAATCCGGATACTCTGCGAGTGTCAGTGGCATTTTCTAGCATCAGTACATAAACATGACCAGTCACATGTCTAGGATATTGGGCAGCTGTATAATGAAACACGAAGGAGGGCATTCCGGCCCAGGCACCACAATATTTCCAATCTGTAGCTTTAGGATTTGTGATTTGGTAACACTAATATCCCCTGGATGGCTTTATAAAGTCATATGGCACCAGAAGCTTCCAAATAAAAAAAAATATGGAAATGCCATGTCTGTTTTAGTGGTATTCTTAAGAGATAGATGAAATGTTAAATCTTCCCCAGCAATGTAGTGTTTATTCCAAAATATGTAAAATTCCTCTATGACTATCATTTGCTTTGCTTCCGCTAATTGGGTCCACTCCAGTGTTCTACTAAGCTTTACATCCACAATGCGATAAATCAACAGCTTATCAGGTACAGTACATACCAGCATTTAATAACAGTAAGTTCATAGGGATCCAATTAATATCACAACAGCAGCTCTCTTGGTAAGAGTTGGTCTTTGTAATAGAAAGACCACCGCACCTGCAGTGAGGGGTGCTAGGAGTGAGTCCATTGGATTCCTGTAAGTGCATATGTGAAAACAATCCTAGAGGCTTCTATTAGAGAACTCCACAAAAGAGGGCATTACCTACCGGGACCAAGCTCCGGAATGTACTGCATTTCACAGCTTGGAACATACGGAAATGTTTTAGAACTCCTAAAACAGAAATGTCTGTTTTTTTCCCCCAGGGTTTTCTGCATTTAGTATATCCTGCCGCTAGTTACAAAAGGTGCTTATAAAAGCAAGGAAGATACAGGCCACCAAGGTGTCTGGCCTCTACATAGTATAATCTAAATTGAAGAGTGATCTTCCTCTGCATACACTGATGGTCTGATGGTATTTTGAAGTTCCTTGAAAATGCTAAGGGAGTATAAATCAAGAGCATTTGCAGAAAATAAACAAATAATCACTAGGTAGTATTTTACTGGGCATAATGATCCTCATGTTCTATAGGGTGCTTGATCACAGCATGTGCTACCAAGTACTAGTTTGAGAATAGCCTGATGACATACATACAAATCCTCCCCCCCCCCCCCCCCCCCTCACAACAAAAAGAAAATATATTGAAACTCCAAAGGCACATCTAGCAAATCAACAGATGAAGATGTAAAATACACCATGCCTTGAGCTCTGTATGTACTCAGGCATAAGAACATAAAATCCAGTGAAAGCAAAAAATCAGCAAGATCTGTCCTTTATGTGTTCACTGGGTTGGGTTTTAAAGCACCCTGAAGCTGGTACACAGGCCTGGAGCTTATTGCTCTGGTAGCACAGAAGTTTTCAATCTGCTGTTTCAAAGCAATGAAGTACACATAACTGAATCATTCACTGCAATGGTTACAATGGCCGGAGGAGAGTAAATATAATTGGTTCTGTGAGAACCACAAATAAAGGGTTAAAATATTCAATAAACCAACATACTCATGACAGGCCAGTACACAATGATACTCCACATTTTCAAGCAGGCTACTCCTGGCTCTACATGGATTAACATTGTGCCAGAGACGATGGAACGCTGCTAATTCAGCACCAAACATGCTCAATCTGTAGTTAGCAATACATTACCTTGTGTTTGGCAGGCTAATGCACCACACACAGTTTGCCCACTCCTCTGTTTCAGGCTTCCCCGTCATCACTTGTCATCCTTAGCCTTCTTGCTCATCAGTCGTGAGGGGAATAACAAACCATGCATGCTACTGAGGATGCAAGAGCCATGTTCAAAAATAGAGAAAGAAAAAAAAATTGATTCTTTTCTCTCCTGAAAATCATAGAGCTAAGTTGCCATGGAGAAAGAGACGAGGCTGAAGATGCGGGTATAGCACGGAGTTACACAGCAGCCATCCAACATATCCTGTAAAGTGATGTAAGCATAGAGCTTGTGGACACAGTGACTAATAAGCAGATGGATGTGGAACACGGCTTCCTAACCGCTCTGCTGAACAGAAGAGGTCGGCAAAGCATTGTACCAACGAGGGAACACCTTCAGCACAGCACAATGGGAATGTACGCTGATTAAGAAGTGCTGTTACACATAAAAAATACTATAGAGTTATTATATATAAATACACAAAGTGATGCAAACACACATGTATAAACAGGGTGTGAAAGTGTATGTCCAGAATGCCATTACACTGGAATTACATGGCAAAAACAGACATGCAGCTGTACATTTCCCCTAGTAGCGTGACCAAGCAGTTTTATTTTTCTCTCAAAACGGTTCATGAAAAGGATATAGGGGATTTATATTTAAAGGGGCTTCTGAGCGATATTGTCCACACTATTGTTTAGTGTGTACACTCAATATTGCACGCTCCCGAGTGCCATTAACGATGATTGATGTCTACTAAACATGCAGATTAATTTGGCTATATAGCAAACAGACATGCATGTTCAGCGGGTCTCGTGATGTCACTTAATGACATCAGTGGCCAATATTACACAGTGTGTACACATAATATTGTCTGCGGCCAATATGAGTAACTATATCGGCCGCAGCTAGTCCGGCTGCAGGTCAATTAGTGTGTATGGGCCTTTACATCTCATTTGGTCCACTTCTCCTGCGTAACGGGGAGAAGCGGGCACCCGGTTTGGCCGGAAGTATTAAACCCCCCCTGCCGATAATAAGGAGATTATGCCCAGCGTTAACAGCTCTCCTTATCGGAGCCCCAGGCCCAGAGCATGCCCAATTTAAAAAAAAAAATATTCTCTCCCCTAAGCCAGCTCTCTGGGCATGCGCGAGATCTCGTGCACAGCCCGAAGGCAGCAGCAGGGCTAGCGTTGTCCCCGCAGTGGGGATAGGACAACGCTAGCCCTGAGCTGGTGAAGTGACTGGGGTGATTTAACACTGTTAATACATCGCCCGGCCGCTAATTACTGGGGGGGATTGCAGGGGACAGCCCCGCCGAGAGTTATTTTGCAGGCTGTCCCTAGCGCACGTTAGGGACAGCTTTTAGTACATCTGAAAACACTTAATCCCCCCTAGTTAACTAGCGTTAAGTGCAGAAAGGCACTTAATGCTAGTTCCTACATCTGCCCCATAGTGGGCTAATGACCTTGTAATAGTTTATCCATTTTTGGACGAATACCTGGACATCATGGCACTAAAATTTGTCTTAGCTATGTAACAATATTTTCAGGAAAAGAAAAAAAAAATCACCCAAAAAAGGAAGCAATAAAGTAATAAGCGAAGCTTAATTATATATTTTCACAGCAGTTAGCAATAAATGAATGTAGCTTTCTTTATTAACACTTGTCCTAGTGTGAATAACTTGCAGTGAGATAATTTGAATTTATGAAGATGTCTACTGCAATAAATCCGACTGCTGGAACTTCTTGGCTCCTGAAATTCAGAATGTGGCCTTAGGAATCAGTAATTAACAATGAGCATTGATGTGATCAGAAAGGGGGTCTCATCATAATTTATTACATGCACCTTCCTGGGCTGTCTAGTGACCTACAGCGATATCATAGGGTAAATTACAGTGTTTAGGAGAATATCACTAAATGAGCTAAATAATTTAAAATGAGGCTTAAATTATTCTTATTATATTGTATATATTAGACAGAGTATTGGATTAAGTGGTGTATTAAATATATTTATGTTGTAAAATTTCCACAGTGACCTTCTGTGGTTCAAGTGATACGCACTGTGTCGCTGCTTGGTGCTGAAATTGAGATAGTAAAAAGTAGGCCGCACTCAGTGGAGAGATTATGACACAGCGGACTGCTCATTGTAGAAGTTATTCAATCAGGCACTATGTCAGCTATAATGTAATACAAATGGACTATAAGAGCCATGAGTTTTGAAGGTCTTTCTTGAGATAGAATTGTCCAATTTTTGGAAAACCCTGTCTCTATACATGAAAACACAGTTTTACTGGCAGGAAAATAAATGTTCTAATTGTGTGAAATTATCTTTCATGACCATTCCGGGCTCTCTAGCAACAGGCAAAAAAAAGGCGGTAAATAGGCTGTCAATTTATTTAGCTAGACAGCACAAGGTAGATAAATGCCATGCACATGTGAACATACAGGGTACAGCCATGCCACGGTGAATACAGGAAGAGCAGACAACCGATCAACTGTACAATGTAACTTTTCTTAGCGCTGTACACTTCATACGTTTTTTATTTATCTATTCTTTTTTTTTTTTATTATTATAAACTTTTATTGAGATCTCATAAGTCAAGGTAACTGAAAACACAGGCTACAGTACAGTATATGAAATAAAATAGTGTGTAATCAATTTTCTGTTACATAAAAGGACAAAGAAAGCTCTACTAAATATAAAAAAAAGGTGAAGTCGTATAGTAGGGAGAAACTGAAGGGGAAAGAAAAGCAAAAGTACACAGTCCCAGCATGCCCTGCATCAGTTTTAGCATGGCCAAATAACGAAACTGTAGCAGGGAATGCTGGGATGTGCAATTCAACAAATGCTGGAGTGTCAAGGTTAGCCATCAGTGTCCTAGGAGTAGGGCCATAAATTCCTCTATCGCTCTATTTATATAAAATGATCAAATAAATATATATATATATATATATATATATATATATATATATATATATATATAAATATATATGGCTATTGGGTGTTTTGAGAGGCTATCCATGCTCCAAATGTTATCAAATGATTTTAAAGAGTAATTAATAATACAGCGTATGTACTCCATAAAACAGATATACCATATTCCAGATATAATAGACCGTAAAGACTGAGGAACAGATTGCTTCTAGTCCACTGCCAATTGGCAAATCATGGCAGTAACTACATGGCACATTAATTTATTTTGATGTCTAGTCAATGTAGGGAAATCTAAGGGGAGGAGAAAATATTTAGGCTTATAGGGAACTGAGATATTAAGTAAGCGAGTTGTGAGACCAATTACACCCCTCCAAAGAGTTATTTCCTTTGGACAGGACCACCATATGTGATAAAAGGTGCCGCATTGGCATACCCTCTCCAGCATCTAGCTCAAGTTGCAGGATTTATTCTACTCAATCCGGAAGGCACATAGTACCATCTATACAGTAAATTATAGGTATTCTACTTAATCCACACACAAATAAAGCTAGAAGCAGTATGATCTCATATCTCCTTTACAGTCTATTCTTATTGTACAATTGTCATTGTTTAATATGTGATGAAGATGAGCATTTAAATTACAATACAATGATGAACCTTGTATGCCTTAAAGGTCAGCTGAGTCAGTACAGATTATAGCAGGTATTCAATGCTGTTTGCGAGTGGTGACAACGAGCAGGGCTTCCTGCTTGCTGTCACCACTCACCCTGACAGCATTCAACACAGCCTCCGCATCCGCCAATTCCCCCTCGCTACGTTTTTTGAGCGAGGTGGAATTGGCGGATGCGGCTCCAGAAGCAGCGAGACCCGCGGCTAAAAACTGCGAGTTTTCTGCAGCAGCCGCGGGTCTCGCTGTTTTGGGGAATTCTCGCCGTCCTGTGACGGCGAGGATTTCCCCACAACGTTGAATAGAGCGAGCGGCCGGAGCGGGGGTTAAACAGCGAGGATCGCTGGTTTTCAGCAATCCTCGCTGTTTAACCCCCTCGCCGGCCACTCGCACCGGCATTAAATACATGCATATGTCACTCTTAAATGCCTTCGATCAGCAGCAGTGTCTCTAGAAATATTTGTAACATATTGCTATGTACTAAATACAGGTGTGTATAAAAAAAAAAAATCAGCCCATCGTCATAGTACTATATTCCACAGCAAGTAATAAATATGTTGTATAACTCCCGAAAGGACCTGCTTGCCAGAGGGCAGCATTCATTCCATAAGTGCTTATTGTAGGACCGATAGCATAAACAATACAACAATGCACAAACATAAATGATTGACGTTACTGGTGCCTGTATTTTACCGTATTCAATATAAAACATTTCTGCTTGCATATAAAGCTATTAACCATACTGCACCAGCATATATCTCTTTACTTATCACAAAATATCTCCCATCTCGACCACTCCGCTCTGCACATTATCTGCGTCTTTAAAGCGTTCCCTGAAAACTCACCTCTTCAGGCAAGCCTATCTTAGGTACCACACGCATAACCCTCTGAGGCACTTATGTATTATATAGCTTTTTTTACTGGACTTGTAACTTGGTGGGACTGCTGTGCTATTACTGATGCATGTCCTTGAGTTTCCCTCCTATGCCCCTATAGATTGTAAGCTTGCAGCAGGGCCCTCTAACCTCCAACTCTGTCTGTTACCCAGTTTGTTTTATTACTGTCTGCAATTGTAAACGCAACGGAATCTGCTGCGCTATATAAGAAACTGTAAATAAATAAATAAATAAATAAATAAAGAACTTTGCTAAATAATACCATATCAAGGCATAACAAAGAAAACAATTATTCAGTAAATATAATGCAACAAAATCAGGCTGTGACTGGTGCATTATTAATCTCTGCTTCCACTCAGCGACTAAATGGTTAATCATTCTACCACTAACTGAAACACCCGTTTAATAAAATGGTCATCTGCATTTTCTTTATAAGCACAGAATATATTTTCCATACATTTCCTGCCCCTTCCTACACACCTATAAATAGAATACTGTGCTTTGATCTCTTACATGATAACTCTACATCTTCATAAATGAATCCTTCCCTCCAGTCTTCTCATTTGATGAAGCTGTATCTATAGCACTTTTCCATCCACAAACTTCCCCCTTCTCTCCCATCTCCTCTTCCTACGCACCTAAGCCGATTACAAGGCAAGCAGCTCTGTGATATTTATATTGCAGCTGGTAAGTTCAAGCAATTACAGTACCTCTGAATCCTAATGGCTAGGCCGTGACAAGAGCAGAGAGACAGGTATAGTGCACGCCCCTCAATTATTTTCTCCACCGTGTGGGATTTTATTTCAGTCTTTTAAGTGCATAGCACCAGCTGTGTGCTAAATACATAGCAACTGCTGGGGTGAAACGCGCAGGCATATGCTGGCTCACAGGAAGTGCCTCAACTCCAAAGATAATCACCGTATAATAAAAAATAAAAAAAAGCTTTTTTTTTTCCTTTAAACAAAATTAATGTTTTATTGCACGTAACATTTCCAGATTTAACATAATACTACTACTAATAATAAAATATGACTAAAAAAACGCATAATACAAAGGATAAACATATCTTCTTTCACCAGGACAGAACTGAAAAAAAAAAAAAAAAACTTCTGGACACAGCAGTAGGCAATTAGCGATTGCATAGCTCCTATTGAGCTACATCTGCCAGCTTTTGGCCAACGTCTGGAAGTTTAAGGTTAATGTATTTGAAAGTTTATCTCTACTAAAGTGAAAATAGAGCCCATTTACAAGTAACACATTTTTTTTGCATATTGAGTCATTTTACACATTTAACCCCTTACTGATATACTTAACCCCTTACTGAGCATACCTATTTACATTTTGCTAGTATATTGGTATAAAACAATTTGAAGCACATTACATAAGCAAAATGGGAAAACAGAAGAAGCCTTCATTCTTCTAATTAGTAGTAATTTGCTTTTGTGCAAATTAAGTAATGGTATTGCTTGTAGTTTGAGAGGGGGGAACTATCTTTATGGCTAAAAATATATTTCAAAGCTTGACATAATGAAAAGGTCAAATAGTAGCAATTTAAAAAAAAAAAAACCTGATACATGAGGGAACGTAAAACAAAAAGGAATATAAAGGGTTATGCTTGGCTTACCTTCAAAAGCTGTAGTTTGTTTGACATGCATGCGTATTATCAGGGCTAATAAACTAAAAGATGGCCCCCATGCATGTTGTAATCTAGGAAAGTTTTTCTAAAAACTTTATTGCAACATAAAAATAGGTTGGCTAGAAAATTTTGGCTCAGTATTGTGGAATCTTTAGGACAATCTCCACATAGGAGGTTAGCAGTAATTGCTTAGCCAAGACCAAGGTTTTGCTTTAATGATACTATCTGGGAAAGTAGGCCTAATAAAACAGTTAATATTAAAAAAAAAATTGAAACACTTGCACAAACATTTAGAACCAGGGTTCAGGCATTTTAACTGTTAACTGTTTTACCAGGTGAGGACAAAAACTATTAGCTTGAAAATACATGAAACATATACAACTGTATGAGCACCTCACCTAAAGAAGCATTTCATCCCAAAACCTTTCTGTAAGTATGTGACAGTAACCTCAGGTCACTATTCTGTGCTGAGGTTCTAAACTCCAGTCCTCAAGTACCTCCAACAATTCATGTTTTCACATTTTGTTAATCATGCATATGTATTCACTATTTATGTATTAACAGTGTCGTGTATAAAGCAGATACTTCTGATGTGCTTTACAATTGGAAATAGTGATAAAACAAACCAGGTATATACAGTCATATAGAGGAAGGCCCTGCACGCAAGCTTATCCTGAAACCGGATGCTGTCCTCGGATGATCGCAATAATCTGCTAGATTGACTATTATTGAGTGTAAATCCTTCATACAAAGCCAAATCTGTGCATTACTCCATCCTCCAAACCCCAGTACAATATGACACATTAAAAACAGGATTAGCACAATGGAGAGATGAATCTACATACCTTACCACACATACATTGTTGTGGACACTGGCTGCTTGCGTTAATCTAATCCCAGCAGTGTCATACTGTAGGTAGAACCTTTTCACAAAATATTTCACAGGATTTACAAGTACTGGGCTTAGGTACTTTGTGATGCAAAAGGACTTTGGGAGTTATTGTGTTTCACTCGCAAAGGCACAATCACTCTCTAATGGACAAAACCATGTTCACTGCAGGTGGGGCAGATGTAACATGTGCAGAGAGTTAGATTTGGGTGCGGTTCGTACTTCAAACTGATATTTATATTGCAGTGTAAAAATAAAATCAGCCAGTATTTACCCTGCACAGAAACAATAAAACACCCAAATCTTACTCTCTCTGCACATGTTGCATCAGCCCCACCTACAGTGCATATGGTTTTGTTCATTAGAGAGTGATTGTGCCTTTGCGAGTGAGCCAGAATAACCCCCTTAATTTGGTGTATGTTATGCAGTCCTGCCACCAGGGAAGCTGCCGGGCAGTTCAAGCGAAATCACATGCGACTTCTCCCTTCACCATAATGTTTGGGCACCTTAATACCTCTTTCACACCAGACTAAATTCCTGGGTTGGGTCCGGGAACAACCCGGGACTAGCTTTGGTGTGAAAGGTTCTAGGGACAAATTCCTGGGTTAATTTGTCGGCAATTCAACCCTGCTATGTAGCAGGGTTGCTCCCGGGTCCTTCCAGGGTTACTGGCTGGTGTGAAAGGTGCAGGGACATGTCCCTGCTTCTCGTGTTGCCTCTGCTAGTGCTGATTTGCTAGCAGAGCAACTTCCTGTTGTAGTAGACACTCACAGACACGCCCAGAGACAGCATACAGCGTGCAGGGAGACAGTGTGCATGTTCTGTGGCACCACAGACCCCAGAAGTTCATTTTAACCCCTGAAAGCCTGCTATGTGTGTCATGTCTTGGACAAATGAGGAGGTGAGAGAGCTATTAATCATTAGAGGAGAAGATGCTTTCATAAGCCTTTTAATTTGTTTTATACAAGTAAACAAAGGCTGAAACACTACAAATGTTTTCAGTCTTAATTATTAATAATCAATAATCTAATGTGAGCCTAAAAAAAGGCCATTTTCAATGCTATTCTCATAGAAATGCAGGGTCATCCCGGGTTCAGTGTGAAAGGTGCCGACCCAAGTTGTCCCTGCTTCAAAAGCATGTGTGAATGGGTCCCAACATGGGAATGTCCCTGCTTGTCCCTGGAATTTAATTCCCGGGTTTGTCTCTGCATTTCTGGTGTGAAAGGGGTATAAGAGACCAAGACACCCCAACCCCGCTATTTCCTTTACCACTGCTCATTCCTCAGATTTCTAGTGACTTGACAGAAAACAAAAACTGGAGGCTGGGAAGCAATGCCTTACATCATCATTCTGCCACTGTCCTCACTAGTCACAAAACAAGGACGATGCCTTCAGCAGGTTCAGCATAATCATATATTGCAATGCTCTGCATCTATGTAAACATTATGATAATTGGATAGACTGTCCATGGCCATTTCTAAACTGGATACACATATGTGCAAAAAAATGAAGATTAAAACCCCAAAAGTACAGTAGCTTTGAACATTGTTAAATACTGTAAAAATAATTTGATCCGTAGGATCTAATGGGTCTATGTTCTAATCCATGGAGAGTAATAAAGTGGATTGAGATAAGCCAATCAGCTGCTAACTGCCATGTCAGGGGCAAATAAGGATTTGCATGGGTGAGGAGGGGGGAGGAGGTTCTTTCTATGCGCACACGTGTTCTTATTTGTATACCCATATAAAACACATTTTACATAGAACATATAAACACAAATGCACACAGAACACACACAGAACATATACATAAAGACACACACACAGAATACATACTGTACATATACACACATCGAACAAATAGGTATACATACAGTACACACACACATACAGAATGCATACATTTACACAAAAACATACATTATAACACATACACACATAGAAAACATGTTTATACACACAAACAGACCAAAGCTAGGTACACACTATACGATGTGTACCCAGCCCAACATTGGCTGGGTACATAATCATTCAGCAGTAGGGTGGCCAATCCCGGGATCGGGATCGGCGGGATCCCGGGATTTGGCCCCAAAAACGCCGGGATTTCAATCCCGGGATTGGAGTTTCCAATCCCGGGATTTCGGGATTAGACTGCGCATGCGCAGTCTAATTCCGGGCAGCGTCTGAGCACTCGCTCAGACGCTGCCCGGCTTCTACCATACCCGGAAAGGTAGCGCTGCACGCAGCGTGACGAGGTCACGCTGCGCAGTGCACAGCCCGCCCATCCGCCCAGCCTTCCAGGCTCCCGGCGCCCGACCAGCGACCCTCCCAACCTGGCTCCCTACAGCACCCTGCACCAGCCCGGCCGCCCACTCTGCAAAATGTAAGTAAATAGTGGGCGGCCAGGGCTTCAATGATATGTTCTGCCCGGTGCCGCTCATTGCTGAAGGTCTGTGGCCAGCCTGGGTCATGGGTCCAGCCTGGGTCATGAGTATCCTAATTATCTCATAGCTACACCCCCACACGGAGGAGAGATGGCAGCATTAAAGGAAGCAGAGGTAGTGAAGGAGAGGGGAAGGGGGGGAAGGTGCTGTCAGGTCTCTTTCCGCCTTTTCAAGCTGTCTTAGCTGTGCTGTCATCCCAGCTGTGACACTAGGGATGCCAATCCCGGGATCCCGGGAATCCCGGGATCGGGCATTTTTCAATCCCGAATCCCGGGATTGAAAAAATGCCCCGGGATTGGCTTCCCTATTCAGCAGCATATCACTGATGACATTCTACATCAGCACGGCTTGCCAGGCCAACAGAGGACATCGCTGATGACCCACAGGAGCATTCATCGTCAGCAACATAGTGGGTACACACTAGAGGACACTATACATTAGTCCACCACTTTCCAAGTGTCATTTAGTAAACATGAGAAGAAGCAGCACCGTTGTGCAGTATTAGATACGAGTTTAATTGATGGCTAATGTAGAATATGCAACCAAGCCATTGTTAAACATATGTTTAAGAGAATAGGAAATGCTGCATATTTGACCTAAACCAGTAGCGAATAGTCTACTAATGCCCACCTGCACGCATAATGGCCCTTATTTAGATCTGATCGCAGTACAAATTTGTTCTTAAAATGGGCAACACCATGTGCACTGAAGGTGGGGAAAATGTAACGTGTAAGGAGAGAGTTACATTTGTGTGAGTTATTTTGTTTCTGTGCAGGGTAAATACTGGCTGCATTATTTGTACACTGCAATTTAAATTCCAGGTTCAACACACCCCACCCAAATTTAACTCTCTCTGCACATGTTACATCTGCCCCACCTGCAGTGCACATGGTTTTGCCCATTTTGAGTACAAATTTGTACTGCGATCAGATGTGAATAAGGGCCATTGTGTTTACGCTTCAGCATATGGGCTTAAACAAGCATAACGTGTGCTCAGTTTGTGAGAAACTATGTATTAGGCCTTTTTGAAAAATGCCTTAGTATATCTGGACCCTTCATTTATACAGTAACCACGTCTATCGTCACACTGGCAATGTTATACATACCAACCTATATTTCCGGTAATTGTTTAAAATGGATTCGCAATAAAGAATCTGCAATAATAAATGCATTACAGCTATTCATCTGGGCACAGTAGAATCCTCAGACTGTAAATGCCGTGACATTGTGTCATTAAGCACTTTCTTCTTCATTAGCCAAACACAAGCAGGCTTATGCACATGGCATTAAATTGTGACATGAAGGAACTGAAAGGAAATGAAATCAGTCAATGCACAAGGGGTTTGATCAACTCACAAGCGCATGATCTACACTCTACATGGAAAGACAAGACGTGATGTACTGTACACCATCCTGTGAAGAACAAGCATCTGTAACACTATAGGAGGGAGTTCACCACATTGCACAAGCATGTGATCATCTCAATATACCCATTCAGAAAATGTACCTATAAAATGTGTTCTAGCTGTATGCGAAAAAGAAAGACAGCAAGAATATGGTTACCATGAGCCAAGTGCACCAAGCTTCAAAAAGTGATAACATGGAGAGTGGTACCAGACCATCAGCTCCTTACTGCCATGTTACAGACTGGGTTAAAAAATGACAGCTAGGAGCTGATTGGCTGGTTGTTTATCACCTTTCACTGCATGTGGCCACATGTGTTAAACTAAAACTTGCAGCATTTTAAAAAATAAAGCCAGTTTTGTATGTGAAGTCACCTAAACACAATGGGGGGAATGTACTAAGAAGGCCGATCACGGCTGAGCATACATACACAATATACTATAACACAAACACACATAGAACACATGCTTAAACATGCACTAAAGCTGGGTACACAAAGAAAACATACTGTATATACTATAATACATATTTATATTATATGTAATCATGTGTATACATGTATACCATCAGAGCCATGGAAGCAACTTATTAATTAATATATTTGGTACTTGTGTATTTGCAGGGCACTCAATTTACATACGTACGGCACTGTAGGGAAATCGCATTGCATGCAATTTTTCTGTGCAATGCGATTTTTCATTGTATAAGCACCCATACCATGAGATGTGATGGTACTTCATTTTAAAAGCACCCATGCACATCCCCACTATCCACGTCACCCCGATGCGTGGCGAGCGCAGCGAGCCCCGCGGTTACGCCTCCTCCTGACCTTTTCATATCTCCAATATCCACATCGGCATGGAGTTGATTGTACAAAAGTGTGGTGAGCGAAGCGAGCCACCGAGCCCGAAGCAGTGCGAGCTCAGCGTGCCCCGCAGATTATTTTACATGTATTACGCGTGCGCTCGCCACGCCAACGTGGATAGTGAGGGTATGAAAAGGTCGGAAGGACGCGTAATCGCGTGCGCTCGCCACGCTTCGGGGTGGCGTGGATAGTGAGGGTGTGCATGGGTGCATTTAAAATGAAGTACCATCACATCTAATGGTATGGGTGCTTATACAATGAAAAATCGCATTGCATCGCACAGGAAAAATTGAATGCGATGCGAATTCACTACGCAGAATAGCCCACTAAGCAAATAGCTTAGTGGGCACCCTGCTAATACACAAGTACCATATATTTTTACATAGGTAACATCAACATTTTGAGCAAATAAACTTTATTCTTTAGCTTTACAGCATATACATACTGCTAGAAGATCCACAAATGTAACATGACTGGACAGTCTTTAAGATAAAAGCTTCCAGTTAATACTTCTCATTAGACTTCATCCGTGACCAGTGCTGGACTGTATTTATAACTATATAGGCAAATCAGATGTCCAAACTATATTGAGGATGATTCAGAACAGAGAGTTCTATGTAGTAATTAGGATTTCTCTACCTTAAATCCAACATGAATGGAAAGATTCTATTGATCGGTAGTGGGTGCTTGTCATAGGAACAGTTACTTTGTCTCAGATCTCTGCAAAGTGGGGAGGGCTGTGGGGATGCTGAAATATTAATTTCAACTTTAAAAGCCTGGAACTCATCACAAGACATACTGGGGAATGAAAGATTAAATGTTACAGCACCAAATATAGACCATTTTGCATGAAATTTGCAATGGTGACATATTTCCACGATGATATTTAAAGCAGTCTGTAGGCCAGCTTGAAAAACATTAACTCACACAATTCCAAGCAAGACAAAATGGTTTACCAATTCCAAGTGTGAATGTTTAAATCCAATTCAACAAAAAAAGTTTGCGGTCACTGGAAGAAGACACAACAGCAAGTAGTTAAACTGAAACCGCTAAATAAACAGTACACAACGGTCACGGCCACATAAGAAATCGCAGTGACTCTGGACCGATGGAGTGGCGTATGTACGATTTGCGCAATGTGATTTTTTGCATACTGCACTATGCAGTCCCATTCCCCTGTATTCATCAATTATGGCGAACCCACCTTCTGCGACACTGACAGGCACACCAACACTAACACCAACAAGAGGAGCCAACAGAGGCTGGAGGCATCGCTGGAACGATTTGAAGATCATGGCAATGCAGACTTATCTGTGGCCATTGCGTAAACAATTATACCTATGTGACAGCACCGTCACAGGGCCAGGGGGAGAACCAGGAAGAGACGTGGTCACAAGCACAGATAAGCTTATAGCGACGCTATTTTATTTGCAGTTTATTCAAGTGTTTGTATAAGGTATATAAACGTAATATTGAACCTATCATTACGGGATCCACAAATAACAAGTATAGTGAAAGATTCAACTGTTGGGCATCTAGTTTGCAAGAGGATGGTCAGGTTACAACAAGCACTGGTCAGATCAGAACCCTGTCCTTTAATTTGTAATAACTTTTACAATGAAGTGTAACATACAATACTATAAAATTTGTAATGCTTTATATTATATTTGCTTTTCAGTTTTCACAGTACCGGATTGTAAAAAGAAGAGGACCACAATGAAGGTCACCACAAAAGCCCAGGTCCAATATTCTCCACAAGCAACTCAGACGCCTGGATACAGGATGGAAGGCTCAAGATGATACCAGACTTCAGCGATTCATGGACAATGAACACAAACAATTTGCTAACACAAATGTCAGCAATGCATGACAGGCTGACTCAAGAACACAGAAGGGTCAGCTTTCTTTCTTTATATTGTTAGGTTGTATATATCAGTGCTCCACAATGCCACAGGTTACTGGGTGACATATGCAGCTTTCGCTTTTCTTAAAAGGCCTGATCAGAAAAATTCAGGCTTTGGTTAAGCTTTACTACACTGTATAATTTTATATATTGTATAATAATTATATTTTTAATAAAACATTCTTTTATTTAAAAAAAAAATATTAAAACTTGTCCTTTTCATGTACCTTTACCTTACCGAAAAGCGAGGGCAGACCCAGCTTATGTCTGAAAGGGGTCAACTCGGGAAGAGTCTGCAAACAAAAACCCAGGCTGCACATGGGTTGGAAACCCAGGGTCAGAGCTATGTATTTGCCGGGGTGTATGTCTGAAAGAGGTATTTGTAATTGGTATTTTGGTATGAGATGGAATTGAAGGCCCTAGATCATAGGCGTGCGCAGACCGTTTTATTAGGGGGTGCACCACACTTGTACCCCAAGTACCCAGGGGCAAATGCCCGCCCCCACACATAGGGGGCTATTCAGGTTGATTCCATCAAACCCCGCTCGGCGAACACCCATGGAACGCTGGGCGTTCCCATATGGTAATGGGGCAGACCGGCGCCCCCCCGCCCATCTCCACCCCCCCCCCCATGCAGCCGAGTGCATCTGAATAAGGCCCATAGTATACACACACATACATACATACAGAGCCCCCCCACACATAGTATACATATGCACAGCCTTTGCACACCCACATACACACACAGTACACAGAGTCCCCTTCCACACACGTAGTACACATATACACAGCCCCCCTATGCACACACACAGTATACTTACAAAAAGCTGATAAACACACTCCTTTATGACATAAAAAAAAGCAGCCAGCATTATTAAAGACCAATATACCTTCCCCCTTCCCCTCTAAAACAAAGTAATAGCCTCATATAACATACAATGAATCCCCCTGTTCCAGCTTACCTGCAGCACATTCAAACACCAGGAAGTCCTCTCCTCACTCCTCACCCGGCCACTCGTCCAGCACTGTTTCAGTAAGGCCTGAGAGGAGCTGTCTGTGCACCTCAGCTCCCCCTACAGGCAGCCGGCTCCCGGGAAAAAAAAAATTATATTCTGTGATGTAGGACCTTGCTGCAATCGTGCAGCAAGGTCCTGTCATTGGGAGGTGCCTGTGCACCCCCGGCACCCCCCCTGCGCACGCCTATGCCCTAGATACAACAGAGTATAAAACACTGTTAATAACTAGATATTGGGGGCAAACCTTTTAAAAAAGCAAGAGGGAAAAAATGTAAACATACAATGAGCAATAAACAACTAAACTTTTAAGACAAGAGCAGTGCTCAAGGTGATGGTTATAAAGGACTTGGTTTATTACCGAGAACTGGCCACTATATCAACAGAACAGCTACGTAAGAGAATGCTCAGTTTCCTCTCAGCAGCAAGTCCCTAAACACAAACATGACATTTGACAACGGTCTCCCTAACGGTAGGCAGAGGGCTGGCAGACAATTTGTGTCGACAGTCCAGGGGTCGACACAAACAATAGATAACCAAGGCAACGGTCGACACTTAAAAATTATTTTTTCGGTACTTGTTTAGTTTCACGGCGGCAGCATCTCAGTCGTAGCAACGTCTGTGTCCCCTTGCGGGGCTCGCTTTGCTCGCCCACGCTACACTCGGCTCGCTATCTAAAATCAACTCCATGCCAACATGGATAGTGGGGGTATGAACTATTCACGTTGGCATGGACTTCATTTTAGAAAGTTTGCAGAGCACCGAACCCAGAAGTAGCGGGCGGTAATGCTGCCGCCGTGAAGCTAAACAAAAGTACAATTTTTTCTTTCTTTTACTATTTCATACTTTACCATTCCTAATCAGAGTCCACATTGATATAAAATGCGTTGAGCACAATGGTAGGGGACACCTGCCCCAAAGCATAGCAAGTGAAGTGAGCCATGGGAGGGTATGCGGTAAACTAATTTGGTTCCACATTCTGATTCAATCGTAAAGGCACAATCACTCTCTAATGCTCCTTTCAGACCGCACTAAAAAAAATTTATTTTGCCGATTTTTAACCGTTTTAAAAATGGTAATATGTTCGGTCTGAAAGGTGCAGAGTGATTTTACAGTTTCCCAAAAAAAGCGTTTTTTGGAAACGGTAAAAAAGCAGGGTCCTACCTGTTTCAGACCTGGTTTTTTTTGGGCTGTCTGAAATGAAACAGTATTTAGGAGCCAGCCAATAGTGGTCCACTCTGTGCATATCTAATTAACGGACCACTATTGGTCCCCACCACCCCACTTGGGCAGCGCAGTAAGGGAACAAGTATTTCCCATGCGCTGCAGGGACCCTGCCACTGATCTAACATACACTGCAGGGACCCCCTGCCCCCAGCGCGATCATTCCCTTTCCTGCGCTGCGCTGCGCTGCCCAGGTAGGAGATGGGGGGGGGGGGGCTGCATCTAGTTCATGTATTATAGTGCTCAGGGCGGCCCGTAACTGAGCATGGCTGGAGGAGGCGGGGTCCGGAGAGAGTAGGAAGATTGAAGATGCTGAGCAGAGCGGCATCTTCCACCTTCCGTACACTGGACAGGGCTGCCGTACAGTGAGGTCAGGAACCGCTACAGTATCAGTCTGGATCGGGGATTTTAATGTTACTGTGACATGTGTGCCGGCAAGGTACTGAGCTCTGACATTAATGTTGGTGCCATGCCTGGGGAGAGGATGCACAGCTGCTGCTAGCTCTCATCCTCATTCACACTACAATATGATCAGTACTACAGTATGTTCAGTATCAGGCCTCACTAGTCTCCTCCATAGGTGTATAATATTCACATGCTCTTCAGGAAGCCTTAGGCTGCTTTCACACCACAAACCTGCTTTAGACCAGGTATTTACATGCGATGTGAAAGGGGTTAAACTTGCTCAGACCCGTTTTAAAAAAGGTAAATTTTTAAATACCTGGTCTAAGCAGGTTTTGCAGTGTGAAAACAGTATAATGGACAAAACCATGTGCACAGCAGGTTGGGCTGATGTAACATGTGCAGAGAGAGTTAGATTTGGGTGGGGGGTGTACTTCAAACTGATATCTATCTTGCAGTGTACAAATAAAGCAGCCAGTAGTTACCCTGCACAGAAACAATAAAACACCAACATCTCTGCACATGTTGTATCAGCCCCACCGGCAGTGCATATGGTTTTGTCCATTGGAGAGTGATTGTGCCTTTCCTAGTAAATCAGAATAACCCCCATTGTCTGTAAGCTATACCACATTCTTTCCTAATTGTAATGCTAAAGACTGCATTTGCAAAAGGTTACTTTGCACTTTGATATAGATTTCAGTGTAGTGTTATACACATATAAGCAAGTTTGCTGTATGAATAACTGTATAAATGTAGACATTGTACCCGAGTCCTTACATTACTATTCCATGCTGTTGGAGAACCTTCTCCTTCCATTTTGATACTCTTAGGGGGGTATTCAATCTGGGGTCACTGCTGTCGAGCTTGCCGTGACCCTGTCCCATTCTCAGTCTGCTCGACCGAGAACATGCAGGCGGGATTCAATGTCCCACCTGCAGTGGGACAAGAAGGGGGCGTGGCCACGAGTTGCAGCCGGCAGCTCGTCACTTTCCGGCCGTTCTCGGCAGAACGAGCAAGAGTGCTTGTGAAGTCGTGCTTGTTCTGCCGAGCTCCTCTGTTCAATGGTGACGTTGAAGACAGCATTGAATAGGGCTCGGCGACCACCTTACCCTCAGGAGATGGTTGCCGGTGATTGAATACCCCCCTTAAGCTGCAGATTCTTAATAACCTTCATTCCCTGCCTGTATAAAACTGTCCCAGTCATCTCCAACACTGCTCTCAGTAACACAGAACTAGATTTATGAGGCAGTGTCTTTTACAAGCCACTGCTTCTAGGCAGGTTTGACCTGGAAATGTAATCATAAGTGCAAAACAAACCACATTTTACCCTTAAAATTACTGATGCTTAAAAATTTAAAGTCAAACAAGAATGGACAAGATGTTTCCCACAAAACAAAATCTGCTCATCTCTTTCTACTACTGAGAACGTTTAGATTATATGATTGCACTGACTTCTTCAGAAATAAAGGCCACAGATGATATATTTATTAACAGTTTCTTATATAGCGCTGCAAATTCCATTGTACTTTACAACTGAAATCAACAGAGATAAAACAAAACTGGGTAATAGACAGTCATAGAGGTAGATAAATGATAGAAGAGATATCTTCACAGCGATAAAGTACCAACCTATCAGCTGATGCTACTAAATGGATTTTATCTAATGCACAAGTTTTTATAAATGTTCAACCACACAGAATTATTATGTCACTAAGTACTGTATACAGACAAGACATTTTAGGAAGGGACAAGTTTTCAAATAAGTGAAATGCCCACTTCCTGCCATAGGAAGGAGACGAAATGGAGCGGGCACAAAGGATGTTATTAGGATGTTTGTTCTCGCTGGCTCCTAAATTATTAACACATTAATTGTCAATTTCAGCTAATGCAAAGTGTATGTAGTCTTAAAAAACAATGCGGTTTAGTCAATTAGAGCAAAGACTGCTTTACATAAGCTGTCACTCTGCTGTGTAAACACAGACAAAACAGCCACCTGTGCTATGCAAAGTCTGTGTCATTTGGAGAGGACAGAACAGGCAAAATACACCTCCACCTCCAGCAACAAATGTAGGATATTGATATGCTTCCTATTTATTCTAAATATGCAAACAGGAAGTATTACAGAGTTCTTTATATATACCTATTGTCTAAGGAGAAGGGTGTGCTTATATAACCGTTATTAAGCAAAATCATTATGAATATTTTTTTTTATAGTTTTTTTTATATAGCGCAGCATACAACAAACTGGGCGGTACGGATGGTGTAATGGTTAGCATTACTGCCTCACAGTACTGAGGTCATGGGTTTGATTCCCACCATGGCTCTTACTGTGCGGAGTTTGTATATTCTCCGCGTACTTGCTTGGGTTTTCCTCCGGGTACTCAGAGTACTCCGGTTTCCTACCACAATCCAAAAATATACTGGTAAATTAACCCTAGAATGTCTGTGTGCGTATGTACATGTGGTAAGGAATATAGGGGCAGACGTATTAAGCCTTAACAAGAGATAAATGCAAGGGTGATATGGAGAGATAAACGTCCAGCCAATCAGCTCCTTACTGACTTTTTTCAAACACAGCCTGTAACATGGCAGTTAGCAGGTGATTGGCTGGACGTTTATCTCTCCTTATCACCCTTGCATTTATCTCTTGTTAAACCTTAATACATCTGCCCCAGTGATTGTAAGCTCCCCTGGGGCAGAGGCTGATCTGAAAGTTCAATTATACTCTGTAAAACGCTGCGAAATGTGTGTGCTATATAAGAAATGGTTAATAAATAAATTAAATATTTTTATATTTGGCCATTCAAATGAGTACCTGCCCCAGTAGAGTTTACAATCTATGTTCCCTACCACATGTACACTAGGGTTCAATTTTGTCATGACCCAATTAACCAACCAGAATATTTGGGAAATGTGGAAGGAAACCGGAGCACCCGGAGTATATATATATATATAACCAAAATAATATCATATACGGTATCTGTTTTTCAACAGGAAAAAGAAATCTGTACCAATGTGAAGGTGACATTGATTATGTAGAACACATCGGAAAGTTAAAAAGGCTAATGTGTACTAATCTCCCATAAGGTGGTGCTGAGAATCATGCATGGGTAGTTTAGGAAGAGCTGTAAAACTAAAGGTTACTTCTATCCCATTTAACTCAATCAGTGCTGGTAAGGACCTAGATGGTGACAGAAGACTGCGCTTACATACCGCACTTCAAAGGTTTCAACATTAGTACTGATTGCATGAAATTTACGGTGGTTAATTGTTGCAGCCTTAGAAGCTGCAGTGATGTAATTATACGGAGTATTTGCAGAAAACTTTCTAGATAGAGAAGCTGCTCTGCAGGACGCAGCCTGTGATCAATATACTAATTTACTAGGCTACAATCTGCTCCTAATCATGTATTGCACTTCAGCAAGCACAGTCTCTCAATCAGAAGCTGTCAGTTTGCTCACGCCATTCACAGTGACCTATACACAGACCCACAGAAGGAAATCTCCTCTGTGATACATCACAGCTCCTGGTTTGGACATTATAATATCATGTATAATTTATTCATAATGTGAAAATAAAATGATTTGCCTCCATCTGGTTTTGTATAGTAAACACGTACAAAAATCTTTCGATTATTTACCCGATCAGTACAAAGTAAATAAACGATACAGATGCAATCAGGGGCGGATCCAGGATAAAATGACAGGGGGGGCACCATGATAAAAGAGGGTTTAGGTGGGGGAGGGCCAGTGTTAGTGGTGCCAGTGTACATGCTAAGAGAGCTGCAGAGAGAGGGTGGGAATGGGATTAAAAATAGGCCCTGGCATTTAAAGTACGCAGGCCTACCATGGCAACAAAAGTGAAGGATGTAGTTGTGCGCGCGCTGGAAGAGGGGGTGTGGCCACTCAACAGAGGGCATGTCCTTGAGTGTAGTGTACAACACCATATAGAACTTCTACACATTATGCAACAAAATACTAGACCCCATTATACTTGCCCCTTACACATGATGCCAAATGGAATGAGCCAAAATTCACATAATGCCACACGGATTGAGCCAAAATTCACATAATGCCAAATGGATTGAGCCAAAATTCACATAATGCCAAATGGATTGTGTCAAAATTCACATAATGCCACATGGATTGTGTCAAAATTCACATAATGCCACACGGATTGAGCCAAAATTCACATAATGCCAAATGGATTGAGCCAAAATTCACATAATGCCAAATGGATTGTGTCAAAATTCACATAATGCCACATGGATTGTGTCAAAATTCACATAATGCCAAATGGATTGAGCCAAAATTCACATAATGCCTCACGGATTGAGCCAAATTCATAAGATGCCATATGGATTGAGCCAAAATTCACATAATGCCAAATGGATTGAGCCAAAATTCACATAATGCCACATGGATTGTGTCAAAATTCACATAATGCCACATGGATTGTGTCAAAATTCACATAATGCCACACGGATTGAGCCAAAATTCACATAATGCCAAATCGATTGAGCCAAAATTCACATAATGCCAAATGGATTGTGTCAAAATTCACATAATGCCACATGGATTGTGTCAAAATTCACATAATGCCAAATGGATTGAGCCAAAATTCACATAATGCCTCACAGATTGAGCCAAATTCATAAGATGCCATATGGATTGAGCCAAAATTCACATAATGCCACATGGATTGAGCCAAATTCATAAAATGCCATATGGATTGAGCCAAAATTCACATAATGCCACAAAGATTGAGCCAAAATTCACATAATGCCACACGGATTGATACAAAATTCACATAATGCCACACGGATTGAGCCAGAATTCACATAATGCAACACAGATTAAGACAAAATTCACAATACGCTTCATAAACAGGGACATTGTCCACCGAAGGCGCGCATTAAACATTTACACCATAATGTCCATTGCACGTTAAGTTACACGGCATGATGTCCATTATGTATTATGCCAAACACCATAATGCCTATTAAAAATGATGCTACATACAGTAAGTGCTACTTATCTACATGCTCATTGCCAAGGGTTCCATGCTCATTGCCAGAGGTTCCATGCTCGTTGCCACCAGGCAGAAGTGATAGCCACTGACAGTGGCAGAGACTGGCTGTATTCCGAGCACTGCAGGTCCCAGCTATTTGAAATAATACCCATTTCACACCAGAAAATGCATTCCCAGGTTGGCCCCTTTTACACCAGCCTAGTCCCTGCATTTTCTGGTGTGAGGGGGAGAGAAAACCACCCCTCCCCCCCTTTAACCAGTTATCTCATTTAACAGGCTATATCTTCGGAACTAACTGACCCATTTACATGAGACAAGTATCATATTGAAGAACTTTTGAGTGGGCTTTGAATGATTTTGGTCCAGTAAAACTGGAAAGTTTGGTTCCAGAGTAATCTGCCCTCAAAGAAAATGAACAGCCATGAAATTACATTTCAAAAATAAAAAAATCGATTTACACGCTATATCTCTGGAAACGATTGACCGATATGGACCATCCTGATATCATATTGAAGGACCAGCGATTTGGAATTAAATAACATCAATCACAAGCTCCTGTGATGCCAGGGGGGTAACTGGCAGCTGTCGGAACCGGGTGTGGGTTGGAATTGACGGGTCCCATATTATCCTATGGGGAAAAAAATGTTACAGCTTTGCCAGGCGATATCTCCGGTTCCCGGGGGGCTAAAGACATGGGGCTGGGCTCGTTGGAAAGCTCTGGTCCTCATCTACAAAATGAATGACAGGGGGGGCACGTGCCCAGGTGCCCCCCCCCTGAATCCGCCACTGGATGCAATCATATCTGAAATGTCATTACACCCTGAGGAAGCCTGTTGCTTTTCTATACAAGGAGCTGTATGACAGCAACATCAGACTGTCTACATAGGAAGGCTTGCAGAAGTCAGTAATGGAAGGCCTACAATATTCAGAATCTCATACTAGATACACTTTCCGTTTCCCTTCCACGGATAAAGTTAACGTTATCAGCAAGAGAACGATATAGTGCAAAACGCTGACTGATATCGTCACACGATATGTCAGTGACTTCACCCATCTCCCGCTCCTTACATGCAGTCACTGACGATATGCTCAGATTAAGCTGCGTGTACAGAAAATAGGGATGGTCATTATCGATGTGCGGGAGCATGTATCACCCTGACTGATGTTCGCAATGTATCGTTTACTATATCGGTATCGTGCATATCATTAATGATGTATCGCCCAGTATGTAATCTGCATAAGATGTTCCTGGGTCATATCTTTTCCATTTTTGAGGGAGTTTTCTGCAGTTTTATCATGGGGATCAAGCCAGTTTTAACTTATGCAGCTTTCTTAGTGATATATGTATTTTGTGTTTATCCCTATAACATGGTAAAGCAAACTGAAGCAAAGTGGGCAACACACCACAGAAGTGCCGAACCCAGGCTCAGATTATAAAGTTATTATAGATGATAGATTATCTAGGCCTTCTCTCCCTATGCCCTCTCCTACAAACACATTAATTATCTCGTGAAAAATAAGTGTCCGACGAGATCAAGGATCAAAATGAAAGATGAAAAAAAAAATTTTGCATAAACCAGTTTCCTGCTGCCCCCTGAACAGACCGCCTAAGGCATGACTCTGCCTTGTATAAACAGTCAATACAACACTGCCAAAATCCACTCTGCTTCGTTGAATGTAGATAATACATTTACATAAACACCACTAAAACAACCAAAGTCAATGATCTTCAAAAAATGAGTTAATACCAATAGAACAAAACAAACCTACAAAAACAAAATTTGTAAGGACTGACCTGTAATATATGCACACTCTATTACACTTAGCAATTTAATTACAGCCTTAGAACATAACAAAACCAATGTCACATGAAGCGTTACTGGTGACAGATGGAGCCAGCTTTCGTTATTCTGTTATTATGATACACTGTAAGGCAGCCACGCTTATGTGTAAACATTATACAAAGCTGTTCTACACCACAAACAGGAGAAAAATTAACCAATACAACAATACAGGAAAAGACAACAACAAAAAAACACACAAAAAAAATCATTATATAGTAATTATTAACAATGATTAGCAAAGATGTTAATTGAGCTAGTGTGGTGGGAAAAAAAACAGACTAAGCTTGTTTTGAAAAATGAAACATAAATGGAAACTATTTAAAACTATTTATGGCGAGAATGGAACCACTTCCTATAACAGAAACAGAATGAAATGTAGGTTAATCTATTCATTAACTCTGGTGAAAACTTAACTTCAAACTAATTATATAAGCTAATGGTGTTTGATTTTTATCCTTCCAATCCATACTTTGCATTTTCAGAAATCCCACTGTTCAAGAGCAGTTGATCACATAACTGGAGGGCAGTTTACTACAGAGCATAAATCTGCACACTAGTCTGAAAAACGGATTCTGTATTCGGTTTTAAAATGACAAATTCAAAAATGATAATTAATACACATTACTTACTGGGTATACAGAACAAATGCCAGTTGTGCCGTGTTAGACTTCACCATCAATGCCTAATAAGCTGGGCACCTGTGTCAACAGTACCTTGCTCTCTATGGTCTGCAGAACATGTGCACAGAGCCACGACTTCATAGTTAATTTACAGCAGGGATAAAAAAGGTACATGTGAATTATTCAGTAGGCAATTAAAGCAAGCCCATCAACAAAACCCTTTAAAATCTAACCGAAAACATAATTAGGAGGTTTAAACTTTAAAAACCTCTCTATACTACATAGCGATCAGCACAGGCTCTTAGCTGCAAATAACCTACAACATATCTGTTTCAAAACAGAATGGAATGGTAAAAATGATCGCAATACAGCTAGATAAATGTAGGCAACACTATACAAATAATATATACTGTATACTCATACTGTATTAGTAGGGGATATGCCTCTTTTGATACATTCAAGTCAAGGAAGTTACTGCTGTATTTGACAATGTTGACCAATCTCTTCTCATTTTAAAGCTGTGTACATATGGGCCCTGATTCTGACCTGATCGCTGGGCTGTGAGTGCTGCTGCCCCCTGTGCCACCGCTGCTCCGGTGCATACAGGGGAAATAGAATTCACCATCAAATAATTTTTTTCTCCTGCTCGCACACTGGGCGATGCAAAAGCAGAGGTGAGAAGGAGACCACTAATGAAATCACCAGCACTCCCAACAGGTGGCCGGGGAACGACTGCATTTTTTTGGGACACTCCTTGAAACCGCCAGCGGCAGGCCCACAAACGGCCTCCAGTGGTCAATCAAACAGTGAGCAGCACAGGTGTCAGAGCCTGTGCTTAGACAAAGGGATCGCATATGGACACAGCGGATATCATTATCACTGTTGATAACTCAACAAACATCTCTACCCCAAAAGCTTGCTGCCTAGGGGCAATCCTTGACTCTGAAGTGTCCTTTGTTCCCCACATTCAATATGTTTACAAATCTAAATACATACATCTAAAAAAACATATCTAGAACATGCCAGTATCTTAAGGTGCCCATATACAGGTCCAATTTGGCCAAATTCCAAATTGGATCGGATCTTAGAGATCTTATGTGCAGTAAATAAGATCAATCCGAATCGTACCATTAGTGGCACATCGCAGGTGCTTTTTATAAACCATGATGTAACGCACACGATTTCCCTTAACTCCCTCGGCCGCTCTCTTTTGCATGCCAAGTCTGACTTGTGCATCAGATAAGTCAGACCTGCATGGCCACCTTTACACAGAACACTGCAAAAACTTGAAATTAAGCTGCCATTATCTTCCGCATGTATTACTGCAATATTCTACTAATTGGTCTTTCCTAAAACAGCCTTTCACCACTATAATCCATTTTGAATGCAGCTACAAGGCGGATCTTACTTGCTACCTACTCATTGTCTGCTGCTCTGCTCGGTCATTCCCTCCATTGATAACCTGTATTCTACTGAAAATAAAAGTATTTTACACAAAACTACTCCAAAACATACTGTATTTCTTTGCTCATCTCTAAGTATATCACAGCTCAATCCCTCAGATCAGCACCAGATCTGCTGCGCCTCTCGCCACAATTAACACCTGCTCCCATTCATGTATACAGGACTTTTCCGAGCTGCATGCCCTCTGTGGAATTCCCTCCCATGCACAATAAGACTTTCCAAAACGTAAACATTCTCTGAAAACTCAAGCAAGCTTATAAAATTCTAGAACCACTCATATAACCTCCATAAGCTATCATACCGAGATACATGCCCTCTGTACAGTCCACACATAACTTTACATATTTTCTCTGTTTTAACTTTCACATTATACGACCATTGGTCAACATTACTGTGTCTCTGGATCATGCAACCCAACAAGAACCTCTACAATCTGGCTGGAACAATATGGAATATGTAGCACTCCTGTTGTGTCTTTGCCTATTTTCCTATAGATCGTAAGCTTGCAAGCAGGGCCCTCATCTTGTTGTCTGTTATTGTCCGGTATTTTTTTATTACGGTTTGATTAGACTACTGTAATCTCTGACAAACATTTCTCTCCACTCTATACTCAAAAAGTCTTCCCAGGTCATATTCCTCTCCAAATGTACTTTTAGCATAAAGCACTAAGTACAGTCAACAATGATTACTAAAACCATAAGGTGTACAGGTGGTTGAGCGGCGGCACCTCTGGTAGGAGCAATTTTAGAGGGAGTAGACAGAATAGAAATTGTGCATTCCTAACAATAGATTTGGCATCTTCGGCAACAGCCTCAGATACGGATCAATCTGATTTATAGCCAACCAGTGTTTTTTTAGGAAAGAAAGTAGTGGCGGAAGGCTAGGTGACATTACCAAGAAAAGAAGGCCATACCCAAGAAGAGGTGGCTTTAAGGAGGAGTGGGTGCAGAAAACTAACATAGATCTTATTTTCAATCTGTCTGATCATGTGTTAAGTCCAGCCAAGAGATCTTTATTAACTTTAGGTTTGAGCTTCATTTTCAAGAATTATCTTGAACATATTGAGTAGTATGCATTTGCGTGTAAATTACCATCTTTTTCGGACCATAAGACGCACCTAGTTTTTAGAGGAGGAAAACAGGAAAATGAATATTCTGAACCAAATAGTGTAATAATTGAGACAAAGATTGCAATATAATTATTCTGGTCAGTTTTTACGAACATGAAGTTAGCAGGGGTTTTGAGTACTGAAAGTGGGTATATTAAAGGCAAGAACAACTGCGCTCCACTTATCACTTCTAAGTGAAAACAGAGAAATTCATCAGTTATTTATGTACAAGTCAAAGCAGAGTAGTATGGGCTGAATGACAGTCAAATTGCGCTTTATAGAGCATACACATAGACACACACACACACACACATACATACTGTAGACAGTATTGTAGACACAGACCCCGTGGTTCCCCGCATCCAGGCTCTCAGATAACGCTGCCCGTGGTGCACTCCTGTAGTAGGAGGAGGTGGAGGAGAGCAGGGGAGTCACATGGTGCCGACTCTGCTGCTAGGCTCTGAGATGCGGGCGCTCTGCTGCTGCGCTCTCAGATGTCAGGCTCTGCTGCCACGCTCTGAGATGCCAGCGCAGCAGCAGTATCCAGGACCCGGTGCTACCCGCACACTCCATCTGGGCTCTCCCACCCAGCGCAGTGGGAGTGCTGCCCCTTACGTAAGCTCCATGTAAGCTGTCTAGCTGTCTGCTTCACATGGTTTTTCTCCCACATTTTGTGGGAGAAAAAGTGCATCTTATGGTCCGAAAAATGCGGTACGCCTAATAGAACACTTTTACTGATAAAAGATCACTAAGCATAGGTGATATGAAAATATTTAAAAATCCTAGTGCTTTTGACCAACAGTCAGCCAACACTAGTAAACATTTAAAAGACTGATGGTCACACCAAGTTGCTAGTTACAATAATTTAAATAAACAACAGAGATAGGCATTAAGGTCACTTAAGGAAAATTCCAATTTGGTTACATGTCCCCCTGATAAGGGGGGGATCGGTAGTGCTGCAAAATTGGTGTGACTATGATAAAGAAAAACAACATCAATTACTTGATAAAAAAAAAACATTTGGTCTATGTGCGACAAATCCAATGTACACAATTAAGACCAAGGTTGATGCCTGCATTTATAGGGCCTTCCAACGTGGATTGTTAGATCAACAAATAGTAGTTTCATAACTTTTGAAGACCAGAACTGCCCGCACTTATATACACTACGCAAGGTACAAAAAACACTGGCGAGCCCCTCAGGTAGGACCATAATATCAGCAATGAGGTCACTACTGCAATCAATATCTCAGTTTCTCAATAGCTTTCTGCAGCCGGTGGTCTGCAAAATACCGAATTATACAGGTTTCTTTGTATAGTAACTGCATAGTAACGGTGTAGTAACGGCATGACCTGTAGGTCAATGATTGCACTGGCATATGTGAGGCTCGCTAAGCTACATTTTCGTGAAAGACTGGCAAAGCAAAGAAGCTCCATTTATACGGCAATTGAAACCTGGAGATAAGACAAGCCTGTTGCAAGACATCAGCAGAAGGCTGGTCACCACCTTTCTATGTAGAGATGCAGAGTGGTTGACTGGATCCCAAATTTAATTTGGGACGGGGACCGTGAACTGCCACTTTATAAAAGAGAGCCTGACTGGATATTCAGGCTGGACACAGTCTCACCAAGAGGCCTGAATGAATACAACTTGTTGAAACACTTTTTGTGCTAAATACATTTGAAAGGATATTTTCATGACACATTATAGTCATTTTTTTAATATCATTTTCGTATTCTTGCCTTTTTCATGTCGTAATTTTCCAAAATGGTTCACCATACAGTATGTCTAGAAGATCTATGTTATTGTGACAAACCGTGACGTACACTCTACATACAGTATAATATATTTATGCATGTGTGTTTGTTTGTTTATATATATATATATATATATATATATATATATATATATATATATATATATATATATATAGCGATCCAGGGTATAAATGCCTAGATACGGCCACGTGACGCATCGTCACTGAGTCTGGGACGGGTCTCTGAATGATGACGTCACGTGACCAGCGCTGCCGGACGGGTGCGTGGTCCCGCGCGCGGCAAAGCGCCAGCTTGATCCTATATAAGATGTTTTTATATGTTTGTTTTAAGCCTGATGAAAATGCCATACTAGGCATTGAAACGTTGTTGTCGCATTAAAGGAATCGTTTATACGTGAATGGTGTGCCGCATCCTCTATCCGAACATATATATATATATTTTATTTTTTTTAAACACACACACAAACACACCTTCACACATTTACTATATGTATATATTCATAGCCTTTTTGTTTTATTTGCTTTGTCGGTGTATGTGTTGTTCTTATATAACTTCCAGCAGAAGATACACAGATAACTATACAGCAATAGCTGTCCACAGTGACCTTGCAATCAAAAATAGATTTCAACACAAGGGAAATTGAATTAGATATAATTATCGTGAAATTCTCCGAAAATAAACAGCGCATGAATGACATATAACAGGCTCTGCAGGAGGCAGCAGAGGAATATCTGGAAATAGCATACCAAATGGATGTAATCTGGTTACAGTACATGTCCAGCTGCACAGGCAAGATAGAGCACGAGGCACAAAGAGAACAGGAAAGGACTGGGGATGTGTGTTCACAGACAGACAATCTTCAAAGCATAGACATATGGTTTAACAGCAATTTACCCGATAGGCTCCTCCTATTCTTTAGTGGCAGAAGGCATCTGGAGAAATCACCAACATAAGAATTTCCTTCATGTTGTCCTCACTCTGTTGGAAAAAAAAAAAGATAATTTAAGAAATGCAATTAGCGGCTGCATACAGAATTTAATTTATGTGACGGCCAAGCATGCATGCATTAGTGTCAATGTACCTATTTTCAGTACATAAGAAAAACGCATTTTATTTGACTAATTACTCTGAACGGAAGATGAAGTGAAGAAAAACAATGAAATAATTAAAGAAAAAGGAAGGAAAAAAAGGAGCTCAACACCCAATCAATTGATGAAAGTGGACATAAACTAGCCAACCAATTAGTCGGCTCTAATTCATAAAACTTCTCCTACATTAGCATTGCTGCGAATATATCACTCTAGTACTACCTACACTAATATCTAGGGGTTAAAGTGGAGGGGGAATGGGGTGGAACAGAGTTCCAAGACTTGTACTGGTAAGGTGGAACTAGTTCAGGCTATATAAAATCAACTCTATATAAAATCAACTCCGCCGTGGATAGTGGGGGTATGAAAAGGTTGGAGGACGCGTACCGCCGGCCCTTTGCAGGCTCGCTACGCTTCGGGTTGGTGTTGATAGTGGGGGTGGCGTTAACAATGGGGGTGCATTTAACATAGTAATCACCCATAAGGGTGCCTGTACAATTACAAATCGCATTGCATCGCATGGCATGCGATGCAACGCGATATTAAAATTGTACAGTGCGGCTTAGGACCCGGAAATCGGGTCCCATCGCATACCTTAATTAGTGATATGCGATGGCATAAGATGGGCGCCGTGCTAGGAAACAAGTACCGAAATATCACAATAGCCCAATTCCATGTTTGTTTGTTTTCTGCAATATCATTTTTAAATTGTACACCACACTAGTATATAATACATAATAAAATTCACATCTTTGTCTCTGCTGTATGGTATCTGTGTGTATATATCCACTGGGCGGTATTCAATGAGCCTGATTCGCCATGTTTTTATGGCGAATTTGTGCTGTTTGGCGAATTTTTGACAAAAACGGTGAATCACCCTATTCAATGACCACATGGCGAATACAGTTCAAGGCTTTTTTCGCCATGATTCACCGAGTAGCAATCGCTATCTTTTTATGGTGAAGTGGAATGTGAACTTCTAAAATAAAGTGTTTTGTTTGTTACATTTGGTGTCTAAAAATCAGGAATTTTATTCTGAGGAGGGGCATGCTACTTTTATTCATGTGCTGTAAGCACATGAATATATATTTAATTTAAAAAAAAATATTGTTTTTTTTTTTTTTTTTTTTACACTGCAGCCAGCAGGGGGCGCCGGAGCCGAGCCGCTCATTACATATTCATATATTCACTGCACCCGATGTTACATCGGGTATAGTGAATATACGCGGCCCCCTGCTGGCACCCCGGGGGGGGGGGGGGGGGGGGCAGCCTGTGCTGCCTGGCACCCGGGGAGCCCACCTGCCCCCCACAAACGTTCAGGGGCAGGCAGAGAGACTTCCATCTCTCTGCCTGGCACCCTCCTCAGGCTCCCTGCGGCAATCGCCGCAGGAGCTCATATTCGCCTGTCAGGGGCAGCGAGCCCCTGACACGTTGAATACCGGAGCCCGCTGGCTCCGGAACGTGGCGAATGTGCAGCGAATCCTAAAAAGGATTCGCTGCACCTCGCAGGGTATTCACATTGAATACCGCCCTCTGCCTGGCACCCTCCTCAGGCTCCCTGCGGCAATCGCCGCAGGAGCTCATATTCGCCTGTCAGGGGCAGCGAGCCCCTGACACGTTGAATACCGGAGCCCGCTGGCTCCGGAACGTGGCGAATGTGCAGCGAATTCTAAAAAGGATTCGCTGCACCTCGCAGGGTATTCACATTGAATACCGCCCTCTGCCTGGCACCCTCCTCAGGCTCCCTGCGGCAATCGCCGCAGGAGCTCATATTCGCCTGTCAGGGGCAGCGAGCCCCTGACACGTTGAATACCGGAGCCCGCTGGCTCCGGAACGTGGCGAATGTGCAGCGAATCCTAAAAAGGATTCGCTGCACCTCGCAGGGTATTCACATTGAATACCGCCCACTGTGTCTCTGCAAGCGACCAGTAATGCGTGGAGTCACATCTAGAGACTTCTCTTTTACCACTCAATTAGCCAACTACCGTTTAATAAGCGATAATGTGGAAACTTGTTAGCATCAAAGTGAAAACTGACAATCCATTATGACTGAAGGAGGAAATCTACAATGAAGAAACATTTTGACATTTGTACAAAATGCTATCTGCACACAATAGAATATACTATGGCCTCAATATTAATATGCTTCAAGATAAAAATGATTCACAATGTTGATTAAGGAATTACTTTAACAGAACTACTTTCCAGTGCAGATCATAATTATATTTATCTGCAAATTGTAGTGTGCCTGTGACTGAACGTCCTCTGATCCATACAGCAATTCACTGGGGTCTTTCAGATGTCAATCAGATGGTTTAACTATGGCGATGCCTTATCATGCCCAAACAAATCAAGCCCAAGCGGCTACACCTATCAGATATATAAACAAATATTTGGGAGTGCTGTGGTGTGGCATTCTAGGTAGTGGGGCACCATGGTACGGCATACTAGCTATTGGTGTCAATGAGGTGTAAAAAACTATGTATTGAGGGCAGAATGATGTGGCAGACTATGCACTGGAGCACTGTAGCATGCTATGTATTGCGGGCACTGTGGCAAGGCAAACTGTTTTGGGAACACTGTGACATGGCATACTATGTACTGGAGGCATTATCGTGTGGTATACCATGTATTGGGAGTGCTCTGGTGTTGTCTACTATGTATTGGGGAGGTTGTGGTGTGTTATTCAACAAACTGGTGGCATACTATGAACTGGGCACCAGAGATGGGCATGTATCAAGGTCTCATGGCATGTGTGCAAGAGACTGAGTGGCAGTGAAAGGACATGAGTTGTGTTCTATTTATTTATGTACAGTTTCTTATATAGCGCAGCAGATTCCGATGCGCTTTACAATAGTAGTCAGCGATAGAACAAACTGGGTAACAACAGACAGACTTGGAGGTAGGAGGGCCCTGCTGTAAGCTTACAACAGGGTTGCCTACCCTCCCAGAATGGCTGGTCAGGTCCCGAAAATCGGGTCCCCCGGAAAGGTGGGCAAACCTCCCGGTTTCTGGGGGACCCCCGCTCCCCCCCCCCCCTGATCGCGGCTAAAACTCCCCCGCCGCACCATTTAAATAACCCGATATGCTTATCTCCGATGAGGGGGCGGGGGCTAAAGGGTCATAATCGCGTCATTTTAGCCCCGCCCCCTCCACAGAGATGTGCAAAACGGATTATTTTCAAGCCTGGGGCGGGGCTTTATGACGTCACGTCCAAGCCCCGCCCCCACAAACTCCTGCTGAATGTCTCCTCTCCGGGCTTCTCCCAGAGAGGAGATTTTAAAAGTCGGCAACCCTGGCTTACAATCTATAGGAACATAGGAGGGAAACTCAAGGACAGGCACCAGTAATAGCACAGCAGTCCCACCAAGCTGCAAGTCCATCAAAAATGTTCTATCAAAAATTTCATACATTTTGGTTGTGGATCATAGTCAGTCTCCTAAATTTTCTAAAAATGTTTAAGCCCTGCTACTCGCTTTATGCAAACCAGAAAGGTGATTTAATATACCATGCATAGAAATTAGTTATGTTTTTTTGTATTGTGTGTGTGTGTGTGTGTGTGTGTTTGTGTATGTTTTAATGTTGTAGAGAGTTTTACCAAATTTGACTGGGTGCTAAAGAGGGTTGTGTTTTCCAAAAAGAGACCATCCTTCTCTAAAGACCTACTGTAGACCGATCACCTATCAGAAATAACCTTCTGCAATCACCGTGGGGACCACCACCACTTTAGGCCGTGGAACAGACAACTTTTCTGCATGGACCTGTATCTGCTAAAGAATCCCCAGATTCACCTGCATAGTCTGGTATTAGACCATAATAACTGGACAGTTCTCTCTAAAATTGAGGCTGCTGCCAATTGCATTAAGATATATCCAGGAATGTACTGTAATAACTAAAACCTAAACAACTAGAGAATTTGGTCAAAATACAGCACATATTTCAGGATCAAAAGGGATTGCAATAAGACTAGCTAATCTTTAATGTATGTCCTTTTTATAAGGATTTAATATCTTCTTGATTATTTTTATAAATGAAGTATTATCTTTGATTTGCCCTCAATATCAGTTATCATTTGTATGTCAAGATTCTTCCTTCACTTATGTTTAACCCAGGCAAGCATGTAATTGTACTGGCATTTGTACTTGCATGTTTTAATGGTAGGACTTTGCAAGTCTTTCTAAAAATCTAAAAGCCCTAATTAAAAGTTTAGGCGCCAAGGACTTCCGGTGGGCGGAGCATCGCGATGGCCACTTTTTACACCTCTCTCTGTCTTCCCTAGCCTAAACCAGCAGCATCCACCTGCTCTTCACTCTCTACACGAGCATATCTGCCCTCAATGGATAAAGATAACCCTGCTGGTTGACGCAGACGATAGATGGAGCTATATTACGCTGCAGTCTGGCCATTATATTTAAAGGCCTATCCACGCTTCTTAGAGAAGACGCCATTACTGATTCCCCCACTACTTTTCTCTAATCCCGCCATAGTCTGATAATCCCACTCTCCCTCACCAATACCTCACATAAACTCCCTTCAGACAGGGAAGAGATAGGGGAGAAGCAAAACTCATCTGCTGAGCTGAAGTGGCAATCCCCCGAGCCCAAAGGAGGTAGTGGCCGCACCGCCCCGTGGTGCCATCTGGGCGCTGTACCCTCCATGGCGTGGAGAAGTGACTAAGGGAGTTCCCGTAGACTGCTGAGGAGGTCTTGGGCGCTAGATGGGTGGCTGGCTGACCCCCTGTTCTGTCCCCCTGCCAGCATCCCAACTGCGCTGCTCACCGTGCCTAACTGGAGATCGCGGCTCCCGTGGTACTATCTGGGCACTGAAAGCTACGCTCTCCCGGTGTGGAGGAGTGTTTATGGGAGCCATTAACAACAGCCGTTGGAGTCTTCACCGCCGGAAGGGTGCGTGACAGATCCCTGCTCTACCCCCACTGCCTCGCCCCCACCGCGCGAGTCACAGTGCCGGACTGGAAGCAGAGGCGTGACCACCGAGGCTGCCGCTGGGACTTGCCGGTGGTTTATGCGGGGGTCCTCCTCAGGGGCCCTCCCACACATCTCCTCTAGACTGCTGCTGCATCGCTGGAGTCCACTGACCAGACTCAGGACGGAGCTGCGGGGATCAGGGCTGAGATTGGAAGCACACTGGAACCTGGGTGGCACATCAAAACAACAACAGACATCGGTTGACCCCGACAGGTCCCATTAAATCCTGCTATACCTACAGAACCTATTGCTCAACTTAGGTGGATGAACTTGGCCCAGGACAACTGGTAATTGTTATAATAGCTTGGGGTGGTTTTTTTTACTGTTCTCCCAGCTACACTTGGGAAGCAACCCTGCACTATCTGTCTAAATAGATATTGCTTTGTATTAGTATTTACATGTAGACATTGGCATGTCATTAGTGTTCATTCTAGCACCCGCTATCTTTGAAAACCCCTGAAGTTCCCCTTCCCTGCCTGGGGTGTCGCTGTCTGCTGTAGTGCTTGTAACACAGTGTGGTCTGTATATCAGCATTTATATGCAACCCAGACCTGTGATACAAGCATCACAGCAGACAGCAACACCCCAGGCAGGGAACAGGAACTGCAGGGGTTTTCACAGATAGCGGGTGCAAGAATGAACACTAGTCATACTTTTACAATGTCTGTAGTTAATATTGTTACCAACCAACTATCTACAGCAGCACCAACACTGCTCATGTCTCACCTAGAAAACAAACTCAATAGCATACTATCTTCTCTTGACCGTAAACATATTTCTTTAGATAATAAGCTGCAATGCACGGAAGCACCCCCTCTGGTTCAGGAAGACACAGAGATTAGTGACCTCAGTGAAGTCTGATTTTTATGAACCTGCATCCAGTGTAGTAAATGCCATCTCTGAAATTCCTTCTGACCTATTCTATGAGCCTAACTCTCCTAGTTTCACTTTGGATACTAAAACACCAGTCTCTCCTATGACACACAATCTACCATGACGTAGAAATTGCACCAATGAGGGTCCCACACTGGCTAAATCAAAAGCTACTAATGGATAAGCCTATGGCTTATATCATGGGTCCTCAAACTGCGGCCCTCCAGATGTTGTGAAACTACAAATCCCAGCATGCCTTGCCACAGTTTTAACACTCCCTTATAGCAAAACTGTGGCAAGGCATGCTGGGATTTGTAGTTTCAGAACATCTTGAGGACCCATGGCTTATATTCTCATAGCCCTCCACTAGCTTCGCTGATTCCTACAATGTTTCACTTAAGACCACCCCTTATTCATTGGTATTTCATCCTACCCCTACTGCATTTCTTCTGCTATTACCTGCATGCCTCTTAGGGGCAGTAACATGAAGAGGTAATTACATTTGTCGGATCTATAACTTCTCATTCCTGACATACCTTTACCGTCTTGAATATGCCTTGTTGTCGAATTAACCTACTGTGTCACACCAGGGGGCTCAGTCGACGAGACTGAGACCTCTGGTGGGGACCTGGACCGGTGAGGTTGGAGAGGACCCTTGCGCATGGAGTGCGCGACAGTGCACCCAGAGCCAATAAGCAGTCAGAGGTAAAATACAACCGGAGTTTATTTGCAGATGGTTGTAATATAAACAGACAGTGCAGGAGAAATGACAGAGTTCATGCAGATTGCAATACTTTACAGATGTGATGATATGTGGGATCGATGGTGGAACATCGGATGTGAAGACTGTGGGTCCGGAGTGACGGACGGAAGACTTGAGCTTGACTGTGGGTCCGGAATGACGGACGGAAGTTTGGTTTGGAGATCCGGAATATCGGACTATCGATGATGATGTGGGAACATCGGATTCGGGTATCGGATATGGAAGATGACTGTGGGTCCGGAATGACGGACGGGAGATGACTGTGGGTCCGGAATGACGGACGGAAGCAGGAGATCCGGAATATCGGACTAACGATGGAACATCGATGGTGGATGATGCTGGAGCATCGGAAGGACCAGAGTCCCGGAGCTAGGCTTGGTCGCTGGGCTGTAGAGGCAGGATCACAGGCGATGGAATAACCTGGAACACACTGCAGCATGGAAAACAACACCAGCAGAGAAATACACTTGCACGGAGACAAGGACAGCTGACCATACACTGGAGACAACTGAAGCACTAGCAATGGTTCTGAGAGCTCCCAGCATACTTATCCCCACTGGGTGGCCAGGATTGGCCGAGGAAGTATGACAGGGAGATCAGAACCAACAGGATTGGACAGCACAGACATGTGACTGGGAAGAACATGGCAGCCCCCATGTCTGCTATGGCGGGAAAGTGTGTTTGTGCACACCATGCTGGATACTGGGAGCAATGGCGGCGGACAGGTGGATTGCCGTGCACTGGGGACTGTCACTGGGAGACAGGACGCCGGCAGAGATGACGTCTGGACCGCAAGCTGAACCTGCGGAGGCACTTAGCCGGTAAGAAAGTCTGTCTGACAGCTCGGATCGTGACAGCACCCCCCCCTTTAAGGGTGGCCCCAGGACACCTTTTAGGCTTGCGGGGAAACTTGGAGTGGAACGCCCGGATGAGTCTGGGAGCATGGACATCGATGGCATTGGTCCATGATCGCTCTTCGGGGCCGTAGCCCTTCCAATCGATCAGATATTGCAGACGACCATATCGGATGCGAGAGTCCAAGATTTTACTGACCTCATATTCTGTTCCACGCTGGGTGCAAACCTTAGGAGCCTTGGGGAGCTTGGAATGAAAGCGATTCAGAACCAGCGGCTTGAGCAGCGAAATGTGGAATGTAGCTGGCACTTTCAAATAGGGCGGCAACTTGAGCTTGTAAGCTACTGGATTGACGACTCGCTCAACTGGGAAAGGACCAATATATCGGGGAGCGAACTTCATCGATGGCACTCTCAATCGAAGATTCTTGGTTGACAACCAGACACGATCTCCTGGACGGAGGGCTGGCACAGCTCTGCGTTTCCTGTCGGCAAATTTTTTGTACCTGCTTGAAGCCTTCAGAAGTGAAGAACGAATGAGCTTCCAGGATTTGGCGAATTGCCGGATGGTCGTGTCGACCGCTGGAACAGAGGACACAGGTTGCAGAGTGAAGTCAGGAACTCGAGGATGAAACCCATAATTGGCAAGGAATGGAGTGACATTTGATGAAGAATGATATTGGTTATTATGGCAGAACTCTGCCCATGGAAGGAGTTGAGCCCAGTCATCTTGGGAAGAAGAGACATATGTGCGGAGAAATGCTTCAAGGTCCTGATTCACCCTCTCCGTTTGGCCGTTGGTTTGAGGGTGGTAGGCTGTGGAAAACTTTAACTTGATTTGAAGCAGGGAGCACAGGCTTCGCCAGAACTTGGCTACGAATTGGACTCCTCTATCGGAGATGATTTCAAGAGGCAGCCCATGAAGCTTGAATATCTCTTTGATGAAGAGCTGGGACAGCTTGGAAGCTGACGGAAGACCAGTGAGGGGAACGAAGTGAGCCATCTTGGTGAACCGGTCAACAATCACCCAGATGGTGGTGAATTTGTCAGACTCTGGAAGATCAGTTACAAAGTCCATAGAGATATGCGTCCAAGGACGATGTGGCACTGACAGTGGCATCAATTGCCCAGGAGGAGACTGACGACTGGTCTTGTGCTGAGCACATTTAGCACAAGAGGAGACAAAGTCCTGTACATCCTGTTTGAGGGACGGCCACCAGTAGGACCTGGTGATAAACTTTCTGAATGCCTGCATGGCCAGCGAATTTTGAAGAATGCGCCCAACAGAGCAACTTCTTTCTTAGAGCTGGCTTTACATATCTTTTCCCTGTAGGGGGCGTGAGATTTGAAACTCTCGTTGCGGAGAAGGCCACTGGATCAATAATAAAATGTTGATGTGTGGACTTAGACTCACTTTCTTGCTCCCATGAGCGGGAAAGGGCATCAGCTTTTCGGTTTTGTGTCCCTGGACAGAACGACAGCTTGAAACGGAACCTGGAAAAGAAAAGTGTCCATCTGGCTTGACGGGGATTTAAACATTGAGCAGACTTGAGATACAGAAGATTCTTATGGTCTGTGATAATTGTGATCTCATGAACAGCGCCTTCTAGAAGATATCTCCATTCTTCTAATGCCAACTTGATGGCGAGAAGCTCTTGGTCACCGATGGCATAGTTACGCTCTGCAGGCAGGAACTTACGGAAGTAGAACCCACAGGGATGAAGACGACCATCGGGCGCTTTCTGCGAGAGGACTGCCCCAACACCCACGGAGGAGGCATCAACCTCGAGAATAAAGGGCAAGGTGGTATCAGGTTGTCTTAAAACAGGAGCGGAAGTGAACCTCTGTTTCAACAGATGGAAGGCTTCGATGGCTTCTGCCGGCCACTTCGCTGGATTAGACCCCTTTTTCGTTAAGGCAGTGATGGGAGCCACAATAGACGAGAAATTACGAATGAATTTTCTGCAATAATTGGCAAAACCCAGGAAACGTTGAATACCTTTCAGCGAAGAGGGAATTGGCCAATCTTGGATGGCCTGCAGTTTTCCTGGGTCCATTTGAAGACCAGAACCGGAGACAATGTACCCTATGAAGGGTATAGACTTCACCTCGAAGACACACTTCTCCAGTTTACAGTAGAGATGATTAGCCCGCAGCCGGGACAGAACCTCTTTGACCCAATAACGATGTTCTGTGATGTTATTGGCGTAGATTAAAATGTCATCGAGATATACAACTACGTGACGATACAGAATGTCCCGAAAAATCTCATTGACATAGTGCTGGAACACGGCTGGGGCATTGCTGAGCCCGAAGGGCATGACGAGGTACTCATAGTGGCCGTCTCTGGTATTAAACGCCGTCTTCCACTCGTCGCCCTCTCGTATGCGGATGAGATTGTATGCACCCCTCAGGTCGAGTTTCGTGAAGATGGTTGCACCGCTGACACGGTCAAACAGCTCGGTGATGAGGGGCAACTGATATCGGTTCTTTACTGTAATGTCATTGAGGCTGCGATAATCAATGCAGGGACGTAGGCCTCCATCCTTCTTCTTTACGAAGAAGAATCCTGCGCCAGCAGGAGAAGTCGAAGGACGGATGAATCCCTTTGCCAGATTTTCCTTGATGTAATTGGTCATGGCTTGAGTCTCTGGAAGAGAGAGAGGATAGGTTCTACCTCTGGGTGGTTCTTTGCCTGGGATAAGTTCGATAGGGCAATCCCACGGTCTGTGAGGAGGTAGGACATCAGCGCCAGACTTACTGAATACATCTGAGTACTCTTTGTAGGGAAGAGGCGGAAGGTCTGCTGCATCGGCTGAAGAATGACGAGCTGGGAGTACCTTTTGGAGACAGGTACCGGAGCAGGAAGGATCCCAGGAAAGGATTTCAGATGTCTTCCAATCAAGACGAGGATTGTGAAGACGGAGCCAGGGTAAACCCAGAACCAGAGCGTGAGTGGCTCGGGGTAAAACCAGGAAGGACAAAAGTTCAGTGTGCAGGACTCCCACTTTTACTGTAAGTGGCAGAGTTCTGCGGGAGACTGTCGCATCAGGAATCCTACTGCCATCCACAGCAGTAAGGAAGACAGTCTTGGAAAGACTTTCAGTGGGCAACCCCCACTTGCGGACCAGTTCTGCAGTAACGAAGTTGCCAGCGGCACCGGAATCAAGAAGTGCGGAGACAGTCTTGAAATGCTGACCAACTTGTAGGGAAACTGGAAGGACGCAATCAGTTGCTGATGGAGAGGACTTAATTACTCCTAGCCTACCCTCTCCTTGACGGGCTAGGAGGAGGAGTTTTCCTGACGCTTTGGGCATGCAGAGATTTGATGTGCAGGATCGGCACAATACAGGCAGAGCTGTGCCAACCGACGACGTCGACGTTCTCCAGGAGACAAACGGAAGCGGTTTATCTCCATTGGTTCTTCTTTGGAATGGACTGCGGGAGCAGTGGGTAAAGAAGGTGGAGGAGTTGGCACTTTAACTGGAGCGCTCTTGTGACGTTCTACAGCCCTTTCTCGGAAGCGTAGGTCTACTTTGATACACAATGATATAAGGTCATTTAGACCTGAGGGTAAGTCTCTGGTAGCGAGTTCATCCTTAATATGATCAGATAGGCCATGCCAGAAAGCTGCGTATAAGGCCCCATCACACCAGGAGAGTTCAGACGCCAGAATCTGGAACTGGACCAGATATTGCCCGACGGAGCGGGATCCCTGTCTGAGACGGAGGAGTTCAGTGGAGGCAGATGCTGATCGCCCAGGCTCATCGAAGATACGCCGGAATGTTGACACGAAGTCCTTGTAATTGGACAGAATGGCATCAGATCTTTCCCATAAGGGAGACGCCCATTCTAACGCTGCTCCACACAGGAGGGAGATGATGTTGGCGATCTTGACCCTTTCAGTAGGGAAGTTGCTGGGAGCTCTCAGAACCATTGCTAGTGCTTACTGTCACACCAGGGGGCTCAGTCGACGAGACTGAGACCTCTGGTGGGGACCTGGACCGGTGAGGTTGGAGAGGACCCTTGCGCATGGAGTGCGCGACAGTGCACCCAGAGCCAATAAGCAGTCAGAGGTAAAATACAACCGGAGTTTATTTGCAGATGGTTGTAATATAAACAGACAGTAAAGTATGCAGGAGAAATGACAGAGTTCATGCAGATTGCAATACTTTACAGATGTGATGATATGTGGGATCGATGGTGGAACATCGGATGTGAAGACTGTGGGTCCGGAGTGACGGACGGAAGACTTGAGCTTGACTGTGGGTCCGGAATGACGAACGGAAGTTTGGTTTGGAGATCCGGAATATCGGACTATCGATGATGATGTGGGAACATCGGATTCGGGTATCGGATATGGAAGATGACTGTGGGTCCGGAATGACGGACGGGAGATGACTGTGGGTCCGGAATGACGGACGGAAGCAGGAGATCCGGAATATCGGACTAACGATGGAACATCGATGGTGGATGATGCTGGAGCATCGGAAGGACCAGAGTCCCGGAGCTAGGCTTGGTCGCTGGGCTGTAGAGGCAGGATCACAGGCGATGGAATAACCTGGACTTCACAGGAGATGGAACAACCTGGAACACACTGCAGCATGGAAAACAACACCAGCAGAGAAATACACTTGCACGGAGACAAGGACAGCTGACCATACACTGGAGACAACTGAAGCACTAGCAATGGTTCTGAGAGCTCCCAGCATACTTATTCCCACTGGGTGGCCAGGATTGGCCGAGGAAGTATGACAGGGAGATCAGAACCAACAGGATTGGACAGCACAGACATGTGACTGGGAAGAACATGGCAGCCCCCATGTCTGCTATGGCGGGAAAGTGTGTTTGTGCACACCATGCTGGATACTGGGAGCAATGGCGGCGGACAGGTGGATTGCCGTGCACTGGGGACTGTCACTGGGAGACAGGACGCCGGCAGAGATGATGTCTGGACCGCAAGCTGAACCTGCGGAGGCACTTAGCCGGTAAGAAAGTCTGTCTGACAGCTCGGATCGTGACATACTGCTTATGACACAGGAATCAGACCTATAACATTTTATTAAGCAGTTACACTAGAACTGATGGTTCTGATTATATATATATATATATATATATATATATATATATATATATATATATATATAAGATTAATACGTTTTGCATTTGTTTATGGAATTGGTACTGTTTAACCACACCCATTTGCTGTGTTATACCTGCAAAACAAGAACTTCATCAATTCCGACATTACAACACCTCTTACCTTACATTTTTCACTTTACCGCATTTCTAATACTTACTATATATTTCTTGTTTCTATGCCATCAACCTGGTACAAAAATATACTATTCATGAGGACTCCTACCACCCCCTGCTATATCCTTTATCTAACACCTTTCATTATTATAGTTATCATACAAGGTTAATAACTTTCCTTTGTTCTATGATATTATTGAAAACTGGATACTGGATAATCATAAAACCATCTTCCAAATCATTTCATGGACTATATCATACTGAAAGATTACAACTATTCATCTGATGATTCTTTACAACTACATGAAGCAAATGTAATTTTTACTATGTTTATAAGACATACAAAGTGTCATTATTGCTGTGATTTCTTGTATATCTATGCCTCCAGATATCCCAATAAAAATTACTGTTATATATAAAAAAAAAAAAAGTTTAGGAGCCAGATCATTCTTAGTTAGCATTGCATGCCACTCAGTATGGCCCACAATTCATAGTATGCCTCAGGGTTGGACCTCTAATCCATAGTAAGCAATACAGCAGGGCACCCAATCATGGCATGTCAAACTATGTTGCCTCCAATCATAGAAGGGAAGTTATCAAAACGGAAAGTGCCCATACACTTATGACCCGCCATATATACGTCCAAAGAAGTAGCACTCAGGAGACTTGTTCTGCAGGTAAAAACAAATGTTGTTTATTCAATAAACATAAACATTTGTTTTTACCTGCAGAACAAGTCTCCTGAGTGCTACTTCTTTGGACGTATATTTAAAGCTGACCTTCAGTTTTTAGGGGGCACCGGAGCAAATATTTCCTTAAGGAAGCGAGTGCCAGGAATTGGACTTTATTTATATATATATATATATATATATATATATATATATATATATATATATAGCCCTTATTACATAGTGACAGTGTAGAGCTTGTAGCTATTACGTGGTATCAAAATGATAACCATGGCTGGAACATTTATATTCACATTTAAACATAGAGTTTAATAAAGACAATAGTATAGCAGGAGGTGAGATTGCATTATACGCAAAGTATAGTGAAAAAACACATATTTAACACCGGACACTGCAGATAGGTTTAAATTTTTTTACAGAGGTGGGATTGAAGAGATCATTAGTAGAGAAAACCCGTGCTAAGGCTAGGAGACCACTGAAAATTTCAATATGCCTGATGTAGACTGAAACCTTCTGTCTATTCTTCCAATTAGTTTAGTTCTCATAAATGAAGATGTAGAATCAAAAAGGCACTTAATGACCATCAGTCAGGGGGTGTTAATAGACAGACAGGAAGGCCATCATGTGACAGCATGGAAATGAATAAGTGGAGCGCTGGAACAAACTAAATAATGCATAATCCTAGACAGGAATAAACCTGTTCCTCCATACTGCAAATTCTCAGTACCAAAAATAATGACATCAAGCCATGGAAAGAATTTTGCCACAGCATTAACATAATTTCCCATCAAAACCTTAAGGGGCAGGGTGTACTAAGCGACCCCAAGGGTCATGCAAAAAAATGGGTCATGGGTACTGGCTGGATGACATTTTAAACAATTTTGCCAATTCCGGACAGGTCAGAGCGACAAAAATCGAAATATTTTCTATTGTATATGCACAATGTCGCATCATCAGCAACATCCTCCGTCACATATACAATATGCAGAATGAAGGGGGAAAAATGTAGCCAGTAACAAGATGGACACAAAAAAAACAAAAACTTACATTTACACTGGTATAAGGAGAAGCACTAAATATACTATAGATCAGTGTTTCCCAAACTGGGAGGTGCCATGATTCAGGAAAGCTTGGGAACCACTGCTGTAGACACAAATATATTGGGCAGCATGGTTGTACATCGAGAAGCATTACTGCCTCACAACAGAGGAGCTACTTATTCATGCAGTGTGAAAGCCAGCAGAATTCTTGGCTGTATATGAGGAATATTAGTAGCAGGACAATTAGAAAATTTGAGGTTAAAACTTCATACAGTAGGTCACGGTTACATAGAAAAGCTCGTAGAGAGGACATACACATTGGGGGTTATTCTTATTCACTCAGAAAGGCACAATCACTCTCTAATGGACAAAACCATATGCAGTGCAGGTGGGGCTGATGTAACATGTGCAGAGAGTTAGATTTGGGTGTTTTATTGTTTCTGTGCAGGGTAAATACTGGCTGCTTTATTTTTACACAGCAATATAGATATACATTTGAAGTACACCCCCCACCCAAATATAACTCTCTGCACAGGTTACATCAGCCCCACCTGCAGTGCATATGGTTTTGTCCATTAGAGAGTGATTCTGCCTTTCCGAATGAATTAGAATAACCCCCATTATCAACACCTAAAAAATGGGCCAAAACAACATTAACAAATACAAACATGCATTTTATTTTGCAGACGGTCCAGTTAAAAACTACCAATATACAATAACCACTAAGATATATAGAATAACCACTAAGATTTATTTATTTAACTATTAACAGTTTCTAATATAGCGCATACATATTTCGCAGCGCTTTACAGAGGATATTTGAACATTCACATCAGTCCCTGCCCCAGTGGAGCTTACAATCTATATTCCCTACCATATGTACACGCACACACAGACATTCTAGGGTTCATTTGTTGGGAGCCATTTAGCCTACCAGTATATTTTTGGATTGTGGGAGGAAACCGGAGTACCCGGAGAAAACACACGCAAGTACGGGGAGAATATACAAACTCCATACAGTTAGAGCCATGGTGGGAATCGAACCCATGACCTCAGTGCTGTGAGACAGTAATGCTAACCATTACACCAAGTGTGAAGTGGGGTAAGAGGAACTCAAAATGTCTTTAGTGCAAATAAATTAAGACAATTTCCGTAAGACATGTGGTAGGTCTGCTTTAAAATAGAATTACCTCTCAAAACAAATCCACACGTCATAGATGCAGAGCTGCATAACCTGCAGGTCTCTACCCACCATTCATTAGATTACTACATTTCTGGTTTTGTGAGGCAACATTTTAAAGCAGTATTTAAAAACAAGAGATTGCCGTAAAATTAGCTTTTATTTTGTTAGCGATTTATGTATTTGAAACAGCTTTTCTACCTGATAGCAGAAATAAATGTTTTTCCCCTCTTGACCCTCATATAAACCAACATCTGCTCAGGCAGCACACTAACTGATTTGACGGAGTTGGCATCCCATCCCTTTTAGCTTTGTGCTAAAACCAACGCTCTGAGCCATCTGGCTGCTTTCTCTGAAGGAAGAAAGCTAGATTAAAAAAATGTTTTAGTATGTTTTACATTGATATAGAAGGAGCATAAAAAAATAAATTAAAAAAAGGACAGCATGCTAATATTAGACGTTCTTTACAGGGAGAGTTTAGAGAGAATAGTAGGTTATAGAGAGCATAGTTTATTCATACTCGGCACAGGCCCTCTGGGATAATTCTGCAGAGCGCTTCTAACCCAATGGGACCAGTGACCTCACAGCATGAGCGAGATAGCTGTTTTTTTCCCCTCTAACTTCCTTTCCAGCAATAGAAACAAAAGCTAAATATAGTCAGACACCAATATTTTTTACATGACTTTTGCGTCTGTACTGGAACGAATGATCCCGTGTGGGAATAGAAATCCAGCTATTACAGAACCTAACCTTCTGATACTTCCAGTTAAAAATAATGTATCTGCTGCATGTGACAAGGCTTAGCTTTAAACTGGCTGTACTATGGATCTGCATGACTTATTGACAGCTGCTCATAGGTAAGATTCATGCCATTTATATAAAATAGAATTTGCAATCCAATACTTAATATAATATACCTATCTCCTAACACAGTGGAGATGAGGTGACATACTTTTTAATTAGGTCTGATCAGTATTGGCTTAGTCCACAAAACAAATACATTTGAGTTAGGTAATGTGTAAAAATTAAATACAGTATGTTCGTTTCACTAAAGCAGGAGGAGTGCTAGTGGTTGCCAACATGAAAATCCCATCAACTGGTCTGCTAACCCTGACTGACAAGGTATTGGCAGGTAATGACTGCTGAAAAGAAAGTGGCGGGAAGCAAAAATAATCCTGGGCTTATAAGAGACTGTATAATAAGGAAATCACCACAGACTGTCAAAATACGCTTGGTTTGTTGCTAATGTTGGCCATACATTTTACAATAATATGGGGGATTTACAAGATATAAACAGATCGACTGAATAATTCCTTCTCAGGAAATGAACGCATATGGGTTCCGTCCGCAGCGTCTCGTCGTGCTTTTGCCCAACCAGCAATACAGTGGGAGCTACCCACGTTGTCCTCACCAATCATCTGCCCCAGGCTGACATGGGTGGAGGAAGCAGAGGCATTAACATTTTACAGTCAAAATTTGAATTCAAACCGTCTGGTTTAAATGTAAATTTTTTTTTTATTATTATTCAAAAATGATCTACATTCAATGTTGAACAATGTTTATGTTCTTTTTTTTTTCTTAAAGTGGCTCATCATTGGATCGGCTACTAGCGCTAGGGCTGTTGAGCTTGACTAGACGTTGGACCTGACAGGGTTACCCCTACAGGCGGTAGCGGGAACCCCGGAGACAGTATACAGCCAGCAGCCAGACACAGAGGGATGCGATTCCTGACTGCAAACTACTCCTCTGCTACTCCTAAATGAAAAGCCTAATCAAGGGAGAGAAAAAATGTTGGGAACCACTAATATAGCAGATGGTGCTGTTCTGAAAAATGTACTGGACATCCTCAAACAACTGACCCCTACAGTAGATATCTACAAGAGAAGAGGAGGGTGGGCAATGCTTCCCATCTACCTACAGCTGTCAGCACGTGAATGGCTCTAGCACCAGAGTGCAGGTGTGCAGCATGTAGGTTCTTATTACAACTGGAAAACAATCATATCCACATCACTTCATTGCAATTGCAATCACACAAGGACAAAAGTGTAAAGCTGTGTACACACGGGGCGATATATCGCCGAGCAATATATCGCTCGATGTCTCCTTTTCATCAGCGACCAGAGATGGTTGCTGATGAAAAGAAACTTCTGCGGCTGGTCGCAGGAGCAAGCTCCTGCGACCAGCGATTAGAGCGGTGCTGAAATCGGGAGCGCACACCCGTCGATTTATCGCCGGGGCACACTCCCATCACTGGCAATATGGTCCCCTCGCGGGGCTCACCACGCTTCGGGCTCGGTGGCTTGCTGCACTTGCCTCACTTTATAAAATCAACTACACGCCGACGTGGATACTGGGGGCATGACGTGGATAGTGGGGATATTAACCATTTTGTAGTTTCAGGGCTCCAGAAGCACTACCGTAGTTTACGTAGGCCGCATAGTGCTGTATTGGTATTCTCAATACAGCACTACGTAACTGCCGCCGGGGGGGGAACGGGGACTGAAAGCTGCTGCCGGGAGTGACCGTCGCATGCGGGGATCGCTGACCGGAGGACGGTAAGTATAAAACAAAGCACCCACCACCCTACTCCCTATTCCCTATTCCACCCACCACCCTGCTCCCAGTGTAGTTTCGAAACTAAACAAGTACCCAGTTTCTTATATAGCGCGCACATATTCCACAGCACTTTACACATTGCCCCTGTGGAGCTTACAATCTATATTCCCAACCACATGTACACACACACACACACACACACACACACACACATTTTTGGGAGCCATTTAGCCTACCAGTATATTTCTGGATTGTAGGAGTACCTAGAGCAGGGGGTAGCCAACTCCAGTCCTCGAGAGCTACCAACAGTGCGTGTTTTCCAGGTTTCCTCATAGAATCACAAATTAAGTAATTAGCTCCACCTGTGGATCTTTTAAAATGTGTCACTGAGTAATGAGTGCACCTGTGCACAGCTAGGTGCTCTGGAAAATGTAAACTGTTGGTAGCTCTTGAGGACTGGAGTTGGCTACCCCTGACCTAAAAGGAAACCAATGCAAGGAAAATATACAAACTCCACACAGTTAGGGCCATGGTGGGAATCAAACCCATGACCTTAGTGCTGTGAGGAAGTAATGCTAACCATTACACCATCCGTACTGCCCCACTTCAGTGACAGGTGGAGATGCAAGTGAACTGAGAACTGTACTTGCATGCTCTCAGCCCGAAGCTTGGGCAGTGGTATAACACACATGATACTCCCCACAAGTGTATTATGTTTAACTGCAACAATCCAAACAGCTACATTTGTCCTATGCATCTTTCAATTATCTAATGATATGTTTCTCCACCTTATTTCCTGGGAGGTTGCCCAGTATGTAAAAAATTGTATGTAACTGTACAATGTGTCTATCCTGCTATTTCTCTCTGCCACTCAGCCTTCTTTAAACATACTGTGACTGCTTCCATACAATATAAATGAGGCAAGACAAGGTAAATGCATTGCTAATTGTTTATTAACGCTGCAGGCTCTCCATCTCTCTTCTGGAGTGTCTAAAATCTGTGCATTTTGTAGCACGCTTAACACTAATCATACAGTACAATGTAAAATGTAGGCACCAGAAACCAGTGACATTTACAAAACTGTTCTGCACAACATTAAACTTGTTACACACATTTGGCCTGCAAAATGTACATATTTTGCCAGCAGCATTTGGCCTTAAAGGATCCCATTCTTATTCTAGTCCCAACACAGCAGAATGGTGACTGCTGTCATCCTACAGTACTGTAGCTCTAAAGTCTGTTATTGCACACAAACAAGCCGGGGGTGTTATTTACTGCAGCTCCTACAGACCATAATCTTGAGAGCCTACAAACCCCTAAATCTGTTCACCATGTTGTAGCCCACCATATAGACGTCTGTGTCTGGTTTACTACTTAATTTGTGTAACCGGAGAAGATCTGCTTAGAGTCAAGGAGAGAAGACGGAGCCGTATAATATGTTAAAGGAATTCCACCTGCACCATAAATAAACTATGGCTATTTTTGGCAAGACAAACAATGTAGTGATATAAAACAGAACTTGCTTATCTGTGACCTCTTTATTGTTATCTTAACTGCATGAGGTCATGTAGACAAGTCATGAGCAATGGAACATTGCCAACTCATGGGGTCCCTATATATGAGAGAGAGAGAGAGAGAGAGAGAGAGAGAGAGAGAGAGAGAGAGAGAGAGAGAGAGAGAGAGAGAGAGAGAGAGAGAGAACCAGCTACTTTCATTTTTCAAGCACAGCCTGTAACATAGCAGTTAAGATGAGCTGGTTGGCTGGTACTTGCTCTCTCTTCACTTTACTTTACTTTAAGAAAAAGGAGGGGGACATTATGGAAAACCACAACTATTGTTTTTGAACAGAGAACTAAAGGGAAACAATATGCAACTTTACAGTGTTACATTGTTCAGTATGTGTCAGAGGTGAGATTATCCCAGCTAAATCTCTTAGCAAATATTGTGCTTAATAACTGATCATATTTCTTACTATAAGTATCCTTCTTCAGAAATCACTTAAATACTTTTAGTGATCTGAACAGTATCCCCTGATTGTCAGACGTCCAAGTCCCATTTTTGGCAGTGGTTGTGCTATAATCTTGGCATGTCTTTCTCTCTTTCTGTGCGGGCCTGGAGACAAATGTGACTTGTAATTTGGTCAGACATACACAATTACACCCATTCATAAATGATTTAGTTTTAATAAACACAATAAGTTAAGGTACACGATGCCCGTGATGGACCCGATTTACTTTGAAATCAGGTCCATTTTGCCGGCAAAGGGAAAATCGCAGGCATCGCGTCGGTCGCGACCATTAACATTGGCCCCGACGCGACCGACGCAATGCCCGCGATTTTGCCATAGGCTTCAACGTTAAAATATTTTTTAACATTGAAATCGGGAGCATCGTGTCGGTCTTGTGCCATTATAATGGCACAAGGTGAGATGAACTTGATTAAGTCCATCTCACATAGTAAAAAATTTGAAATGGGCCAATATGACCCATTTCACATTATATATGTCCCCGTCGTCACCCCACAATTGACGTGAACCCGAAGCGTGGCGAGCGCAGCGAGCCCGCGTGGGGCGGCGGTGTGCGTCCTCCGACCTTTTCATTCCCCTACTATCCACGTCGGCGTGGAGTTGAGAATATAAAGTGTAGCGAGCGCAGCGAGCCCCGCGAGGGGACGCGTATACCTGTGAAGTTATACGCGTCCCCTCGCCACGCTTCGGGCTCGGTGGCTCGCTGTGCTCGCCACACTTTATATTCTCAACTCCACGCCGACGTGGATAGTAGGGGAATGAAAAGATCGGAGGACGCGCACCGCTGCCGCTCGCCACGCTTCGGGTTGGCGTCAATCGTGGGGTGGGGTTTACGGTGTAAAATTGGGGGTCTAGAGAATATTTTACATTGAATCCAATGTAAAATCGGGTCCCAGGGACCAAATCGCATGCGATGCGACCGACGCGATTTTTCCGACACGACCACCCTGATGGAAATCGGTGTGGCCGTGCTAGGAAACAAGTACCATATATATATATATATATATATATATATATATATACATACATACATATACACACACACACACACACACATATATATATATATATATAGTGCATCGGGGAAGCGATCCCCTTTTTCCACATTTTATGTTGCAGCCTTATTCCAAATGTAATAAATAAATTTTTCTTCAAAATACTACACACAATACCCCATAAAAACAACGTGAAAAAAAGTGTTTTTGGGGCGATTTTTGTAAATGTATTTACAAAAAAAAATGAAGAAATCACATGTGCATAAATATTCACAGCCTTTGCCATTAAACTCAAAATTGAGCTCAGAGGCATCCTGTTTCCACTGATCATCCTTGAGATGTTCCTACAGTTTTGGAGTCCACCTGTGGTAAATTCAGTTCATTAAACATGATTTGGGAAGGCACACTCCTGTCTATATCTTGTAGGCCTCCGAGACAGGATTGTCTCAAGGCACTATTCTGGGGGAAAAGATCTGCTGCTTTGAAGATCCCAATGAGCACAGTTGCAGCCATCCTCCATAAATGGAAGAAGTTTGGAACCATCAGCACTCTTCCTAGAGCTGGATGGCTGTCTAAACTGAGCATTTGGGGGAAAAAGGCCCTAAGTCAGGTAGGTGACCAAGAACCAGATGGTCCCTCTGTCAGATCTATAGCATTCCTCAGTGGAGAGAGGAGAAGCTTCCAGAAGGACAAATATCTCTGCAACAATCCACCAATCAGGGCTGTATGGTAGAGTGGCAAGACGGAAGCTACTCCTTAGTAAAAAGCACATGACAGCCTGCCTGGAGTTTGTCACAATGCACCTGAAGGACTCTTAGACCATGATAAACAAAACTGTCTGGTCTGATTAGATAAAGATTGAACTCTCTGGCGTGAATGCCATACGTCATGTTTAGAGGAAACCAGGTGCCGCTCATCACAGGCCAATAGCATCCCTACAGTGAAGCATGGTGGTGGCAGCATCATGCTTTGGGGGTGTTTTTCAGCAGCAGGAACTGAGATACTAGTTAGGATAGAGGGAAAGATGCAGCAATGCGCAGAGGCATCCTGGATGAAAACCTGCTCCAGAGCGCCCTTTACCTCGAACTGGCATGATGGTTCATCTTTCCTTTCAGGAGGACAACAACCCTAAAACACAGCCAAGAAATCAAAGGAATGGCTTCAGGGCAACTCTGTGAATGTGAGCTCAGACGTGAATTAGATTGAACAACTCTATTGAGATCTGAAAATGGTTGTGAGCAAACGCCACCATGTGCACTGCAGGTGGGGGAGATGAAACATGTGCAGAGAAAGTTAGATTTGTGTGTTGTTGTTTTTTGTTTGTTTCTGTGCTGGGTAAATACGGTCTGCTTTATTTTTACACTGCACTATGGATATCAGTGTAAAGTATAAACACCAGCCAAATCTAACTCTCTCTGCACAGGTTACATTTGCCTCTCCTGCAGTGCACATGGTTTTGTCCATTAGAGAATTAGCTTTTCAGAGTGAACCAGAATCAAGACCATTGTGTGTAGAATTTTGATGGAAAAACTGATTTTACCTTATTCTGGTTCGCAGGGCTATGTTCGTTCGCACTTGGCCGATGTTTGTGATTTACGCATGTGCATTTGTGCGCATGTGCATGCGCTGGGTGCGTGCGGCCATGGCGAGGTTCACGCAAACATTCTTGCGAGTGGAGGGCGGGCATGGAGCAGTCCATTCGCATATGCATATGGGCCGTTGACGCGAGTGCGGGAGGCGGGCAGCTGATATCACTGATGTCAGCTGCCCGTCCACTTCTCTCAGAATGTGTACACAGATGTAAGGTTTCTCTGAGCAATCTTAGATATGCGTGCACGTTCCACATAATTTCACATCATCAATTCGCATCCGAGCTAGTCAACCAGAATAACCCCCTAAATGTGAAAAAAGTGAAGCGCTGTGAATACTTTCCGGATGCAATGTGTGTGTGTAATATATATATATATATATATATATATACATATATACACACACACACAAGAGAGTGGGGCGGCACTCAGAATGGTGCAAAACAACGAAGCTCGTTACTGGAAATAATGTCCGGTGCCTTCCATATGCTTGCAGCTGTTTTGCTGGGCATGTATGTACGGGTTGTGGGACGGCGGCACTCGGTAATAAAGACAGGAGGCTCCTTGGATGCCAACGTTTCCGAGCCACACAGGCTCCTTTATCAAGGTGCAGGAGAAAATGAAAATGAAAATTTTCTCCTGCACCTTGATAAAGGAGCCTGTGTGGCTCGGAAACGTTGGCATCCAAGGAGCCTCCTGTCTTTATTACCGAGTGCCGCCGTCCCACAACCCGTATATATATATATATATATATATCCTGGGTCGCTGATGTCAGGATATTTTGCATGTGTCGACCTACTGCCGTTGACCAATAGTGGTCAACCTAATTGACTGTCGACTCAAATCTTGATCACCTAACGATCCATACCCGTAATTACTTTGTGTAATTGGAGCTTCACTGCACCAGTTTGCAATAGGTCATGTGAAAACACCTAGAGTGATGCGCTATGTCCTGTGCACAGATTTATACCAGGCAGCAACAGGTTAATGATCTTTTTCCCTAAGCACCAATAAACTGCTCTAATTTCAATAGGGACAGAGAAATGTCTGACTAAACAGGAAACATGGTCTAGAATATCCTTCCTGAGACACAGCAAAGTAATGGCCATTATTAACATGGAGCTGAGCATTTACAGCTTGACTGACACGATGAGAACATACTTGACCATAGTGTAAGGACCTAATCCATTTTACAAACATTTGAAGCTTTGCACACCATGATAATTCTCTTCTTTTTTGGACACAAAAGGAAGATACAGTATTACTGTAAGTGGATAAGTACTTTGCCTAATTCACATTCCTCACTAAAAGGTCAGTGCGGTGTATGTGCCTTGCCTTAAAAGGAACATCTGCTACATTGTTTGCATAACTAAATGTGTTGGGAATTACATTGCTGTACATATTTTATCATTCTTCATCATCTGTAAGTACTAAATGCATCAGGTACCATTAAAGATGGTTATCAAACTGAACATGAGTGTTTCCCCAATATTCAAGGGAACACAAACACATTTAGAAACTGGATACTGGATATACAGATGTGTGCACTTATATCTAGTCTCCCTTAATGTTAAAGAGCATTTCTAGTCATGTCATGCCATGATTTGGTAGGACAGAGTGTATTTTCATGCATATTTTTCCATTCAAATTAATCTTATTATAAATATGTGAATTAGATGCACAATCAGATTTTAATGTTTGAAAATATATAGCTCTGTGACTGCAGCTGTATCTGTACACAAAATGCAGTCACACCCAGAATATAGGCATGCCACATATCATTTTAATCAGCAGGGTCTGCGTGTACATATTATTCACATAGCAATGCAAATAATACACATTTTCAGTTGCACTGAACCGGACCGATCACTCATGCCTGTCATTTTGAGGTAAGATGTATGAGGACACATACCTACCATACCTTCCTACAAAGCATACAAGAAACATCAGTTTGTGAAAATGATCAGAAGTTGCAGCTATGGCTGTGGAAAAGATGAGCTGTCAGATACCCCTTTCACACTGACAAATATTTCCTGGACATGAACACGCATTAACCTGGGAAATGGGTCAGTGTGAAAGGGTCCTGGTACATTATCCTGGGTCCATCGTTCTGGGATTTCAACCCGGCTCTTGACCAGGGTTGGACCCGGAACACTTGCGGGTCCAGGCGCAGTGTGAACAGGTATCCCAGGTTGATGCGACAGGGTGCCTCTCCCTGATGATCCTCAATCTAAGCCCCTAGTAAGGAAACTTCCTCTAAAATGTGGTATTTTAGTCCAACAAAACTCCAGAAGATGACTGATGCAGAATTGCATTAGCTTTCGATAGGTTAGTTGGTCGTCTTTAAATAAATAAATGACTGGAGATATTAGTATAGCTGCTCTTATAACCAAATGTTACCTGACTCCATAGTTTTACTATTTTTGTTTCATGTATTCGTCCCATGCTTGCCAGGCCTCTTGGAATTACTCTTAGTAGTGCCATTCCACAATTCCCTCCCCACCGACCTTTATATCCTGTCTCCATTTCACAGGCATTATATCCATTTTGACAGGCACTCAGGAATCAGCTTTAGGTAACCAATTTCTTGTTGTTTCATTTAATAATGACTGATAAATGTTTAACGGTCACCTTTGTCCACACAGGTAGGGAGTTAGAAAATATCAGCAATTCTACCTTTGGGCAACTAACATTAACGGGCCAATATTATTCCTCATGGAAAACTGGCGTCTACAAGTTTCCGACTGCGTACAGAGCACAAATTGGTGTAACCTGACCTCTCCTAATTGCAGAAGGCATATCTTCCAATAATAGCTCCTCAATCCATTACCTCAAATATTTCCAGCTCTTCAAATCCTCTGAGATAAAGAAACTTCCTTCACCTCTAACGATCTTTTTAAATGTGTCTCAAATTAGTAAGAAACATTTCAATACGTAACTCATTGTCCTCTAAATCTAGACAATATTTTCAATTTAAAACAATTAAATGGACTGGGGGGGGGGGGTCATTTTTTCTGGGATACAAAGCCAGTAATAGGCATTTGCAGATGAGGGTATATATATAGTATGGGCATGCGTGATGGTGTTCACTCTAGGATTTTTATTAGGGCAGGGCACTTTTTATATTAGAAATTTACATTACAAACCCAAAAAAATGGGTACTTGTTTCCTAGCACGGCGCCCATCGCATGGCATTGTGTATCTTATTTAGTGGTGTGCGCTGCGATGCGATGCTTGTACAATTAAATATCGTATAGCATCGCATGGCAGCAAATGGGATGCAATGCAATTTTTAATTGTACAAGCACCCATGCCATGAGATGTGATGGTTGCTTACAATGAGATGTAACCCCCAGTATCCACGCCATCCCGAAGTGTGGCAAGCGGCGGCGGTACGCCTCCTCCGACCTTTTCATACCCCCACTATCCACGTCGGCGTGGAGTTGATTTTAGATAGTGTGGCGAGCGCAGCGAGTCACCGAGCCCGAAGCGTGGCGAGCGCACGCGGAATACATGTAAAGTAATCTGTGTGCGCTCACCACACTTCGGGCTCGTATTCCGCGTCCATAAAAAAGACACTAACAGTAGCGCTAGGAACCAATGCACTGAAATGATTATGAAATTAATAAATTAATAGAATATTACTAATCAAAAATAGGAATAAGTTAATAATACCAGTCATATGAATTGTAGAAAAATACATTTATGTTAATTTCTCAAAGTAAATAAAAACATGTTAGATACATAAAAAAAACACATAAAAAGAAAATATATAACATTTAATATTTATACAAAAAGTGTACCGGCCGATACAATATACAGACAGATTGTGTGTGCAGGTGTGAACAAATGGATAAAAATGGAACTGGTGGGGGTGTTGTTAGCTTCCCTGGTGAGGGACACCAATTATTTTTCTGTTCACAGTTCTAGCAGTGCAATCCACTAGTTTTTCAAATGCTTGTGCATGATGAACCAATAAGTCCAATGAGGGAGTGTTAATAAATGCGGCTGTAAGCAGCTGATAGACAGCCGGAGTACCTTAGCTTGTAGTTTGCTCCGGTCAAAGTTAGTAGTCCAAACTCCCATGTGCCGGCCGGACACTAGATGAATAAAACAAATGAGAACTGACGCGTTTCCCCGCCTGCGTCTGTCGCGGCTTTATCAAAGATCAAGTGTATCCATCGCTTGTAAACCTGTAATTATATAGGGTACTCGGTTCCCCCAATTATGTCATGTGACCGCGAGTCTTCCTGGTTGCGTGTCAAGCCTCGTTTTCAGTACTCTCATTGATTCCGGGATTGTACAGGTCTGACAGTTGCGTGTCAGGCCTCGGTATCGCTTTGGACCGTTCTTGCTCTACATGTAGTCATGTTTGTTCAATGGCACAGAGTGTTACCATAGTGACCGCAGACTTTTCGTATAGTTGATGCTGTCACTTAGTGTTCAGGCGCAAGGCTTTTAGGAGGCGTAATTGTCACACGAATTAACATAGGCTGCCTGACTCATTTAGATGTTCAAAGTTAGATTCATAGTAAGGCGCTGGACAATTAGAATCACGGTGCCATGTATGGAAAGGTTTTATTCAGACCTCCCAGAGTACTCATTAGTTTACAGTATCCACATCGCCCCAGTGCAGAGTCGTATTCCGCATCCGCTCACCATGCTATGGGCTCGGTGGCTCACTGCTCTCGCCACACTATCTAAAATCAGCTCCACGCCGACGCGGATAGTGAGGGTATGAAAAGGTCAGAGGACGCGTACTGCCACTGCTCGCCATGCTTCGGGATGGCGTGGATACTGGGGGTTACAGCTCATTGTAAGCACCCATCATTATCTCATGGCATGGGTGCGTGTACAATTAAAAATTAAGAATTGCCTCGCATGCCGCAATATTCCAGGGGGATGCGATACGATGCAATGAGATTTTTAGGAGCCCATACAATGGAAATCGTGTGCGCCGTTCTAGGAAACAAGTACCAAAAAATGATGTAAAAAAATTGCGCTGCACTAGGATTACGCACGGTGCCCAAAGCATGGCAAGCAAAGTGGTACTCTACTGCGGTGTCCATGTCCACTGAAGTCACCATAAGTCACATAGAAGAAACGTGAAAAACTCATGTGGACAGGTTTTCCATGTCTACCTAATACTTGTGTCGACCTAATGACAATGTCGACCTATCACAATTGCCTGTATGATCGACCCGGATAATTAGGTTTGGTGCTTTCATGCCACTCAGGGCCTAATTCAGATCTGATCGCAGCACAAATTAGTTCTCAAAATAATGGGAAAAACAATGTGAACTGCAGGCCTGTAGACCAAATTAGACCAGGCAGCAGCCTGGCAATAACCCAGGTTTTAAATGCAGTGTGAAAGGGGTATTGGTAAACCCCTAATAATCTAAAATAAAATAACAAAAAATAAAAATATATCTATCTATATTTGGTAAGACATATGTTCGTCAGAGACATAAAGAGGGGTACATATTGCTGACGCCACAGGTTTAGCTATTGTATTAGGACACACTTCGGTCTTGGTGGCTCGCTGCGCTCGCCACACTATATAAAATCAACTCCACACAGGCGTGGATTGTGGGGGTATGAAACCGTCGGAGGACACGTTCCGTTGCGCTTGTCACACTACGGGGTGGCGTGGATAGTGGGGGGTGCGTAAAACATCATTGTATGTCATACAATGATATTATTGTATAGCTAATGTAATGCCATTGCACACCCTATAAAATCGCATGCAAATATTCAGCCCAGAATATTGCTGCCTACAGTTCGGTTTGGGTAACTGATCCATAAAAAGCTACTAATACGCCTGACAAGTCCTACTTTTCATTTTTTGTCAGTGCTTATGTTAGTGAACACCTTACACCTGGAAATAATAGATCACACTAAATAAATAACTAAGACAATAAAAATATAAAATGACCAATGAAAAAAAATAATTATAAAAAAAATATATAAACAGCGAGACTCGCTGTTAAATGCAGCGGGCTACCTGCATTAGCCACGAACCTCGCTGTTTGGGGGAATCCTCGCCATCATCTGATAGCGAGGGTTCCCCTGGAACACTGAATATGGTGAGTGGCTGGTGCAGGAGTTAAACGAGGGTTGCCTGTTTTTGGGGATCCCGCCGTTTAACTCCCTCGCCGGCTGCATTGAATACTGCCCATTTGGCCAGATGCAGTAGCATAACTCCCGGAGGCAATGGAGACATTTGCTGCCGGGCATTAGCCATAAGGGGGGCCCAGTGAGCAGCTTACAAAGTGGAGCTTGCAGCAGGAGGGAGGGCTTGCAGGTGGACCGGGTGCGGAAGTAGCACGGCGGCTGGCCGCAAGTAAAGATGCCGCTTCGATCGGGCAGATGGGCTGCTCTCACAGCTGAGCCTGCCACAGGACGAAACAGCGCGTGCAGAGCCACAACTTGCAGCAGTAAAGTACAAACAGACCCGGAGTGTGTGGAGAGAGGCTGCCGCTGCAGCGGATCCATGCCTCACAGGGGGAGGGAACATGCCCTGAGTCTGCCTCTCGCCATCCCCAATCTACTGCAGGAGGCTGGGAATAAGAAGCAGCGGGCTTCAGCAACAGTTACCCACACGCCAGTCCCTGCTGGCATTTACAGAGGATTAGGGAGTCCGACCAGCATTTGGGACTGCAGCAGGGTAATTACTTCTGTATTCATTCATTGTTATTGATCTCCCACCAGCTGCTCCTCCGGTCTGTCATTGTTACTCCCACATGGCTTTTATTCTCTCAGCCTGACTAGCGCTGCACCCCCCCTCTCAGCCCCACTAGTGTCTCCCCCATTCCCACCCAGACAGCAGGCCACTCCTCTTAGTGACAGTCTGTGGGCCTCACATCCACCCTTTAACCCTCCATTGCACTGGCACAGGTCCAGGCTGTATCCTGGACCTACCCACCTTTTTCATATATTGCAGATGCCCCTGGCCTTGGTGATGCATGAGTGTGCCACCCCCTTGTCACTGGTGCTGCGGCTTCTAGTCTCCTCTCTAGATGGTGGGACTGAATTAGAAGTGCGAGGGTGACAGGTGCAGGGGCTGATTTAAAGGTGTATAGATACATAAATCTTTATTATTAGGAGAAAATGCAGTCTGTATATCAGTGTGTGTGTATTGGGGGCGGGCTGGCGGCGACAGGGTTAGTATCGCTCTCCTTCTGAACTTACGCCCATGGCCGGTGTATCAAATTCAAAAACGAAGAGTGATAAAAACGCCAGCCAATCAGCTCCTACCTGTCATGTTACAGGCTGGGTTTAAAAATTGACTGGTAGCAGCTGACTGGCTGGTTGTTTATCACTCTCCATTTTATCACTTTTGAAGCCCTAAATCAGAAAGAAAAAGCATTCCCAATAGACTCTAATATCTACAAAACAATCAACAATGGAGCATAAATCAGTCTCCAAGCTACATTAGAATTGCAGTTGTCAAACATGAAGCTCAGGAACACAGCAAATGTACAGAAGCGAAAAGGGAGCTAGGGCAATTAACTCTGATAAGATATCTGCACACATTACCACTTATCAATCTGGACATAAAACTTTATGGAGCCGCATGCCGAGTTGAATCTATTATATTGCAAAACTTTAATGATCATTATTTGGCAACAGAAAAAATATATAAATGTGTGAATATATAATGTAAACAGGAAATGTTAGTGTATATGCGATATCAGAATTAGGGGGCTAATTCAAGTTCATTTGGTAAAGGGGAATTCCGACCGTTCCAATGTTTCGGAGTCTGCACATCCAGGCAACGGATGGCTCATGACGGCAATTGGGCTCGCCCAGTGTTTTTTGGGCTTCCCCATGAAAACGCTGGGTGTTCCTCTGAGTATGCGAGCGGGCCGATGCTTGCCCTCGGCGGGTGACATCCCAGGACATCAGCCATCAGCCCTGTTTCTTCCAGGTGCACACAAATAAAAGTCAGTTTTCACTGACTTGTATTTGCGAAGGCAGGAGAATGGTCGGCGACCATCAAATGATTTCTTCTGCAGTGGGACAATTCCTGTGGGAATTGTGGAGTGGTGTCCCTAAAGGCCCCCATACACTACGCGATTTGGCCCCGATTTTACCCGATTCTGGAGGATTGGGCCGAGAAATCGGGTGAAATTGGCCAAATTGCGTAGGGTATGACATCTGATCTGATCCGATGCACGGTCCTGTGCGCATCAGATCAAATCCGGATGTCGGACGTTCTGCACATAAGATAAATCATGTGCAGCCGCCTGGGGGAGTGGCAGGAGCAGGCTGGGAGTGGGGGCTGGTCCGGGGGAGCGGCACGAGATGTAGCGGCAGGCAGGGAGCGGGGACCGCAGATGCAGAGCAGAGACCGGGGGCGCAGCGGAAGAATAGAAAGAAATCCTATTCAAAAGACTGGGCGGCCGAGTATTGACTGAGTTCCCAGCCAATCAGCGGCCGCCCAGTCTTTTGAATAGGATTTCTTTGTATTCTCCCGCCGTGCACCCGGTCTCTGCTCTGCATCTGCGCCACGGTCCCCGCTCCCTGCATGCTGCTACATCTCGTGTGGCTCCCCCGGACTGGCCCCCACTCCCAGCCTGCTGCTCCCCGGACCGTTCCCCACTCCCAGCCTGCTCCCCCCCGGGGAAGCTCAGGGGAAATCGGGGATGACTAGTCCTTAGGACAAGTCGCCCTAGTGTATGGTGGCCTTTAGCAGTAGGTTATCTATACACCTCAATTAGTGTTTCCAGTATTATGTACACAAAAGTCCCCATGAAAAATTATTTCCTTTTTAAAAGGCTTTCTTTTCAATAAAAAATATTCAATGATGACATTTGTTGCACAATTATTTATTTATTAACAGTTTCTTATATAGCGCACACATATTCCGCAGCGCTTCACATCAGTCCCTGCCCCAGGGGAGCTTACAATCTATATCCCCTATCACATGTACACGCACACACAGACATTTTAGGGTTAATTTTCTTAGGAGCCAATTAGCCTACCAGTATAGCAGATGTATTAAGCAGATAAGGAGAGCCGTTATCCCCAGCGTGAATGGCTCTCCTTATCGGCTCCCTCGCCGCCCCGCACATGTGCACTCGCAGTCCCCCGACCTGGCCGGCTTTCTGGGCATGCGCGAGATCTCGCTAAAACCATGAGATCTCCAGCGCAGCCCAAGCCAGACGCAGGGCTAGCGTTGTCCCCACAGTGGGAGATTGGACAACGCTAGCCCTGAGCTGGCGAAGCGGCCGGGGTGAATTAACGCCTTGAAGGCTGTTAATACATCGCCCTGGCCGTTTATCCCTGGGGGGGATTGCAGGGGACAGCCCCGCCGAGCGTAACTCTGCGGGCTCTCACTAGCGCACGTTAGGTGTGCTAGTAGTACATTAGGGAAATCGTAATCCCCCCAGTTAACCAGCGTTAAGTGCATTTTTGCACTTAACGCTGGTTCATACATCTGCCCCCATGTTAGGTAAAATAACTAATTGCCATTTCTCATAACAGGTGTTTGATGGGTACAAAAGACAGCTTCGATCCGAGTGACCTGCACTTTGCATTATAATCATACTTGGCTACCTGACCCTCTCCATGAAGGAGAACATGCTCTGTTCCTGGACTTTCCTGGTAATGTATGATTGCCATCACCTGTGGTGAAACACCTTTGTTATCAATTACCTAGCTTCCCACAGGTGATGGCAATCATACATAACCAGGGTAGCCCAGAAACAGAGCATTTTCTCCCTCATGGAGAGGGTCAGGTAGGCAAGTGTGATTATAATGCTTATGCTATATGTGACTAATTCCTCTGCAACAAAAAATGAATCCTAAATACCTAATACACTTTGGGTCGGATTCAGGTTCACTTGCACAAGCAAAGTCTCACTCTAATGGACAAAACCATGTGCACTGAAGGTGGGACAGATTTAACGTGTGCAGAGAGAGTTATATTTGGGAGAGTTATTTTGTTTCTGTGCAGAGTAAATACTGGCTACTTTATTTTTACAATGCAATATAGAAATCCGTTTGAAGTACAAACCCCACCCAAATGTTAGGGTGCCCATACACTAGTGCGATTCCAATGTATCGGGATGATAAATCGGACCAAATCACATGTGTTTGACAGCACATCCGATCAGACCGGACCTTATAGATTGAATGTGCTGCTTTTAAAATGTATCTGGTACTTGTCAGGTGCAAACTGGGCCTATTTTAAGCACATCAGATAAATTGCATGCAATTTATCTGATGTACTTGACTGACATATTCCTGGACCCACCCACTCATCCACCCATCCACCCATCAGATAAATCTGATGGTACATGCGATGTGCAGTAGATAAATTGCATGCAATCGCTTGTGAAAAATGACACATCAAGTGCCAAATCGGATGTGAGCCTCCAGGAGAGCTGCAGAGAAACTTCAAGGGAAATACTGTCCAACTTAAAGGTCAAATAAATTGCACTAGTGTATGGGCACCTTAAGTCTCTCTGCAGGTTACATCTGCCCCACCTGCAGTGCACATGGTTTTGTCCATTAGAGAGAGAATTTGCTTTTGCAAGCAAACCAAAATCAGGCTCATAATGTGAGACCCAGGACTGGCCAAAAAAAAGTAGTAACATTTAGGCAAAAGTGGACAGTGGGGGATTCGTGGCAGACATCTCCTACCAGATGTGCAAAAAGGCTATGTACACTGCAGGACACATTCACACCCAAATACTGTACTGAAATTTAGTATGCTTTTATATTTGCCTTTTGAATCAGTTCAGTCACAGTATTTAATTTTTCTAATAAAATGACTTAAATAAAGATGCCTGAGGTATAACGCCAGAGATCAATCCTGCTGTTCGCATGACAAAGTCTGCTGTAAAGTTATTTCAATGAGCTGGCTAATAGAACGGCAGGATACTGCAAGTGTGTACTGTACATTACAAAGACAAAACTGAGAAAGTCTCTACTTGCCTTAATTTGTGTCAATAAGGGAGACCTGCAGCACACCAATGCTCACAAATGAATGCCTTATATAACAAGTATTAAACTCTAATGGTAATCTCTGCAGCTGCAGGAAAACAAGCCTCCTCCCCATAACAAATAAAACGGGAGAAAAAAAAAAAAAAGCTATCTAACATTTTACGCACAGGAGAATGGTTTATTTGATGACAAGTCTACTTGAAAAACTATACAGTAAATAAAGAAGGCTTGTGCTTTTGGCATTACAATATATAATCCTGCTATATAATCCTGCGCCACGCTTGGAAAGCAAGGCAGACAATCAACTGAAAATGTATTTTAATTACACAATTACTATTCTGTTCTGAGTAAACGTGCAGCATTCTTCTCCACTCTGAATGATTGCCCAATTACGGAACTACTGTAGGGGACTATAAACCTTCTCCACAGATAAAGTCCTAAATCCCAGCGTATGACTGGCAACAGTTTGCACAATGAAGAGTGCCCTTGGCCCAATCACAAGTCTGAATTCATACTTCTGCAATGCTCGCACAGTTTCCGGGCATTCTGGATGTATGCAAAGCAAATGAAAAATGCCGTAAAACAGAAAACACAGGCTAATGGCACAATTCAGATCTTTGGGTTCACAATTTAGTCACTTTCCTACATTTTTTTCCCCCATTCTTATATAGTCAACCGAATAGAGTTCAAATGAAAACATCAAAGTAAAGTGAAACACTTCTTGATGACAAGTATGATCAGCAACATGGAGACATCTCCTGGTCATTACATCAAACATGATCACACAACCCTATTGCTTATTCTCTGGCACAATCTCTGTTCCAATAAGCCTAACAATACTAGGCACACGTAAGTATGCATTTCTTATGGTATGTCTCTTTTTCAAAGTGATAGGTGCCTTTCTGACAGCATTTTGATCGCCGGCATTTGTCCTCTGTCCCTTTCTGTACATTATTTCCCATGTTCACCCTCTCCCATGGGTCACACACCTCATGCTATTTATATCATGGCTGCTTGCCGATTCCTTGGTTATCACTGGCTCCTCTGCCTCATGTCTGATCCTTGTCTATGTGTATCTTCTGATGCTCTGTACTTCATAAGTACAGAACCTGAGCACTGCATGTCTCACCTGACATCCATGCCCATCTTCCTTTCCTCATATCTGCCGTTCTCAAAATGATTATGGGGCAGATGTATTAAGCCTGGAGAAGAGATAAACTGGATATAAAGTTGGATGGAGGTAAAGCACCAGTAAATCAGCTCCCAACTGTCATTTTCAAACACAGTTGATTGGCTGGTGCTTTGTCTCCTTTAACTTTGTCTCCAGATTATCTCATCACCAGGCTTAATACATCTACCCTTATGTGCCCTATTACTTCCTACTTCATGCCCTCTGCCCATCATCCCCTGGTTTTGTCCTCACCCCTTTGGTTTTCCTCTAATAATTTTCTATTCTGAAATGAGAATACTTTTACTTTACTATGAGCTAGGGACCACTGGGACATGAGGCATGCAGTGTACATACCCATGCCTCAGTAATGACACTAAGTTCCTGTGGATTGATGTCAAGTATATAAATATTGCTTCAACCTAAAATGTCTGCTCCACTGTTCACGCTAAAGGTCATGACACAGATGAAGCGCCTCTCAGCCAGCGCCGGGGCTTGCCAGATTGCCTGCCTGCCCCCCCCCCCCCACGCGCGCGCTGCTGATCGCCGGCAGAGAGGCACTTTATCTGACTGGGACGCACACAAATGCACATCCCAGTTTTCAGGCAGCGGGGGATGGGAACCTTGTCCGTCTTTGCTTCAGGGAGACGGGCAGGGTTAGGGGAGGTGTGTGGAGGCGATGGGGACTGGAGGACAGTGACGAGGAGGCGGTGGAGACTGACTGTGAGCTTTGTCGGAAGGGGACACACAAATCCGCCAGACCCCCGCTGAATGAGAAGGGCTCCATCTGTATAAGCAAGCTAATATTGCTTCCATAAAGTTGTTTTATAATTGTGGGTTCTATGCCCACAAAAAAATAGTAAATTTATTCCTTTGCAATCCAAAAGGGAGTGCTGCAAAACAATTGTTATGGATATTTTACATAAGGAGTGATCCGGCGCATGAGCTGTAGCGCTAGGAGGACGCTGGCAGCAGCAGCATCTTCAACACCAGTTCAATAATAATCAGTCATCGCGTGTTTGGCTCCTGCTCAAGCTCCACCTGCCACATACTGATCCCCTCCTGGCTGCCCACCAAGGTCCTTGGTAAGCTGGGACCTTTTTAAAGGAACTTTTAAACTAAAATGGTAGACTGCGGTACAATACATGTAGTGTTCCTTCTAGGAACTAGGGCGGGCAGGGCGGGGGGGACGGACTGGGCCCGCTGACGTCACTATTTTGGGCATACGTCACACAAAGGGGTGGGCCCGGCCAGTGGCGTCATGCAAAAGGGGGCGGACCCGGCCATCCGGAAGGCTGTACACTGCAGGGGAAGTTCCGGGCATCGCTATGTACAGCGGCGCCGGGCTTCCCCGGTCACAACGGCGGTGACAAAGGCAGGCTGTTTTAGTGGGGTGCTGCCAGAGGGGCAGGGCGCATTTTGCACTTTAAAAATCGGGCAGGGCACAGCGCCCCGCTAAAACAGCCTAGCAGGAACACTATACATAGTGTGTGTGTGTGTATGTGTATGTATGCATATATATGTGTGTATATATATATATATATATATATATATATATATATATATATATATATATATATATATATATATAGTTGAACTATATTATGTCTAATTTGCTGTTTTCTGAGTTTGTGGCTTTATATCTTCGTTATATCGATGATGTCTTCGTGGTGTGGTCTGGGACTGAAGAAAAGCTGTTAGCCTTTGCAGAATATCTTAACCAGCTACCGGGATCAATTAGAGTCACATGCACCTACAGCCCTTTTAGCATTAACTATCTGGATGTGACGGTACTATGTAAAGATGGCTGCTTTGCAACAACGCTGTTCAAAAAACCGACAGACAAAAACACACTTTTGTCAGCGGACAGCTTCCATCCTCAACCTTTAAAATGGGACTGCCGTTCTCTCAATTGGCAAGAGTGGTACGCAATACTTCAGGTGTGGGTAAACTTGATGCTTTACTTGACAAAATGTGTCTTGATTTTAGAGACCGTGGTTATGATTCCAAAGAGATTCAACTGGCCAGGAACAAAGCCAAAGGATCTCCTCAAATCAAAAGGACCCAAGACACAGAGTTCAAGAATGGTATTTTCGAGTACTTTTTCTATCACGTCCAAGGAAGTACGTTCTGTGATATTGAAACATTGGCACATTATAAAGACTGATCCCGTCTTGGGTAAGACCTGCAGTGCACCCCCATTATTCTGCTATAAACTCAGCCAAAATCTGAAACAAAGGATCACCTTTACTGATGTGAGTCCGAGGGTGGGTCGCTCTGAATCCTGGCTACAAAGGTCAGTGGGGTCATTCCGCTGTACGGGCTGTGCCAATTGTAATTTTGTCCTAAGGATGGATAGATTTGTCCATCCCACTACTGGCAAAGTTTATCCTTTAAAACATAGAATGAATTGTGAATCACGCTTTATTGTGTACCTGATCCAATTCCCATGCAAGAAATGGTACTTATGTATTATCTGGACTCCCATGCTAAATGCACGCCATTTTTTCATACCCCTACTATCCAACTACGCAATGGAGTTGATTTTATATAGTGTGGGGAGCGCAGCGAGCCACCGTGCCCGAAGCGTGGTGAGCGCAGCGAGCCCCGCGAGGGGACGCGGTCTCATAAGAAAAACGGGAGTCCAGATATTACATAAGTACCCAAGAAATTATATATAGCCAAGACTATTCGAATGCTTAAAGAAAGAATTTCTATGCATAGGAGCTCAATTAAAAAAGCCCTCGTCAAGATAGAACTTGGGACTCCTCCAGTGGCAAAGCATTTTGCTCTCTGGACACTCTATTAAAAAATTTTCCTTTATGCCAATTGACACTATGGGGGGAATTTACTAAAGGAAATTTGTAAAAAATAGGTGTATTTGTATCCAGAAATACACTTATTTTTGACATTTACAATCCCAAAATATGGCAATTTGTATTCGTATTGATAGCACATCAATACGAATAGCCATATTTTCGGGATAGTAAATGTCAAAAATAAGTGTATTTCTGGATACAAATACACCTATTTTTTTTTACAAATTTCCTTTAGTAAATTCCCCTTTATACCTCCAATGAGACGTGGCGGGGACCGCAACACCAGTTTGTTGCAACGCGAATGCTACTGGATTTATGAATTACGAACGATGAGTCCTATGGGCCTTAATGAGGAATTTAATTTTTATTCATTCATTTAATCGCTCTATTTATGTTCTAAATTTTGAGCGACATGGTGCTGGGAATCTATATAATTGATCCCGGGTAATAGCAATTAGAGATCAATAGCAGCTTGATATGTGCTTAAAATATCTAGCTCTATTTTATTTTGTAAATAATGTGTGTTTCACTATGTCTGTATGTCTTTTTACGTGTGGTGTAATAATACTGATACTACTGTTACGTGGGTATTGTAGTCAGCTTTTCTCTGCGAGCAATACCATTACTAGGATACAGTATTTGCTCTGTATTTCCGTGTGATCCATGACAGCGTCATGTTATCAAGGTTATCACCCGAACTTCCGAGATTGCAGCGGGGCGGCCGTCATTCCCTGTTGCACAGTGGCGTCTGAGGTCATTGACCAGCGCCGGAAGATGTGCAGGAGTGGAATACAGCGCACGCTGGCCGGAGGGAGGCGGCAGTGGTATGTATGTGCCAATCTTTACCTATTTATTGGGTTTATTCTAGCATGTAATTTGACCATTTCTCCTTTTGTTAAAGGTGCGTGGGAGCACCGAAACGGCAGCCGTCAAGGAATGACTGGCTACAAGGCCTATATTGCTACTATGCTAATATGCTAAATGAGGACATGATTTTTTTGTCATCTGTGATTTGGATACACAATCTTTCGGGAATGGATTTAGGAAATACATCCTTGTTGTTTATCCAACTTGAGTCCTGTGCTGTTTTGTCCGAGAGGAGGAGAAATCCCTTTTTGGATATACAAGAGAGAGATAGATAGATAGATAGATAGATAGATAGATAGGACACTGGGGTGTGGCCTTTCTGGAGCTAGGCCACGCCCATTTTCCATGGTATCGGCTCTTTGGCTTACCAGAACATATTTTTTGGCTCTTTGCCGCTGATTGGTTGACCACCCCTGCACTAGGGCGTGAAAGGAGAATAAAATAGTGCCCAAAGCAGTGTGCCATATTTACTCTGCGGACATTTGGGACAAAAAAAGTGAAAAACCCCATGTCGACCTAATGATTGTGTTGACCTAATGACCCTGTGGACCTAACCCATGTCGACCTAATTTCTGTCTATCCAATGATCCATACCCCAGTCAGTTATGGCTCTTTTGCAACTGACATGTAAGTATGGTTCCTTGAGCAATGAATCCTGTTTTACAACATATATTGCAAATGCTGCCAGTGTATTCATGAACAGCCAAATCAGCCTGATATATTTGCTAATCTTGCAGTAACAAGTGTTTGCCAGAATAATTGCATAAAGCCTCATTTGAGTTTATTACAGAATCCATGACTTACCAAATGAATAAACCCTGTAATGCAATAGTAAGCTAAAAATACACGGTGGTATGTTATACTGACACAAACATATTTTTTATAAACAATGCAATCGTAGCTCTAGGTTCTAGTGCATTGTGGATATTTCTCTCAAGGGAAGCATGGTGACAACATCTAACCAGGGCCCTATATGTGGTTTGTATACTCTCCCTGTGTAAGCGGTTTATCCAGGGGAGAGGGACAGTATATGTCTACAAGGTCATGCAGACGTTGAAAGATTTTTCACTTTTGACCCAGCGGAGATTTTCCTGCTCCTGGCAGCTGCAGTGAGACTGCTAGATCTCGGCGGTCATGTAACGGTCACTTCTGGGTCAGACCTGTGATCCTCAATGTTCCAGTATTCATTATTACACTAACCCATATGTTGATATTCTGAAAATATCGACATTTTATCAACATGAACACTATATATAAGGATATGGTAGTGTCAACATTACAACTGTTAATTAAATGTCATCATATTACCTACATCAGCGGTTACTCTGGGTAATTGGCTTCCAGTGCTCATCTGGAAGGGAAGCCCCACTGGGCAGGACTGATATACATGACTATTGTCCTATGTAAAGTGTTAAATAATGTGTGTTACGTAAATAACTATTAATAAATAAATAATCTGCATAAATGTATATTATAAATGGAAGAGAATACCACTAAAGTAGAGGTTGTAAGGCAGTGAGATAGACAGACAGACAAACTTTATATATAAAGTTTAATTTTCCACAAATATCCACTGACTATGGGCAGTATTCAATGAGAAAAATTCGCTGTGTTTTATGGAAAGTTTATGCTATTTTCGCGTTGGAAGGAGCATTTTGCTCTCCAAAAGTGAACCACCCTATTCAATGTGATATTTTCGCCGTGTCTCTCCGTGTAGCAATTCTCCATCTTTTCATGGAGAACTGGAATGTGAACTTTTAAACTAAAAGGTTTTTTTTTTTTTTTTTTTGGTGTAAAAAAAATCAGGATTTTTTTTTCTGTGAAGGGGCATGCTATTTTTATTCATGTGCTTATAGCACATGAATATATATTTAATAAAAAAAAAATGTTAATTATTATAATTTTTTTTTTTTTACACAGAGCAGCCAGCAGGGGGCCGGAGCTCTCGAGCCGCTCATTAGATATTCATATATTCACTGCACCCGATTATTACATATGCACGATCGGGTGCAGTGAATACTGGGTCCCCCGCTGGCTATAGGGGGGGGCAGCTTGTGCTGCCTGGGTCCCGGGGAGCCCTCCTCCCCTCCACATATGTTCTGGGGCAGCCAGGGAGACTTTAATCTCCCTGGCTGCCACCGTCCCCCGGCTCCCTGCCAGCTCCCTGCCGCAGACGCTTGTCCGCTGCAGGGGTTAAGACTCGCCGCGAGTGGTGGCGAGTCTTAACCACATTGAATAGTGGGAGCAGGAGTGGCAGCAAGCCCTCCGGAACAGGGCGAGTGCATGGCGAGAGAAAAAATCTCTCGCCATGCACGGAGAATTTTTCTCATTGAATACAGCCCTATAAGACAAAGAGCAGTACAGTATTTAATGCTACCCGCAAGGGTTTGTGTACGGCGAGGATTCCTCGCCGAAAATAAGCCATCCTCGCCATATTCAATGTTTGGGCCAAATCCTCGCCATCACAGGCCGGCCAGGATCCCTTTAAATCGCTGAAAATGCAGAGTCCACCACATTTTGTGGCAAGCCCAGCTCTATTAATGGTTTGTCCGGCCCCAGAAAATCCCACCAATCAAGGGGTTAATTTACTGGTTTGGGCAAACCCTCCTGCCGCATTTACAAAATAAATCACAATAGTATTGATAGACAGTTTCCAGTCTCAAAGTAATACTTTAAAATCACATGAAAAAGACATACGTTGTTTAGTTTTATGCTGAAATTCCACTTCAGAGCTGTGTTAGGCACTGTATACACAGGCAGTGGCGACTGCTTGTTAAAACACAAGGCAAAACAATGTACTTTATTCTTGCTTTCCACAGAATGTTCTTAAAACCTTCTTGCAGCAAAGTGTATTAAGGGGGTTATTCAGCCCTGCTTGCTAGGCTGCATAAATTCGCTGCCTAGCGAGCAGGTAAACACCACCCCACTGAACGTATGCTCCCCCCCTCCACCGCCGCCCGAATCCCTGTGACACGATGCGAGTGAATGTGGACACTTACACATCCGCTCGGATGTGGCCGCACAGAGGAAAAGTCATTCGATGGTCGCTCGCCAGACTTACTTTTCATATGGCTGCTTTCCGCCAAATTGGAGGCGGGCGCTGAAGTCATGTGATGTCAGCCACCCGCCCCGAACAGACATGTGCATGCCTGCAGGGGTACGCCCAGTGGTTTTATGGGCGTGCCCAGCATTTTTGTGGGCACGCCCATATATGGGCCCCTGCCTGTCCATCATTCATCGAAAGCCCCAGTGAGTGTAAAACTCGCCGAAGGGGGTGTGCGCCTGCGCATGAGCGACTATGCGTATGCACATTCCTCCACCATTGAAAACGGAGCAGCAAATCCAGCCCAGTTTTCAATGGTAGGGGGAATGTGCACGTCTGAATCGGCCCCCAAGTGTGGAGTGTTAAGGCTTGTAAAAGCTGCAAAAGGCAACACATGGAACGCCTATTTGAAAGGCTGTGTAGTCACACATCAGCATTAAATGGCATGGCAAGCGTTAGGGAACACATGTTGAATATGCCTGTGTGGTGAATGGCCATTTCAGCTTCTGTGACATCACAGTAAAGCCGTGTACACAGGCTTTATCGGGATGATATCGGGGCTGATATCGCTGGGAATATGGTCGTTGGAGACCATATTGCCAGTGATGGGAGTGTGCCCCGGCGATAAATCGTCGGGTGCGCGCTCCCCTTTTCAGCCCCGTTCTAATCGCTGGTCACAGGAGCTTGCTCCTGCGACCAGCTGATTACCTCTGCGGCACTGCCGGCAGGTTTCTTTTCATCAGCGACCATCTCTGGGGAGCTAGGTAAAGGTGTTTCACCACAGGTGATGGCAATCCTACATTACCAGGGAAGTCCAGGAGCAGAGCATTTTCTCCCTCATGGAGAGGGTCAGGTAGGCAAGTATGATGTAGTGTTTACAACAAACATTTTCCAGAATAGCGCCATGCCTGAAAACGTTACAGGGGTTTAAACAAAAATCAAAATGAGTGTCTTCTCATCAATCCACAACTTATTTTTTTACATATGGGTGGAATTTGACACAAACAGCTTATGTACACAGGGAGGAAAGGTTATGCTACAGCATTGGTTCTCAACCTGGTTGTCAGGAAAAAAAATCTGTAATTGCAAGGTGAGGCATTCAGGTGATAATATGACACAATGGGAAGGCAATAAAATAGGGATCGCTAGGCACACATCAAGGAAATGAATAAGTCTATTCATGTAAACTTGTAAAAGAAAACATGTACTATAGTTTTGTTGTCAATTATACAATGTATAATTCATTCTATTTTGTCATTATTTTTTCCCAAAAATCTTGTTTTTAGCACAATTACTGCTTTCATATATAGCGACGACTAAACATTTGATCTAATGTCAAATATGACAAGATGTCGAGTGTACAGATCACCCAAATGGGCTGCAGGGGGTGGTCAGGTGGGAAATTGAGAACCACTGATCTAGAGAGATTGATGCCTAATTGTAAAACAGTGTGAAATACGCTGTTGCTATATGAAGAACATAATATTTTGATAAAGTATACCCTTACAATCTCCATTTTACAAGCTATGGGCCACTGTGAACACTTCCCGGTATGTACAATCTGCCAGGAAAAAAGTCAGCCTTCTGCACACCTATACCATCAATAGAATAGGACAGGATGTCCACGTCCCACAAGCTTAACGCGGTGCGGCACAGATTTTGAGAGATCCAAATATCATGCAAACATACATTGATTGCAAACTACACACCCAATGAGTATTGCCTGTCAGGCCCTCAGTTATGAAAGTATACAGAACTGAATAGATTTCTAGTATACACCAGTCATCATTTTCCAAATCCGATATTCAGAATGATGTCAACCTTAATCATTGTTTCAAGGCTAGCACACAAAATCCATCTTCGTGCAAATTGGTTAAAATGATTTACATGGTAGTTTAGTTCAAATATATAATTTATACGCTGCAGCCTACTTTTAGTAAATTAACTGAATGTTTAGTCTGTTAAGTAAATACACTGAGCTACCAGCAACCCACAAAACAAGTGCAACCAACACATATTTTGTTAGCAGTCATTTGGATGCAGAATCACACCATACAGTAACTTCCATCCCTTCTCCAGTAAGAGTAACAAGCATACACCATTCTGCTCATACCCAGCAACAGAGCGAGGGTCAGGCTCTCGCTCATTATTTATGTGGGCAGCCTTCCAGATTCATTTGGATGTAATTTATGAACACATTAAAACCACAAAAGGAAAATAATATTACATGAAGAAATAAAGCAGTGAGTTTGTGCTTGGCAGCAGCATCAAGTGGCCAATGCTTGAGACAGTTGAATGTGGAAAACATACACTGAGGAAAAGGTGAATTGTTAGTTAACAACAATAGCAAGGAAACGGGAATATTATGGATGAAACAGATACAAATGAAATGTTCTATTATTTATGAAAGCAATAAAAAAATGCAAATAAGAAAAAGATTGGCTAAACATGATAAAGGTTCTCTCTCTCTAGCAGTAAACCATTTACTTCTATATCGCTCAAAAATACCATGCACTTCTGCTTAATAGATCTTATAGAAAATCCTGAAATGTACATTATAGACCGAAATACATCATGGGAACAGCCAACACCATAGATACCAGCAATGATGATGGTCATACATTTCCTGCATTAGCCATACATACTGAGGATTTTCATGTTATTATACTGTGCTGTGTACATACCAGGGAATGCCGGCCCCCAGACCAATGGAGAATGAATGACATGTACATAACTGAATCCCAGTCACTGATCCCCACATGCAGGGATGCAACTGATGACACATATGGATTGGATTCCTACATAGGGGGAGACTATAAAAGATTCACGATGGTGCATGCCATGTACTGATGACACACACAGGAGAGGAGTGTATGCCAGACATGGCTGCACTACCACAGCACAGCAGCCCCCCTATGACATACATGCTGCATCATGTCACACCACAGATGGAAAGCTCTGTACCAGACATGATGCCATGGATGCTGTTTACATGCACAGGAGTGAGGGGAGGGCGCCCTGTGCAGTGGGTACGTGCACGGTGTGCGGGCAATGATGCACCTACCTCGCTCTGCCAGCGGGAACCGCTCCTACCCGTCCTAGAGCAAGCCGCACACGGGCCTATACCGTTCAGGGCGCTCAGTGGACACACGGTGTGAGCACCCCCGGGAGATCCGTGCACCCCATCCCGCAGCACCAGCTACACAGCACCGTCTTCCAGCATTGCACGCTTCCTCCTGCCGGAAAAGGCTCGCATTGCAAGGCAATGGCAGTGCCCGGCTACCTTACCCCTTGTCGACGTGTTTTGGGGATAGGAAGCGCGGTTTATTCGGGCACTGGGGACTGGTTTGACAGCTTCGGTATGAATAGGAAGCCTGGCCCACAGTGCTGACACGGAATCTGCATCACATTCCCTCACTGAGGCAGGGAGGGGTGCGGAGCACACGGGCTGCATGGGCAGAGTCACAGTGACATCTACTGGGTTATACCTTGTACTGCAGTGACTGCTTCTCTGTTCATCACCTACTGGCGATTGGACGAGGCTGCAACATAGACAATACATTTTTACTTGTTGCCTATTTTAACTCATATGGTAAAGATATGGGATATACCTACAATTTAACCCTGTTACATAAATTACCTGCATGCTCGTTGCTATTCGGAATCTATAAAAAATAAATAATTTTATTGTGCCTGAATTGATGATTTATGGCAGTGGTCTCCAACCTTTTTTGGGGCATGAGCTACACGCGCAAATTAAGCCATCTGAAGAGCTGATAAAATAAATAAAAAAATCTGCCTAATGACAAAATAATGTCCTTTACACATTATGCACACACTATGCCACATACCGCAATGTCCCAGACACAATATGCCACACACTGCAATGCCCAATATGCTGCATACATACCTCCCAACACTGGAGGCAGAGAAGGGACATCTGCGTGTGCCAAAGGCACGCGCACGAAATTAGGGGCCATGACCTACTATCATGGAACACATACGAGGACACAGTCCCCATTTTTTCCGCTATGGGTGCATTGCCAGTGCTCTGGGAGCTGCTGGCCATGCCCCATCTCTCTGAATAGATGCTGTGCCATATATACACATGCATGCCACCAGCAGTGGCAGTTACACAATGCAACCAATACCTGCAGTAATGCCATAAACCCAATGCCCCTCAACAGTGGCAAATAAACAATGGGCGCCTGGTTGTGGTGCCATTGTAAATAAATACTGTGGCGGTACTGTGTGTGTGCGCCGTAGGCGTGTGCCAAAAAATAGGTGTAGGCACATTCCGTGCCGCCAATGAAAGTGGGGGTGTGATACATATATGCCCCCACTAGTGCAGTACCAGATATACATATATGCCCCCAATTGTGCCAGATACACATATGCCTCTAAAATAGTGCTAGCTATGCTCCCAATAGTGGCAGATACACATATGCCCAAAATATAGTGCCAGGTATGCCCTCAATACTGGCAGATACACATATGCCCCAAATATAGTATCAGGTATGCCCAATAGTGGCAGATATACATATGCCCCCAATAGTGCCAGGTATGCCACCACAGTCCCAGCAACACATATGCCCCAGTGTCAGAAACACATTTGCTCCCAATGAATTTCCCAGCAGCAGCACAACTCACCGTTGTTGTTGTTGCTCCTGCTGCTGCCAGGGAGAGAAGGTAGTGTAGGAGGCCTGGGGCGCTGCTCCACAGTCCAGGGATGAGCACTTCCATGGCCGGTTGCGGCGCATGCGACAGCGGGGTGAAGCGGCGGCCAGTGTGGTGAAGGGCGGGCATGCTCGACACAGGGCTCTGCCGCATGTGCTGGCTGCAGTGACCTCCAGCCGCACAGTGAACTGCTGCAACCTGACCTCCCGTCAGCCGCCACGCGAGCTACCGCAAATACCCTGGCGAGCTAGGATTTATGGGATTATCATTTATTTATTTATTTAAATTCCTATTTCGTGGATCCAAGCATGCAGAAGACAGCTATCACTCATTGGGCCTTATTTTGGTTCATTCTTTCTGACAAAATCCTTCTTAGATGGACAAAACCATGTGCACTGCAGGGGTGGCAGATGTAACATGTGCAGAGAGAATTAGATTTGGGTGAGTAATTTTGTTTCTGTGCAGGGAAAATACTGACTGCTTTATTGTTACACTGCAATATAGATCTCACTTTGAAGTAAAACCCCACCCAAATCTAATTCTCTCTGCACAAGTAACACCTGCCCCACCTGCAGTGCACATGGTTTTGCCCATCTAAGAAGAATTTTGTCAGAAAGAATGAACCAAAATAAGGCCCATTATTTGTGGCACTTGCAAGACACGTGCTTTACATACATAAACACTACTTTCATTACATACTCACACTACATACATACTCACACTACAAACACATGCAATACATACATTCTTGCACTACATACATACATACATACACACATACATTCTCACACTACATACATATACACACAGTACATACATATTAACATTACATGCATAAAATATACATACACAGTACATACATTCTCGCACTACACACATACATACACACACAGTACATACATTCTCACACTACATCAGAATCAGCTTACAGACACACACAGTATGTGTGTGTATATGGAGAGTACCACCTTGTGTCCCCCACCACCCTGTCAATTGTATAACTGTAGGATACTTGTGATATGCATGCCCTGAAAACAAAAATAGTCACCAAATTTTCAGACTATATGAGGGTTTTTGCAAGCTCCTGCGGCCAGCGATTAGAATGGGGCTGAAAACAGGAGCGCGCACCCGGCGATTTATCGCCGGGGCACACTCCCATCACTGGCAATATGGTCGCCTGCGACCATATTTACAGCGATTTCAGCCCCTATCGCCCGCGTGTGTACACAGCTATACACTCACATTTGCCACTGACAATAGGCCTACAATGCTTTGTAACTGGATCATGCAGCGCTCAAAGGACATCTGCTATCAAGCTGGACAGATGTGCATGACCCTACACAGTGAAATATGAATGAAATTAATTGGACTACAGCTAACAGCACCAAACATTTTATGTAGCCCATACACTTATGAGATATTGCATGCAATCATTTGATTTCGACAACATCTGTTTGATAAATGGAATTATTGTATGCACATTTTAGGGACCATGCGACATTATGCGCAGACCCATCGGTCGAATGTCGCGGCGATAGATAGTATGTGCTGCACATAATATCTATTGAATTGCAGGAGCGATCGCATGTGATTTTTAACCACATGCGATTGCTCAAATAGAATCTGCAGGTGGTGGCAGAGGGTTTGTGGGAAAAAGGGCCAGAGGAACCGCTGGTGGAGTCTGTCTGGGTAGCTTAGCACTGTGAAGGAGTGCTAGCGGGCAGCAGGGGTCAGCAGTGGTGGCAGAATTTAAAAAAACAACTGTTTAAAACACTAGGCGGCCCTCTGATTGGCTAAGCTCCCAGCTAATCAGAAGGCCGCCCAGTGTTTAAAAAAATTTTAAATTCTGCAGCCGTGCTGACCCCCGCCGCCTGCCAGTGCTCCTTCACAGCACTACGCTACTCCGTCTGCCCTCTTTGAGCACCCGATATGCCATCACAAAATGGCATGCGCCATCGGGTGCTGGAAGGGGGCACTTTTTGCACCATAAGATGCGATCATATGTGTCATCGCATCCGATTGCATAAGTGTATGGGCATTACTGTTCTAGAATTAGTTCACTTGGCTGGTAATGGAAAACTATTGATTCATGAAGTTAGCACTTGATAAATGGAGTTTCTAGATGTAGTAATTACCTTTTATTTGAATATGCAAATTCTTTGCAATGTAAGAGATCAGAGATTGTTGAAATAACACTTCGACAGGTTGAGTATCACTTATCCGACATGCTCGTGGTTACGAGCAATTCGGATAAGAGATTTTATAGTTTTTTGGAATATTTTTTTTAGCATACTTACCTGGTCCCCCAACATCCCGCAGGATCTTCTTCAGCAGTGCCAGGGGTGCATTGTGCAAGTTTGCAGGCACATCGGTGATGTCACCAGTGCACACGCACAATGAACCATGTTTGTGAAATATTTTGGTTTTTGATTATTCGGATACGGGATATTCAACCTGTAATTTCATTATTTAAAAATACGTTCAGAGCATAGAATTCCACAATATCATCTATCTATCTATCTATATCTAGTGTCCATGAGTCTCCGAAATATTGCCATCTGCTGGCAGAGAAACTACATCTCTTTCTCACACATGCACAAACACAGAAGGTATCAGACTAGCCTTCGAAGCGTTTGCTTCGAGCGGGCTTACCCGTATATGCATATTTCTCAACTGCACCAATTTTGGCGAGACAGTCCAGTTGTCAGACACTTCCACAGCGTCCCACCCACAGTTAGAAAGGCGATATAAATATTATTTACAGCAAATTGTCACTTTACAGTACAAAAGATTAGAAAATTTGACAGCAGTTGCTAGGTGTGTTGTCAGTTAATTAACCAAGGAAGTTATAACATATCCTTACTATAATAACATATTACAAATAAAGAAAAAGCATCCTATGCTGGTAATGACAGAGGTAGTACTTGCGGATGTACCTGCAGCAGTTTCAAAGGTTTAATTATATACAAATGAATGTAAACATGTGGAATCAAACTTGGTGTATGCTGTAATGTTCTCATAAAAGGAGGTGATTGGGGAAGACTGGCGACTCACACCAAGCCCATATGTAGACCAGATTTCATTTTGCAAGATGGAATATTGAATGTAAATTTAAAGGCTGTATATGGCATATTTACAGGGGTGCTCCCTGAGTAGTGGAGGCGGTCTTTAACCCTTTGGGTGCCAAGTGAATGTCAAAGTTGGTGCTAACATTGGCAAACATTTTTATTCATCATAATGACCTGTAATGTTTACCTTACATAGGAAATAAAATCATTTTTACACAACATTTTTTAGGTAAATTTGTATAACAGATGTGAGCGACGCCGGCAACTCAAAGGGTTCAAGAATAAAAAGGGGATTTTTGGTCCTTACCTGTAAAATCCTTTTTTCAGAGGCCAAGGTGGATGCTGGGAATGTGGGTATTCCGGGGCTGGAGGTCCGGGCACCAAGGAGTAGAAACTTCTTCTGGCTAGTGCAGCCCTAGGCTCCGCCCCCCTAATACCCCTTCCTGTCCTCAGAGACCAGTTTTTAACTTTAACAAGCCGAGGAACAGGTATAGGAGAGGGGAACCATTCAACTTATTGAACATTCAACCAACTGAACACTAAATTGTGAACTATAACTAAGTAACTGCAAGATTTGGAGCGGTAGGGCGGGCGCCCAGCATCCACCTTGGCCTCTGAAAAAAGGATTTTACAGGTAAGGACCAAAAATCCCCTTTTTTCTTACGGCCAGCGGTGGATGCTGGGAATGTGGGACGTCCTAAAGCTGTGTCCCTAAGGGTGGGACCGCTCCCGAGCTGCACTGAGGACACCCCTGCCAAAAGCCGCATCGGCCGAGGCGAAGGTGTCGAATCGATAGAATTTGATTAACGTGTGAGCCGAAGACCACGTGGCTGCCCTGCAGATGCTCTCCGCCGAGACCCCTGCCCGCAGGGCCCACGATGTCCCCACAGACCTGGTGGAATGCGCCCTTATCGAATGCGGTACTGGTCGTCCCGCCAACAGGTACGCTTGCCTTATGGTAGACCTTAGCCACCTAGCCAAGGTGCATTTTGAAGCAGGCCAGCCCAGCTTCCGGGCATCAAAGAGAACAAAGAGAGAATCAGACTTTCTTATCTGCTCTGTTCTAGCTACATACATTTTTAGGGCTCGGACAACGTCCAAAGAAACATCGCTTTCCTGCGAGTCCGTGGTTGTATTATAAACTGGAACTACTATTTCCTGATTTATATGAAATCGGGATACAACCTTTGGGAGGTAGTCCAGTCTAGTTCTGAGAACTGCTCTATCCTCATGAAAGATAAGCAATGGGGCCTTACAGGAGAGAGCCCCTAAATCTGATACTCTGCGCGCCGAAGCAATGGCTAGCAAGAAAAGGGTCTTTAGAGTAAGCCAAGAAAGAGAAACTGACTCCAGGGGTTCGAAAGGCGCCTTAATTAGCCCTTTTAGCACCAAGGTGAGATCCCATGGGTTTGCTGGTGGACGTATGGGAGGCTGTAGATGAAGAGCTCCCTGTAGAAATGTATGGATTGTGGATGACGTAGCGATCTTTCTCTGGAAAAGGACCGAGAGAGCCGACACTTGAACCTTCAAGGACGAATGGCTCAACCCCATGTCCAGGCCTGATTGCAAGAATCCTAGGACCCTATCCAGCTTATATATATATCTTTGGGTTGAACCTCCTAGGCTCACACCAAAGAAAATACCTCTGCCAAATTCTGTGGTACACCCTTGCTGACGATGGTTTTCTTGCCGCCAGCAGTATCTTAATGACTGTAGGAGGAAAACCTCTCCTGCTCAGGATCGACTCTTCAACAGCCACCCCGTCAAAGCCAGTCTGGCTAAGTCGGGGTGTAGGCATGGTCCCTGTGACAGGAGGTCGGGCCAGAGGGGCAAGGGAAACGGCGGTGCCCTGGCCATTTGCAATAGGTCTGGATACCATGACCGTCTCGGCCAATTCGGGGCCACTAGGATCATGGTCACCTTCTCCTTCTTGAGGCGTCGAAGTAGACGGGAGATTAGAGGAATTGGTGGAAATGCGAACACCCTTTGGAACGGCCAAGGAGCTGATAGTGCGTCTACCAGACATGCCTGTGGGTCCCTTGTTCTGGCTCCGTACAGTGGGAGTTTTTTGTTGTGCTTTGAGGCCATAAGGTCCACTTGTGGCATTCCCCACTGGTCTGTCAGGATTGTGAACGCTTCCGGATGGAGGGACCATTCCCCTGAGTGGATCGTCTGCCGACTCAGGAAGTCCGCTTCCCAGTTCAACACTCCTGGAATGTACACTGCCGACAGGGTGAGTAGGAATTTCTCTGCCCAAAGGAGGATCTGGGTCACTTCCCGCATAGCTGCTCGGCTCCGGGTTCCCCCTTGATGGTTCACGTACGCGACCGCTGTCGCGTTGTCTGATTGGATTCTGACTGGCCTTCCGTGAAGAAGAGTTCCTGATTGGTCGAACGTCCGGAAGATGGCCCTTAGCTCTAGTACGTTTATTGATAACTTTGTTTCCCGGTGTGACCACCGGCCCTGGAACGACTGATCCAGGGTCACAGCTCCCCAGCCTAGTAGGCTGGCATCTGTTGTCACTGATGTAATCGTGGCTTGCAAAGGATCGTCCTTTCCTCAGGTTGTCCGACAGTAGCCACCACTGGAGAGACTGTCTGACTTCGTTTGAGATGGTAAGGAACTGTCTCTTCGGTACTCTTTACCTAGAACGGCGCCCGTCGCGGGCATTGCGGGTACATTTATGTGTGGCCGCGACGCGACCGACGCGATGCCCGCGATTTCCCATTGAAACCAATGTTAAACATGGAAATCGTGTCGGTCGCGTCGCGGCCGGCCATAAATGTACCCGCGATGCCCGCGACGCGATGCTCCCGATTTCCCATAGGAATCAATGTTAAAAGGCGCGATGGACCCGATTTTACTGTTAAATGGCTCAATCCACCCGATTTGGCCATAGGAATCAATGTTAAATGGGCCACAGAGCCCATTAACCCTTAAATGTCCCCCCAAATTTTTAACGCCACCCCACGATCCACGCGAACCCGAAGCGTGGCGAGCGCAGCGAGCCCGCGAGGGGCGGCGGTACGCGTCCTCCGACCTTTTCATGCCCTACTATCCACTACGGCGTTGTGTGAGAATATAATAGTGTGGCGAGCGCAGCGAGCCACCGAGCCCGAAGCGTGGCGAGCGCAGCGAGCCCCGCGAGGGGACGCGGATACCTTCACAGGTAGACGCGTCCCCTCGCGGGCTTCACAGGTGTCCGCGTCGCCACGGACACCTGTGAAGCCCGCGAGGGGACGCGCATAACTGTGAAGGTATCCGCGTCGGCTCGCTGCGCTCGCCACACTATTATATTCTCACACCACGCCGTAGTGGATAGTAGGGCATGAAAAGGTCGGAGGACGCGTACCGCCGCCCCTCGCGGGCTCGCTGCGCTCGCCACGCTTCGGGTTGGCGTGGATCGTGGGGTGGCGTTAAAAATTTGGGGGGACATTTAAGGGTTAATTTGGCCTATTTGGCCCCAAATCGGGTCCATTGAGGCATTTAACAGTAAAATCGCGGTCAATCTGCCGTTTTAACATTGTTCCCTATGGGAAAATCGCGGTGATCGCGGTCATCGCGGTCATCGCGGCCATCCCGATTTACCCGCGATGCCCGTGATGACCGCGATTTTTACCCCCGACGCCCGCGATTTCAATCGTGGGCGCCGTTCTAGGTAAAGAGTACCGTCTCTTCAAATCCATGTGTGATCGGTTCCACCGAGATAACAGGGCCAGCTGGAGTGTTCGGGAGTGGAACTGTCCAAATTCCAGCATTGGGAAGGTGGATAGCAGTTTCCCCATTAATGTCATACAGAGGTGCACCGACACTCTGCGTTATGTCAGAAATGACTGGATCTGTGAGTGAATGTCCTGTATTTTGTTCTGGGGGAGAAACACTCTTTGGGCTTCTGTATCTATTAGTGCCCCCAGATGTATCATGGTGGATGATGGAGTCAAGCTGGATTTCTTCCAGTTGATTATCCACCCGTGGGATTGAAGCATGTCCAGAGCAATCTGGAGATGGGTCTGAATTTCTTCCTGTGACTGTGCTACTATAAGTAAATCGTCTAGGTAAGGAAGAATTCGAATGCCTAGAAGGTGTAAGCGAGCCGCCATCACCGCCATGACTTTCGTGAACACCCGGGGGGCTGTTGAGAGCCCGAACGGGAAAGCACGAAACTGAAAATGGCGATCCACTATTGCAAATCTGAGAAATCTCTGATGTTCCTGTTTGATTGGGATATGCAAATATGCATCCTGTATGTCCAGTGAGGTCATCAGATCTCCTGGTTCTAGAGTGCTTAGAATGGAGCTCAAGGACTCCATCCTGAACTTGGGTACCCGCAGGAACACATTCAATCTCTTGAGATTCAATATCGGACGAAAGGACCCGTCTGGTTTGTTGACTAGGAACAGATTCGAATAGAATCCGGAACAGGCATGATCACTCTCTGTTCCAACAGGGTTGAGACGGCTGTCTCGAGGGCTGCTGCCTTGAGAGGGTCCAGTGGGAGGCCTGTTGTAAAGAATTGTGTTGGGGGTCTGGAGCAAAAGGTCAGAGCATAACCGTGCGATATTAGTTCCAACACCCAAGAGTCCGATGTGGAACTTGACCAGGTCTCCGCAAACTCCAGAAGGCGGCCCCCCACCCATGGCACGTTTTTGATGTGCCCGGCGTCAGGCCGCTGGCTTTTCAGCCTGCTTTGGGGTCTGACGACGAGCTGCCCATCCCTGCTTGGGCTTGGACTTCTGCGTCTTTTGGGAGGACTGTTGTGACCTTGTTGGCCAGGATCCCGTATAATGTGATCTGCCCCTACTGGAGAGACGAAAAAACCGAAAGGCTTGTTGCCTTGGTTTAGTGGTTCCTGTAGGCAAAATAGCCGACTTTGAGGCTGCAATGGAAGTGACAATTTTGTCCAATTCCGTTCCGAAAAGTATGCCCCCCGTAAATGGTAAGGCCTCTAGGGCTTTCTTTGAATCATTATCGGCCTTCCAGGATCTAAGCCAGAGGGCTCTGCGTGCGGCCACTGATACTGCAGAAATTTTGGATGCAAAAATTCCCGCATCCAATACACCTTCACTTAGGTAGGAACTAGCCTCCCTAATATTGTCCACAAAGGACAGCAACTCAGATCTCTTAGTACCTGATTGAAGGCCCTCCAAGAGCGCATCCGCCCAGTGTGCTATAGCTCTGGTTGTCCAGGCAGCCGAATAGCTAGGTCTAACAGCTGCCCCTGCATTGGAATATATGGACTTAAGAAACTGATCCAGTTTTTTATCCACTGGATCTTTCAAGGATGTTACATCAGGTATGGGCAGGGCTGTTGCCTTAATTAACCTGGTGACGTGGGCGTCCACCTGAGGGGGATCATCCCATTTTTTGTGACTGTCTGGTAGAGGATAAAAAGAAGGAATCCGCTTAGACACAAGGAATTTCCTATTTGGATGCTTCCAGGCTTCTTCAAACAGATTATCCAACTGCTTTGACTGAGGGAAAAAAGCACTGTCCTTCTTTTTGCGTTTGAACACTGGTTCAGTATCTGGGCCCTCTGCAGAAGTCTGCGCATCCGGCTCCTTCATGTTGAAAGTGAGCCGTATCAATTTAATTAGGCTATCTACTCTGGCCTGGGACATATGATCATCAGTATCAGTGCCCACATCATCTGCTACATCTATAGCACCCCCGTCCTGATCGTCTCCAGATGTATCATCATCATCTGTGTCCTGTAAAAGAGGCTGAGCTGCCTCACGTCTGGATGGTCTATTTGTACTAGACCCTGTAAGAACATTTTGAAGTGAGGATGAAACCTGCACCAAACCCTGGACTGACTGTGATAATCCTGCTACCCAAGCAGGTTCTGGTGGCTGGGGCTGGACTTGGGGAGCCGATGCGGCAGCGGGGTTACGTGACGCTGCCAGCTGGGAAGCTAGTTCCCTCATCGCAGAGGACAGGTCTGCAGCCCAGTCCGGTCTGCAGGGAACATCCGCAGTGGGTTGCGGACTAGGTCCCGGCTGAGAGCAACGGTCACAGAGGCCTGCGTGGCTCTGCTCAGCACTAGCAAAATTTTCTTTGCACACTGTGCAAGTATATGCGTGCAACGCTGGAGCGGGACCAGGCCTACGGGATTTCCCCTTTGTTGACATGATGTGTCTATGTATTAATCAATTAACAACCGGAGTTACTTAAGTACACCAGTGATATTGTGTGTGGGAATTGTTCAGTCACTAAATAAATGAATAAGTGAACTTATACTGCGCTCTCTGTCAATCCTACAGAGAGAGATGTGGTATAAGAATACTCACATCAGCTCAACATAGCAAACTGTGAAAAATAACAAAGACAGATAAAATACACTGCAGTATATTCAATCCCCACACCACACACACACACACACACACACAGGGATTCGGCACTTTCACCTTCACCATATAAGTGAGGTGAGGATAATACAACCTGTCACTGATAATAGTGGAGGCAAAGGGGGGCGATTTCTTATGCTCCTCTCCGTTTAGCAGGCAGCCAGCAAGTGAGCTAAAATGGCCCCCGCTGTGAAACAGGGGGGAGGAGAGGAGCTCTCACGGCGGGAACCCAGGACAGGCCATTGCCGCGAGCTTGGGGGCGGAGTTATCTGTAAATCCGTCCCCTCCTGGAACCACCAGCGTAACCGGTCTCCACAGAGGGAGCCGTTATGTACATAGCCCTGGTGGTCTAGCGGTTTCTCAGCATGAGCAGAGTACCGCTGCCAGGCCTCCGGCGGCGCCCCCATCCACCGGCGGTGTGAGCCGCGATATCCGGCTCCCCGCAAGGGGGAAGCCGCTTACCTGTACTTCTCCCGGCCGCGGCTCCCTCCAAGTGCCTGAGGTGTCTGGTGTGAGTGGCCGACAGGTCCGTCCACCAGACGCCGGGAGAGGTTTCTGCCGTCAGCCGCAGCAGCGCTGCGAGTCTGACTGCTGTAAAAAAAAAAAATTATATATATATAAAAAAAAACAACGAAGTTAATTAGGGCTAAAACTGCCCTCTCCTTAGCGTGGTGCCTGTTCCTCAGAGCACCAAGGAAAAAAACTGGTCTCTGAGGACAGGAAGGGGTATTAGGGGGGCGGAGACTAGGGCTGCACTAGCCAGAAGAAGTTTCTACTCCTTGGTGCCCGGACCTCCAGCCCCGGAATACCCACATTCCCAGCATCCACCGCTGGCCGTAAGAAAAAAGGGGAATACACACGGTGCGATTTTGACTAATATAGATTGCGCACTACAGTATCTAGTCAAAATTGTGCTGCCTTGTGAGTCTATTAGGGTCTCGCATCAGAACAGCAAGCTGTACACACACAGTGCGATATATTCTATGTTTTATACCTATATGGACTATAAAGTTCATATCTATAGTTCATATCACACCGTGTGTATGCCCCATTACTTTTTACGATCGTCAGGGAAGGAAGTCTCAGCATATACATTCAATTAGGAAATTAGAAATGCTCAGAGCCCCATGTTATTTGCATTCAGTAATATATTTCTACAATTATATGGATTTAGTCAGTAAGGGGTTTATTGACCAAGCACCTGTTTTAGCTTTGCAAGTATTTTTAAAATCTTTATCATATTCTTTTTTTTTTGCTTAGAAAATAATAGTTTGCTTTTTGCATTATCAATCTGAACAGCTTTTTAAGAAATATGTTAAGTATAAAACGTTGAACGTTTCCAGTGAGAAAGAAAAGGTAACAAAATAAAATAATACTATGGGCCAGATGTATCAAGCTTCCTAAAGTGGATTGTGATAAACAACCAGCCAATCAGCTCCTACCTTCCATATTTTAAACACAGCCTGTAACATGGCAGTTAGGAGCTGATTGGCGGGTACTTTATCATTCTCCATTTTATCACTTTTTGAAGCTTGATACATCTGGTTTCTGTCCATCATTTCTCTACTGAATCCTAGAAAATGGACAGAATCTGATTGGTTGCTATGAGAAGCCTTACATCTTTTCCTTTTTAGAAGCTTTAGAAAAGTTTTATTGATTTTCTTTATACTAAACTGCAACAATACAGCCATAATAAATCTTGATCATATGCACACTGTGGCTAATTTCAAAGGAACTTGATTGTACTCCTCTGGATCTCAGGACAAAGGTAAACTGGTCTATCCATTGAATAAACTGGTGTATTTATTGCATTTAGGGCTGTCATACAGGTTGGGTCTCCCTTATCCGTCTATTCCAAAAGCCTTGGTTTTTCAGAATATTGGGGCCTCTTTGTCCAGGGCAGCCTCCGGGATCCTTTTCAGCAGTATCTCCCAGGGGTGCATTGTGCGAATGTGCCGCTGATGTCACGGCACGCCAGCGCACTTCGGCAATGCACCCCTGGGACCGAAGAGGACGCTGAAGCGGATCCTGAAGGTCACCGTGGACGTTAGGGCACCACCAGGGGACCAGGGAAGTATGGAAAAATATATATATATGCCAAATCCGAAAAAATCCCTTATCCTAAATTCTCAAGGTCCCGAACATTTCGGATAAGGGATACTCAACCTGTATTATAAAGGATTGCCCTGTAGTTGAAAGGGACATGCTGCACCATAGGACTTTGTACCCAACTAAAGTAGTACACATTTTCGCACGGTATTGACATACAAAAAATATATACATAAAAAACCTCCATCTCATTCTTGATGTCACTTATAACTCATTTATCAGACTACAATTTTCTTTAGCATTTAGAACTGGAAATAAACACTACAATAAACACATTTTAAGGAAATTTATTGCTGCATTGTGCTCTCTCAAGTCACACATATTATTAGGTGTTTGTGTGTTGTTGTTTTTTTTTACAAAGCACATATGGCTTATTACACAAGGGGTAGGCCTGCAATGCATTGCCCAGCAAAGCGTTGAAGGTCTTGTAGCATGGACCAAATGAACACACATGGAACATGAATAGTTTACAAGTTTGATATTTAACAAAATATTCCTCTGGAAGTACACTGATGAATGAATGAATGAATCAAATATTACACTTTAAAAATCTACAAGGTGACATAAAAAAAGATATGAATCTATGGTTATCCAACAAAGACTACACTTCTATATTAAGCAAACCCAGCTAAATTTGGCCTTTTTTAGATAGTAAAATATAAAATACACAATTCACATTCAATCCTATGTAACAAAAACATGTGTAAGAGATTTAAAAATCATCACAGGAGTTGGGAAGTCACTGCCTTTAGGCTTATAAAGTCATTGCTCAGTGCATAAATATAAATTAGTGCAAAAACAGCCAGTTAAGTGTATTTATGAAGATGTTAAATCTTTGCTGATGTTGGTAGAACATGATATTTTTTCAAGGTTATTCGGATTGACCCTAAATCACGATTGACCTTTTCTAGACGGTCTTCTAGGGTTTCCTGAAAGAGAAACACAACTGATCATCAGTTTCACATAATGCCTCATTGATCATATGGTGGAGAGGTAGAAGTCCAAATAAGGGCGCACTCAGAAGCAATAGAAAAGGGCAACTAACATGCAGTACCTTTGATGCAACGTTTCGCGGTGAAGTGACCCCTTTATTAGGCTTCTCATGTAGCCTGAAGAAGGGGTCACTTTACCCCGGAACACTACCTGAAAAGCACCAAATGTCATCTACAGGCGTGGATTATTAGATATGCAGTGTCTAGATAGACAGTTAACAGGTCGACACTAAAAAGGTCAACATGAAATAGGTTGACAAGGTCAAAAGGTCGACACACAGACCCCCCAGTTAGTGTAATGCATACTCTCGCATGGCTTGCCTTGCTCCAGCCCTGGAGACTCGCTTGGAACACTTTATGGTTCTCAATTGTAGTCCATGTTTATAGTGAAGTATGATAATCTCCACAAAATGAAAAAAAAAAAAATATCTGTAGCTCTATCAACGGGACCCAATAGATTGCACCAGTGGAATTTACTTTTGAAAGTCAATTTCTTTTGTCTGTGGTACAAAACTTTAACACCCAAAAGGAAATCCAGGGAGCTCAGACACACAGGAACTCATTATGAATTCCACACAAGTACTATGCAGACAGACCCCAGTTATTTAAGCAACTGTGCATATACACTGAAGTCTGCATGCGCAACTTTGAGCAATTTGGAAACATACGCATCTCAGCCACATCTCCACTTGATGACGGAACTGCAGGGCATTCATTGATGTGCATACAGAGAAATCTAGGTGATTTTGGATAGATCTCTCTAGTGCTAGGAACAGGGCTGCTGCAAATCAGTCATCGGTATGATTGCTATTTTGATACGCATTGTGTCAGTACTACTGCATTGAGGAGATCCACATGTATTTAAGCAGATATGTGAAAACGGCATGCAAATCTAAAAAAAAGTCAGCCTCACAGCGTCCAGGTCAGCATAGAACACAAGGCCCTAGTGTGGCTAGGTGACATTCCATCACTATGCCGCCTGGTGGCCATGGCAAGCATCGTAATCACAGGCATTTAACTATATACAATTTAATTAGTGCTCCAACATGTCTGTTTTTAGGATGTTATCTCAAATTAACGCTGGGAAAAACAAACAAATTCACCTTGCAGCTTTGATTTAGAAGCCCAGGATGTCATATATTAAAGCATTTACTTCTATAGAGATTTAAACAATAAAATGAACCCATCCACAGGGATCCACTTATATGCACCTCTGTCATACTCGGGGTGGCTGCCCCCTGCTTCTGGTACCTGTGAGCATTGTAGCCACCACAGCCATCCCCTATAATTCTGGCCCCGGAATCGGCTTTTAATGAAAATAAAAAAAGATAGATACCTTTGCGGCTCTCGTCTGCAGGCTCAGTCTGCGGCCAGTACCTGGCATTCGGCTGAGGGCAGCTTCAATCTGTGAGCGGATGCAGAGCATATGAGGTGCCAATAGCATTAAAACGAGTTAACAAATCTACCAAAACTAACATTTTGCTGTCATTATGTATCATTAGCAATGGATGAAAGGTTTAGAGCATTCATCAGAATTAGACTTTAGAAAGGACTTTTTTCTCTTTCTGAATATAATAGTATATAGTGGAAATGCATAAAAGGAAAATAGTGCTGTTTTCTCGTCTTGGTCTGACCTGACGTACAGGCCCTTATGACCTCTCATATTTCTTACTTGTCCTCCCCTCCATAGTAAATGAAGTAGAGATCAGAGACAAGAAAGAAGAAAAACAAAAAGGAGGAGGAGTAAGTAAAAAAGGATCACTACAGAAGTCTCAATTGCTGGTTTGTACGTTTACTAGCCACACAGCCTGCGATAAGATACTTTGGCCTCACATGTGGGAAGCTAGATTGCAGACTTATGCTGTGTACACACGGTGAGATTGGACATTGGATTTTGACTATATAGTCAATCGTATGCAGATTGTACAGGTTTTTTCTTTGTGATCCTGATGCGCGCTCCCGTGACAGCACAAATTGAAACCCAGACAGACAGGGCAGCAATGACTATATAGTGCAAATCAAACGTAGATTGTATGAATTGTATGTAAATAGTACAGAGTTAGCAAAGATTGCACAGCACTCGAATCTTAAATCGAATAGCAAGGGAATCTCACTGTGTGTACAGAGGTAAGAGGTTTGTATTCCAGGCTGCACAGACTGCAGTGACAATTTATCCACAACATTAAAGTTCTTTATGGTAAGTTCTAAGAAAACACGGTTTATATCATGGTTTATAACTGCAAAAAGAAATCACCATTTAAAAAGGACATTTACCCAGGCTTATTTTACCATATATGCATACATTAGAGACTTTCAAACCTAGGAATCAAAAATACAAATGAGAACCTCCCAGGTCTTACCATACCTGCTTTTTCTCCTCTGTTAACTGATCAAAGAGCCGCTCTGTATCCGTTAAGTTTTTCATCCGCTCGTTGTATGTGATTTCAGTCTCAAATGGTGGTAATAGAGGAAGCCCTGCTTTATTCCCTGGAGCAACTGTAGCTTTCGGCCTCACTGAGAAGAGAGAGCCACAGAAATGCTGTATTACATATGCTATGCTCTTAGCACGTATACATTAATAAAAGGTGCTTGTATAGTTTCACGGCGGCAGTTATGTAGTCAGCGTAGCGTCCCTGTCAGAATCAGTGTAGTGTTCCCGCAGCCAGCGTAGTCAGCATCCCTGTCAGTATCAGCATAGTGTTCCCGCCCGTTCATGGCTAGCTAGAGCTTACGTTGTTAGCGTAGTCAGTCAGGCATCCCTGTCCGCATCAGCGTAGTGTTCCCGCCAGGTCGCGGCTAGCCGGAGCTTACGTACTTAGTCTAGTCAGTCAGCGTTACGCAGTTAACATAGCCAGTCAGCGCTTATTGCATTTTGTGGGAACCATTGACCATTTTAACCTGCCTGACATTACAGGTGTGAATGTGAAACACCCCCACTATCCACGTCTGCCCGATGCGTGGCGAGCGGAGGCAGCAAGCATCCTCCTGACCTGTTCATACCCCCAAGTCAGCGTGGAGTTGATTTTATAAAGTGTGGCGGGCGCAGCAAGTCACCGAGCCCAAGTCACATAAAATAGGATTTTATACACCTAACGGTAAATCCTTTTCTGGGAGTCCATGAGGGATACTGGCGATTTACTTAATACTATGGCTATAGATGGGGTCCAAAGTAGTCTGTGCTTATAAAACTTCACACAGGGTGTGCTGGCTCCTCCCCTCTATGCCCCCTCCCAATCTCAGGCTAGGTAAAACTGCGCCTGAAGAAGGAAACTTAAGGTACAAATGGTGAGACAAACAAACCAACACACCATTCATAACTGAAAAAAAAAAAACTGTTGTAATAACAGCTTGCAAGACAAGTTTCAGCTTCACCTGCAGAATGGCAAACCCACTGAGGAGGGCGCCCAGTATCCCTTATGGACTCAGAGAAAAGGATTTACTGGTAGGTATATAAAACATCAAAAAGGGATACTGGGGATTCACTTAGTACTATGGGGATGTCCCAAAGCTTCCAGAACATGGTGAGACAATTGCAACACCACCTGCGCAAACTAGGTATCCTCTTTGGCCAGGGTATCAAACCTGTAGAACTTAACAAACATGTTCTAGTTCCCAGACCAAGTAGCAGATCGGCAAAGTTGTATGGCCGAGACTTCACGGGCAGACGCCCCGGAGGAGCCGACAGATCTAGTTGAGTGGGCCTTAACAGAATTCGGATCAGACCAAGTAGAATAAGAATAAGCTTGCTGGATAGTCAATCATATCCAGTGAGCAATTGAATACTTTGAAGCAGGACAATCCCTTTTGTGAGCATCATACAACACAAAAGGTAGTCAGACTACCTGGTCCCAGCCTTCTTTAAGTTAAATTCTTAAAGCACAGACAACATCCAAAGATATAAGAATGTCCAAGCAACCAGACCAAGCTGGAACCACAATTGGCTGGTTAAGGTGAAATGCTGAAACCACCTTCGTAAAAAACCGCGGAAAGAGAAATTAGGACATAGTCAGCATAAAGGGCTATTTTATGCTTTGTAGAACCAACTGTCACCCCTGAAATAGCTGAATTTAAGCAAATTCTGGCTGCCAAGATTCCATTATAGAGTAAATATCAGGGACGACTGGGCAGCCCTGCCTGGTACCATTGGAAATTTCAAAGCTCGATGAAGAAAGCTGATTAACCGAAACTCTAGCCGAAGAAGATTGATAAAGGGACGATATCCTATCATAGATCCTCCCTTTCAATCCCATTTTATTGAGTACTTCAAAGGCAAATGACCAAGAAATGCGGTCAAATGCCTTCTCCGCATCCAATGCCAAAATAAGAACTTGATCTCTCTGTGTGTAAATGGAATGAATTGTTCTTCTGATGTTATCAGGTGCTTGACGTCCTGCAATAAAACCCACCTAATCAGGATGAATTAGTCAATAGAGAAGGGGGGTCAGATGCATAGAAATGGCCTGTAGTTCTGGGTTTCGAGAACCACCACAATACAAGCCTGGGTGGTAGCTATGTCAAATACAGCTTCATCCATGATTTTGTTAAAGAGGGAATTAAGATGTGGTGCCAATTCTTTAATAAACATTTTATAATATTGAGCTGTAAACCAGTCATTCATTTAATCGCCATAGTCATTTCTTCTAATGAGATGGGTTCATTCAACGCTCCAAGTTGATGGTCAGACAGGTGAGGCAAAGGAATTGATGAGAAACAGGAAAGCATCTCCTCGGCTTTAGTAGGTGAAGGTAGGTTTGAGTCAGGTAAATTATATAATAAATTATAATAGTCCCTGAATTCTTCAACCATGCTCTTGGGATCATAGGTGTAGGATTGTAATTTCCTAACTACCTAAATTTATGCATTAAAGCCCCTACACACCATGCATGTCCAAACTGTGGCCCTCCAGCTGCACATCCCAGCATGCCTTGCCATAGGTTTAGCATTCCCTAATAGCAAAACTGTGGCAAGGCATGATGGAACTTGTAGTTTCACAACATCTGGAGGACCATAGTTTGGACATGCCTGCCCTACACACTGGGTATCAAAATATCACTCAGTCAGGTGTGCTGCTGCTAGTTTTGTTATTAAGCTGTTGCTATACAACCTGGACTACAATTTCTGTGCAGCAAGCAGACCTGCACTGAATTCCTAATTAGCTGGTGACCCTTTATTAGGGTTTCTGACCAGCTGCTCCCTGCTTTGTCCTCAGTGAAGAGAGCATTAGCTTGTCACTGTGAAGTCATTGAGTGCTGTCTCCAGCCTGAGCTTCTAGCCATGTGTCTGCAGTCAGGCTCCTGTCCTAGTGCAGTCTGTCCTAGTCAGTTTGCCCTGTCAGTGTCCTGTGCAGCCTGAGATCCTTGTCCCTGCAGTTCACCACCTTATCCCTCTGCAGAAGGGTCCAGTTCCTGTCCTGTCTCATGGTACCGGCTTCTGGGTAACCTGACCCACACCAGTATTGAGATAAGTGCCTTTTGTCATCTAAGCATCAATCCTTTCTGGTTATTGCAGTTTGCAGGATTTCTCTGTGTGGAGTTATATGGTCTCTCTTTTGCACATGCAAGCAATTATTAGTACTGCTTAGGTAGCCGGTTCAGAGTTGTATTATTCTTCCTGTACTATTACATACATGGGTCAAGTTTTCATGGTATTGTGTATTGTTTAACACCTTAATGCATTGTTGCCTTTATGGTAGTCTGGTAGAATGCTGTGTTGCTGCACCCTACTACACTATCCTCCTAAGTGATCCATTCAGGGGTCACGTTGGACTGCTGGAGGATTCTACCCCCTCGTGGAGGACAGCTGTGCCACATTTTGCTTTGTGTCCCATTGTTATGGGTTTTAGTTAGCTTTTCTCTTGTCTGTTCTGAGGCGGTGGGTCAATGGCAGTGTTTCCTTGCAAAGTCCTGATGGCACCAGGGTTAGGATGAACCGAATTTACCCTTTCGAACATGGCTATTATAGGTGAAGTCTTAGCTCAGCAGGTGCCTATAACCTCTTGAGGGATTAACAGAGCCAGGGTTGGGATTGTGGCCCGTCCTCACCTCTATGCTCCTGGTCAGTTACTCTTGTCTGTCCTATGTCCCATATTCAGTTTAGTTTATGTCATTTATTTATCCTGATCATCCAGCAACTGCTCCAGGTACCTTATCTGCTATAGTTCCCCGTTTTATCCCTATAGAACGGGGGTTAATCCTAACACTAATTTTAGCCCCTTTTAGTGATAACGCACAGTTTATCGCCCAGTGTGTAGGCTGTACCCGATGGCCGATACACGCTCCGCTCCCACAGGTCATTTACAATCCCCTCAGTCGCCTGTGCATATACAGACGAGGGAGCAAATCGTTAACAAGGGCCATGCTGCAAAATGGCCCATGTATGACTCCCAATGCCGCAGCAGTGATCACACAAAGTGTACAGGCTTTTAAGATTAAAGCTGAGTACACACTACATAATGAGGACTGGTGGAGAAAGGAGGGGGTAATATTGGCCAGAGGGAAAGACAAAGTTGTCTTTTAACCATTTATAGCCTATACTCCAGTGCTATGGAATAAGCGATAGTCTAGAGATGCAATGTCTCCCAGACTGGATGTAAGAGGAAGTATTGTCAAATGACGGATTAACCCCAATAAAAATACAGAATATTGAAAGGATGAAATGGTGGAAGGAGTTTCCTCGAACAACTAGAACAGTTGGCGGACCGGAGTCCATCTCCGGACCGCAAAAGACAGAGATGCGTACCGCCTACACACTCCTGAAACTGCAGTTATCCCAGGAATGCATTGCAGCGGGTGCGTGGGTGGCATCACCGTGCACCTGTGCGCCGCTTGTAAGGAGTTCAGTCGGCTCCATGTGGCGAAGCTGCCTCAGAATTGGCGAGCACTGTCTGTGCAGCAGCAGGAAAGCCTAGCGCGAGCAGCGGCTACAGGAATGGAGCAATGAAGGCCCAGCAGGAGCAGCAGTGTCAGGAGGGCACAGTAACAGCAAGAGGGCCCAGCAGGAGCAGCTGCGGCAAGAGGGAGCAGCGGAGATCATGACAGACAACTCCCTGAAAGTTTTAATATATGATGGGAGTATTGTTTTTTTTAAATGGCTGCTATGCAGTGGGAAGGGGGGGGGGGGGGTCTCTTCAAAGTAGTACATCTAAGGTGAATGGGATGGAGTTCTGTGTCCCCTCTGTGCCGATATATATATATATATATATATATATATATATATATATATATATATGGAATAGCAGAAAGGGCCACACAGTGTGCTCAATAGAAGTGATGCCACAAACTGCAACCCTGAAAGGATCCCCTGTTAAAGAAATGGAAAAAATGGGGGGTTTCCAGGGTGCGCTATAACCTTATATAATTGAACTGTATACTTCAAATAACAATAAAAACAATTTATTAAAAAGTTGCCCAAAGGAGCATAGCAGTATATATGTAAGGTTAAATTACAATTGCAGTGAATCGATGGTGTTACAACAAATTGTACAGTTAAACAGTTGACGGATGTCCATAAACGCCAATTTAGCCCCAGATATTTAATTTTGTGTACCTCGATCAAAATAATTAGAAATATTCTAAATTACTTGCCTAGCCCTGAACTAGAAGCTCAGGACACTAATGTGAGGATGTCGTGCAAAAATACCCCAAAACAAACATCTACACAAAGTTCATACATTCAGCTTATTGAATGAACAATTTACCATTTAGTAATCATTTTTGACATTATTACCTTCTGGGTCGTCCAAGGACAGAAACTGAAGCCTCTTTCTTGGACTTGATTCTTTAAATGTTGATGAATCGTTGCATGAGACATCAAACCTACACAGAATACAATGCATAAGAGATACTATTAGACCTGGACATCAATCACACAAAGACAAAGCAGAGAGAAAACTGCCATATAGGAAAGAAAGGATGTTGTAGATAAGAGGTGGTACCTTGTCCCTGTGGTCTCAACACAGAGTAACTGGCTTAAACCTGGAGAAAGATTCTCCCTCGGAGAACGCTTTGGACTGTATTTCACCGACAATGGTGTTAGCATTAATTCCCGCTTAGCTACAAAATAGAAATAAAAAGCAGAGCCTGCAATAAGTGTTTTTTTCTTTTGTTTGGAGAACAGAGGGAACACAGAATTGCTTAGGCTTTACTCAATATTCATTTTCATTCAGTGCAATGCCACAAATATGACCCTGTAGAAGTAATTTCTTCAACCTTTAGCACTTTGAGAACCACTGATTTATAGCGTTTTGCTCTAACATTTGTAAAACAAAGCCCCCTAGGGTATCCAAATTGTTTTCATGGCAGCCCTAGGCCAAAAAAGTTTCATATTGCGAAATTTGTGTGTTATAGGTCATCTTTACGGTCCGCTTTGTTTTGAGGGACAGAATTTGCTTCTGTTTATCCACATATGTATGACTGGAAGTCACAAACACTAGTTTTGTCTATTACTCTGGCCAAAACCCCAGGGTGCCACGGCACACAGTTTTGAAACCACTGCTCTAAAGTGTTAAAAAAAAAAAGTTTCATATGCTCTTTAAAATCCACATGTTGACATGAACACATGCTCACACTGGGGCACTGTGCAGAGAGTTCCACACTAAGGGCATGAGTCTGCACCTTGAACATACACTATATATAGACAATTTTTTTTGTTACTTATTGAATGTTACCTGCCTGACAGCATTAAGGCAACTGTGAATGTAAGTAGAGGAGGGATTGGTCTGTTTTCCAGGGTTTGGGCTAGGTCAGTTATCTCCAGAGATGGGCAAACTTAATGCTTCGTCATTCCAAGACATTTTGAACAATGCTATGCTTCTAACTTTGTGGCAACAGTTTGGGAAAGGCCCTTTCTATTCAAACATGACTGTGTCCCAGTGCACAAAGCAAGTGCCAGAAAAACATGTAATAAAGTTATACCAGCGCTCGCTGCATAAAAATCTTGAGAGTTTGATGGTTTGTATTAATACAGCAATATTTATTAAAACTAGTTAACACATTAAAAATCAACACAATAAATGCTATAGTTACCACAGATACTGTGATCAAAATGCCACTGGTGTAACATTTGTATTGTATTAATACCATATACTAGATTAGGAACAGCTCCAAACAATGGAGTTGTGGAAGGGTCAGACTTACTCACATTTGCACAGACTGGGAAAATCATTAGATGGTGAGTGAGTTGCGAATGGATTGACAGATCAGCAATCCATTCGCAGATCTGCACAGGGTGGGATTTCACTCTGACTGGGCAGTCACTATCTGGATGCAGACCTCAGCAAATTCACACAGCAGTGATCATGTCTGAATCAGGCCCAATGTCCACAATGTCTACAAAAATCAGCAAGGGTTAATGGATGTTATTTAGGCAGTTCCAGCAGTCTCCTTAGCAATCAAATGTCCAAATGTATGGGCTGGAGGGATGATCCACAAGGGAGCCATCCAATGCAGGATTTAATCCAAAGGAGTGTATACCAGTCCAAAGTTATAGGGCCTACACACATACTGATATATAGACAATTTCTAAGCGACTTTGCTTAGTTTGGCAAAGTTGCTTAGAAAATGCCCCTACATCAGTGTGTGTGTGTGTGTGTGTGTGTGTGTGTGTGTGTGTGTGTGTGTGTGTGTGTAGGGGCTTTAGTGACAGCAATGTGTGTCCCTGGCTGAGATTGATGGCCAGTGTCCATCAATCTCGCTGGTCGCCAGTGTTCTCCACCAGAGAACACTGGCGCTGGCAGCACGTTCAGCAAACAGCAATCTGCTTGGGCTGTCACCTCAGTGCACAGCACTGCCGGACCTAGCATAGCCAAGTCGCCCCTACACGCATCGCTTTGTGTGTAGGGCCCAAAAGTCCAGAGTAAACGGATTCATGAGTCCATGTGGCAGCAATTTCTGGGCTTAACAGTTTACGTTATAATTATAGCGGGTATTTTTTTGTTTTTTTAACCATTTTAATAAATATGGTTTTATTATTACAAATCCAAATTCTCACGTTTGTTTACAGCAAAAATGGGTATAACTACGGCAGTAGCAGGGTGGTCGCATTTAGCTGACTCTGAAGGACATCGTAGCAGGGCGGGTTTGTTAGTCGCACAAGGGGGGGATCACACTTTAAAAAAAACTAAGGTGGCAGGCAGATATAGCACTTGAATGTATCTCTTTATTAAATTGTTGATTGGATAGTGTGTGTCTAACTCAGACAGTGTATATTCTGTATATATGAGTTGGTTAATCACAGGCTTAGAGCTTATATTTGGAGTGGGTCACGTGTTTTTTGAAGTGTGATCCCCACCTCTGTATGTCTATTTATGGGTTTCTTAATATTTTCGCAGCCTTTTAAATAAAACAATAAAGGTTCAATTTTATAACTCTTTTTCTTGGTGCACCAATAGTGGACATTCTTTTCTCTTTTGTAATGTCTCTGAAGGACATCACCTTCTCAACCTGCTCCAAATTGCAGGAAGCCTGCAGTTGATGTACAGTTGATGTAAAGAAAACTGCAACAACAGTATTTAAAGAAAACAAACAAATATCAAAACCAATTCAATCTGTAATCTGTCACACAGGGCCTTATTTTGGTTCACTCTTTCTGACAAAATCCTTCTTAGAAGGACAAAACCATGTGCACTGCAGGGGAGCATATGCAAAATGTGCAGAGAGAGTTAGATTTGGGTGGGGTTTTACTTCAAAGTGAGATCTATATTGAAGTGTAAAAATAAAGCAGCCAGTATTTTCCCTGCACAGAAACAAAATTACTCACCCAAATCTAATTATCTCTGCACATGTTACATCTGCCCCCCTGCAGTGCACATGGTTTTGTCCATCTAAGAAGTATTTTGTCAGAAAGAGTGAACCAAAATAAGGACCACAGTTAACCTATGCCTATATAAATGGGCATAGAATAGTGGGAAGAGCAGGATCATGCAGATAATGTTGTTAAAAGTCCTGCAGAATTCTCCATACCCGATGGTCAAGCATCCCCAATGTTTGATAAAGAAACACAATTATGTCTTTATAGTACTAAGCAAAAACCTAATTATGGGCTCAATGTAAGAATTTCATGTTTAGCAATCAGATGATAATGTCAATATCCACTATTGCATAAAGGCTCTAGCAGTGATGTGTTGTTGTACGATACACAACTGATGAGATTTCATATGGACCCTTACTTGGGGTAGTTGCTGACTTTCGGATGGAGGGTGGAAGTGAAGATGATCGCGGGCCTGAGGGAGAGTTTAGCCGTCTTTGTGGTTGTTTACTTTCTGGAGATCCGCGAGGAGTACAAGTACCACTGAAACCAGATATTTCTCTCTTACAGGACAGTTCTGGAACACAAACATGTAAAAACCTATTTATTATAGTTCTTGGGACTCATGCAGGAGCAATAGCTGCAGGAGGAGGGCTGGTGATATGTCTGGTGCTCTCCAGTCTCCCAGATAAGAGACCATATAGCAGCAGTGCCAGAGCTCCTTTTAGTGCCTCATGGATTGAAATGTATGATTGAATTCATGAAGAGCGTTATCCAAGCAGATTCATAGGATAAAAAAAAAAAAAGTCAGGCTGGACTAGTTAAAACGGTTGGTTATTCAAATAAAACTCCAGCTCCTCATAGAACTTTCGCCAAAGGGTTACAGAAGTTCAAATTCAAATAGCGCACTAGGACACAGGAAGCGGGGTGAAATTCAAAAGGACTGGTGCTAGTATTACCTGCGTTCACTGGGGGGGGGTAGATATATATATATATATCCATATCCAACACATCCCCATGTGAACGCAGGGAATACCAGAACCAGTCCTTTTGAATTTTAAAATATGCAATTTATTGTCCAAAAGCAGGACATCTCAATGCTTCAGAGCTCCATAAATCATGTAAAGTGACATCCATTAGGCAATACTCATCATATTCAGCGTCTCCTTGACGGCTGTTTCGGTGCCCATAGCACCTTTTTCAAGAGGGCTCAGCACACAAATAGCATTAAGAGATGTCTTATATTGGGCCCTCCCACACCACCTCAACTGTTACAATCAGCGCTGTCCTCCGGCATCACAGTTTGCCGCAAAGCCGTCCGCCCCCATCAGCCTCCTAGCCGGAAGCAATGCTGTTCACATTGTAGGACGGGGACAAGCAGAGGGTTCCCAGGTGCCGGAAGTGCAGCGGACAACAGCGTGTACATTGCCATGGAGACATGTTTGCACAAAACTTACTAATACATAAACAGTCTGCCTGTTACTATTGCATATTAACTACGGTAGGTGCAAACCAGTATATAGTCATAAAGTGCTTAGACACATACATACATACATACATACATACATACATACATACATACACACACACACACACACACACACACACACACACAGTATATATCCATTGAATGTGGAGTAGAAGAAAGCAAAGGCTTACCATAAAATGCATTGTCTTTATTTTTAAGAGTGTTCCAACTTTTCAATTCTTTCTCTTCTTCAAAATCTCTCAAAGCTTTTAGAATTGGACTCTCCTGACTGCTACTGTCTTTGGGTTTAGGTGCCAGAATATCGTGTAAAAAATCCTTTTCAGGAGGAAAATTGTACCTTAAAAATAAGAAAAACGTATGGATACACAAATGTAGTGTCTTAACATTTTTATGTGAATCACAACAAATATTATCAATTCAGGTATCTTTATGATGCCATAAGAGGAGTGCTGGTTTTAATGTAAAGCATGGGCGAATTGGTTTTAAGTCTGGTCAAATTTTCGGTACTTGTGTATTTGCAGGGTGCCCAATTTACATACGTACGGCACCGTAGGAAAATCGCATTGCATGCAATTTTGCGGTGCGATGCGATTTAGTGCACCTCTGGCCGCGGATCGCATGCCATTTCCGGTGCGATTTTTCATTGTATAAGCATGCTATTTGCACACCACCACTATCCACGTCACCCCGAAGCGTGGTGAGCGCAGTGAGCCACTGACCTTTTTATAACCCCACACACACACACACGTTGGCGTAGAGTTGATTTTCTAAAGCGTGGAGGGAGCAGCGAGCCTCCAAGCCCGAAGCGCGGCGAGCCCCGCGAGAGGACGTGGAATACATGTCCCCTCGCGGGGCTCACCACGCTTCTGGCTCGCCTACGTGGATAGTGGGGGTATGAAAAGGTCGGGAGGACACGTTCCGCGTGCACTCGCCACGCTTCGGGGTGACGTGGATAGTGGGGTGTGTGCTAAATCCCATTGCATCACATAGACGTGTACACTGGGGGTGTTGTGCTGAATCACATTGCACGCAAAATCGCATGTTGCAGGATGCAGTGAATAAATTAACTAGTGAGATTTCACGACGCAGAATAGCCCACTAAGCAAATAGCTTAGCGGGCGCCCTGCAAATACACAAGTACCAAATTTTCCTCTTTTGTACTAAGGGTCCTTTCCTAGTGTATGCGATAATTAGGTTGGCAGTCAATAGTTTGATCACTCTTGGTTGACACAGAATAGGTCGACACATGAAAAAGGTCAACATGCATTAGGGCAACGTGGTCAAACGGTTGACACAAGCCAAATGTCAACATGAAAAAGTTAACATGTTTTTCTTGAAAAAAAATTGTTAAAACCGACTTCTTATTCCCAGTGGAGAATATAAAAGTGTGCTGAGCACAGCAAGGCCCCATGACTGAAGCATGGCGGGCGCAGTGAGCCATGTGAGGGGACGCAGTCTCAATATGGGATGTGGTGAACCATTATATGGACAGTACAAATATGTAGCAGACAAACATACAGCTAATCCAATCATGTACATCAGTGGTTCCCACGTTTTCCAGCTCACCCGGCAGGTGCACTCAGTATTCAGGCACATGTAAAAAGATCCACAAGTAGAGCTGATTATAGCATTTGTGATTCTGTGTGGAGACCTGCAAAACATGCACTGTTGGGGGTAACTGAGGACCAGGGTTGGGAACCACGGATGTACATGGACAAGGATCTAAGGCACAGTCTCCTACTGTCCTCAAGGCATCGTAAAAGTCCAGGTATCAAGGATATCGAAGCTAGAGTACAAATGACTTAATCAGCAACTGAAGGAGTTTGGGAAATGCTGCCCTAAAGTATGTTTCCTGCTCCTTGTTGAATCCATGTCATCAAGTATTCAGGTAGTTCTACAGGCAAAGGTGTAGCTCTATCCGGTACGGAGTACAAATTCATGCATACCACCACTGACTAAGTAGACATTTATCCAGCCGGATACATTCCGCTTTCATCATTAGAACAATTATTTTATCTGCCTCACCTGTCTGAGATATATGGTGCTTCCTGTTTGGCCTCCATCTCTTTGGCTTTGTTATCAAGAGTTTGGCTGGTAAAGATGGCACTGTCTGTTCCAGAAGCATGATACTTCTGCGCTACATCATCCATGGCATAGACGCTACCAGTCACAGGTCTCATTTCATTACTTAGCGATAAAAAAATAAGAATAAACTCAGAGCTTTGTATAGTAAAACTAATTCTACCCATAACTATGCAACTTATAGTCCAAACCGGCTTACTTCGGATTGGACGCCCACAACTGGCTCTCAGTAATATGACGAAGTTTCACCATGTTTTCCTGCTCCAGTTGTTTGCTCTGCTTTTCATGCCGTGAAACAATCCTGTTACAGGCGAGCAGAACACAAAACATATAAATCAGCAATTTAGAAACCATAATAGATTGATCTTGTGCCGCAAGTAAGGGAAAAAAATAAAATAAAAACTAAAATATCTTATTTTTCTCCATTACATACAGTAGGTTCAGCTCCCACTCAATCTCTCTGCCTTTGCATTAGTCAGGCTCTTGCATTAGTGAGGACAAAACCCCCAATTTAAGGGCATCTGTTACCCAGAGCTGACAATATTCCCATCCAAGGGAGAACACAGGCATTTACCTTTTGAGCTCCTTGACTTCACCATGTGCATTACACAATTTGTTCTCTGTTATACATAGCAAATCCTGAAAAGACAAAAAAAAAAAATTCTCTCAGTGGTGCTTAGAATCTAGGGGGGAGGGGAAATAGGTGCTCCTGGGAATAAACCTATATACGCAAACACAGAAAAAGCATACACACTCTTTAGTCATCCCCCTCAGGGCTGTGAGTTCATAATGCTGACCTCTACGCCAACCATGCTGCACTAATACTACCAATATTAATACTAAGAGGGAATTGTAATAGCCTGCACATCCGAGTGTGAATGTGTTTAGTTTTTTTTGTTTGTTATTTTTTTATTATTCTCTTTATTTAGGACAGCAATGAACATACAAGTGTTGGGTTACAATTGAGACTGAACATAACTAGTGATAATCATAAATACAGGCAGGAGTGCTTTAGGAGAGGAGGAGGACCTTGTGCAGCCTCCTCCATTCGGGCCCCCTCCTCTATCCCAGCCACAGCGCCACACTCTGCACAGTGCAGTAGGTTCGCTGGAGGGCTCAGACTCCACTGTGCATACGCAGAACGCCCAAAATGGGCCCAGCCTTAAGGCACTAGAATAATTGTCTCCCAGGGCAAGGAGGGGCAGTGTAACCATCAAGTGCCCATTCTACTCTGACACATCTATACCCAGAGTTCTCCAGTATCCGCCATTGGATGCAAGAGAAAGGGATGTTTTTACAAAAAAAAAAAAAAATGTCCAGAAAGCAGCAGCCCCAATCCATCCGAGGCCACATATACCTCCACATTGATTTTACATAAGTGTATGCTACAAGCACATTTTACTCTGAAATCAACACTATGGTTATATAAAAGGCACTATAGAGAGGGCCCACGACGGACTACCGACATAACAGTTTATCTACTCACTAGTACTTGCTTATACGGGTGACCTATGCTGTACAGCTGCAAACAATGCAATGCAGTTCCGCACATGACAGACATCTCTTGATTGGTAATTTTTTCTATCCTTCTTGATACTTTAGGTGTAAAATCAATTCAATTAACTTATTTAACATTTTCTACAAAATAGTACAAGTCTCTTACTTTTACTCGTTCATGTTCCTTCCCAAGAGATTCATATTCTAACAATAGCTGAAAGACAAAAAGGACAATGATATCAAATACCTTCCTTGTAACAAGGGCTGCTAAGGCACAGCATTTCCTCTGTGATCCAACTACCAGTGGCCTTCAGTGTATGCTAGAGGGCTATTATACACCACTGGGTACCAGAATGTAAATGACACAGCACGTACAAGAGGGCAAGTCACTTCTTTGGTATTGCCAACTTATTAAGTCCTTGTAAAATTCTGACTACTTCAGGAAGAAATTGTAGTTATAAGCTCAAATGCCTTGTGATTATCTTAAAAAGAAGACCTATATTACTCACAGGGCTGAATCAGGCCCAATATATTTCTAAGGGCCAAATGACAGAACTGCAGGCAATTCTGAACTTACATCTTGAAACATCTTATGTTCCTGCTTTATTCTGGCTTCGTTATCGTCTGACTTCCTGAAAGCCTTTGCTAAGGATTCTTCAACCTCTTTGAGCCTGGACTGTAATCGGCTGATTGCATTTTCTTTTTCTTTGCTATTTTCCCTCATTTCCTCAATTTGGTCTCTTAATTCTCTTGATGTATTGTCAGAACAGAGGTAATGTTCCTTCCACTCCGCCTAGAAATGGACGCAAAATGGAAACATTAGCATTTCATTGAGCAATGCGAAGACCCCCCTAGGATGGACTTCTAAAAGCAACACGGTAATCACAAGTAATGTAACATCACTAGGTAAAGTATATAAGTATGCTAAGTAACACTACACGTTCTTTCAAATATAAGCCCTATCCGAATGTAACCATTCACCTGGTGGAGACATCCTATTCCAGCTCGAAAGCCAACATGTAAAGATCAGCACAATATAACAAAGTGACAAGGTCAGACTGTAATATCCAATGAGACAATCCAAAAATAGCTTGCCAATAATACATAAAAAAACAAGTCAATGGTAGATACTGGGACACAAAGTCACCCATCCATGTTTTGGCTAGATATAAGGACAGCTATAATAGACATTAGCATTTTGTAAGCCGATACAGCTGAAGTTGCACACAGAATACAGTATAAGTGTAGTACTCAATGACATATAGCAATAAATAAGGCCAACCGGATACTAGCATGCATAAAAGGGGGCATGGAGACTAGGAACTCAAATGTAATTATGCCACTGTACAAAGCATTGGTTAGACCACATCAGGAATATGGAGTACAATTCTGGGCCCCACACTATAAAAAGCACATCATAGAACTGGAAAAAGTCCAAACAGCAACAAAACTAAGAAAAGCAATGGAGAATTTAAGCTATGAAGCTAGACTGAACCATTTAGGATTGTGTACGCTAGAAGAGAGAAGTTTAAGGGGGGACATGCTTAACATGTTCAAATATATCAGGGGCCAATATAATGAACTGTCAGACGCCCTTTTAACTGTAAGGAAGGACACGAGTTTAGATTAGAGGAAAGAAGATTTCCTTCCCTTAGAAGAAAACATTTTTTTAACAGTAAGTGCAGTCAAATTATAGAACTCTCTTCCTGGAGATGTGGTGTTGGCAGACACAAATTCGATTAAAATGAGGTTGGACAAACATCTATTGGTTAAAAACATACAGGGGTATAAGCAATAATCATGGTCTGTCCTTGGAAGAGATCAGTGTACACTATGTATAGCAAGGGAGGAAGCTAATACACCAAGGTTGAACTGGATGGACGCGAGTCCTTATTCAGCATTAAATACTATGTAACTATATATTTAAAAAAATGCACAAAAGATGCTCACAACTAGAAGGGCTGTTTGCCGTGACTGCAGAAACAATGAAGGAGCACACATCTGTACAGAATAAGTGGAACTACCTTACATTTTGTCAGGGACCCACATAAAGACATTCTCTTCTATGCATGCATTGAATTCTTACCACTTGTTTTTCCAGTTCATTGTTTTGGTTCTCAAGTTTATGGATTTGTTTGCTGGCTTCTGTTAAAGCTCCTTCCAAGTGGGAACATCTAAACAAAAGAATAATTCTCAGTGGGCGAGTGTGTGCATAACCTCAAAATGCATTTAGTAGGGATGATTAATAGAGGTAAACAAAGAATAAGCATCAGCAAATAATAGAATGACACAATCATAGGGAAGGAACAGCACTCAGACTGTAGCGTGTAAATGGAGTCACATTATATTAAAAGTGACATCCGGTAACATGATCAATTACTGTTTGTGCGGTTTCTTCCTGATGGGAGAGACATTTTATTTATTTATATTATATCCGCCAGTAGTTGTTAGAAAAAAAAAAAAATATTATATATATATATATATATATATATATATATATATATATATATATATACACACACACACATATATATATATATATATATATATATATATATATATATATGTATCATGAAAGCAGCGGCACTCAAGAGACTTGTTAGCAGTGAATAAATCCGTTTATTCCGACATATGTTTCGAGCATAAACTGCTCGTCATCAGGGACAAACATACAATGAATATTGCACATATTTATACCGGAACAACCAAAAAACCCCATCCCCCCCAAGCGTCAGGTAACGTGCACACCTGAATGATCCTGCTCCCATCACACAAGCTTCAGACGCCGCATACTTACAAAGCATGCAGGACAGCTGAGTAGCGATCACGTGGGTAACAGGGTTCAATGGCAGCGTCCTGTTGCTAGGGATACCAATCACCATATGTGTTACAAAACATTTTTTTCTCTTTTTTTATATAAACATCTAAAACAAGAAAAAGACATACAAAATATACAGATTAAAAACATTCAGTATGCACCAAATATCACAGTATTGAGTTCAGAGTTATAAATTTATAATTATAAAGTGACATTTCATTTTATAAACAAATTACTGGATATGTATTATAAGAATATGTGAAAAACAACCACCTGTAACATCGTCTAATATTGTTAATTTATCCAGAGATGACCTGATATAAAAGACTCATAGAAAACAATGTAAGCCCAGGTATTCGTTTAAACCCCTAGGGGAAATCGTATCCAATCTATGCGTCCATTTGCTTTCAAGCTGTAACAGCATCCTACTACGATTACCACCCCTCCTGGGCACTGGTACATGATCAATTAGTTTTGCTCTTATGCTAGAAACGGAATGACCCTTCAGCATACAATGCCTTGCCACGGGCTGATCGCTGCTGCGATTTGCGATGGCAGCCCTAATCGCACTGAGATGATTAGCAAGGCGTTCTTTGAAGGTAGTTTCCGTCTTACCCACATAAACTAAGCCACATGGGCGCGTTAAGGTGTATATAACGAATTTAGAGGAACAAGTGAGTACATGCCTAATTTGATACTTTTTTCCACTATAAGGGTGAAAAAAAGAGTCTCCTGCCACAAGTGTACTGCAGGTTATACAACCTGTACACTTGTAACAGCCAGCTTTACGTGTCAAGAAATGGACTGGTTTGTCAGTTTTATCCATCTCTGTCACATCCAATTTCACTAAGAGATCCTTTAAATTTCGGCCCCTGCTATAGGCAGGCATAAGACGAACCCCGGAAAGTGAGGGCAGATCTGGATCCGAATTAACCATAGGCCATAACCTTTTGATTTTTTTAGTAGCATCAGGGCTAATCACAGTATATTTATTAACCCATGGTATCACTTTATCCTCTTTTGCCGATAATTTTGGTATTAAACAATCTTCTCTGGATCTCAATAAAACCCTCTCCTTAGTGGCCAATAATTCATCACGTGGGTACCCCCTTTGTTCAAACTTACCGACCATGTCGTCTAATGCTTTAATAGACTCTTCATGGTCACTAGTGATGCGTCTTGCTCTAAGCATCTGCGAATAAGGTAAACCCCGTCTCAGGGGTAGGGGATGAAAGCTGTCATTGACTAAGAGGGTGTTTCTGTCTGTCTTTTTGACGAAAATTGATGTGGACAATTTACCTTGATTTAAAGAGATATTAACATCTAAAAAGTGAATGGATTCACCACTGATATCAAAGGTAAATTGTACTGCCTCCTTCTTGGCATTGTGTGTCTCCAACAGTTCCCGTAATTTGGATTCAGTGTCGGACCACACAATCAGGAGATTATCGATAAATCAAACAAAATACAGCACAGACAGACAAATGGGAGGAGCTAAAAAAATATGTCGCTCCTGCTGGCACATGAAGGCATTGGCGTACGATGGGGCCACACTGGACCCCATCGCCACGCCCAGCCTCTGTAGGTAGTACCTACCGTTAAAGAAAAAATAATTTCGAGTCAAAATTAATTTCAAAAGTTCCATGAACAGAGGAATGGGTGGACCCTTGTAGTCAGGATTATTATTGATAAGCTCAAATACCGCCCCCAACCCCAAATCATGGGGGATGGAGGTATACAAGCTTACCACATCAGCACTACAAAGAATAGTTTCCGATGTCAGATTGGTCAATGCCTGCAAACCAACCAACAGGTCGGTGGTATCCTTAACATAAGTAGCAGTTTTCTGAATGCATGGATTCAAATACAAGTCCAGAAAAACAGAGACAGGTTGGTACAGGGACCCCCTGGCCGAGATAATAGGTCTGCCAGGGGGGTCCTGTAACCTTTTGTGTACCTTAGGCAAAGTGTAAAAAAGAGGGGTAATGGGAAAAGACACCTGTAGTGCTTTATAGTAATCTGCAGATATATCTCCTTTTTTGTATGCATTTTCCAAAATTGCGTCAAGTTCTCTTTTATAAACATTAATTGGATCAGCAGACAAAACAGTATACACATTGGTGTCAGATAGTTGCCTATAACATTCCCTCTTGTATGCCTCAGTACTCTGTATCACGATAGCTCCCCCCTTATCTGCGCTACGGATTACTATATCCGTGCGATTTTTTAACCCCTGTAATGCTTTCCATTCTAAACTAGACAAGTTAGAACAAATGTGGGCATTTTTAGCTGCAAGATTTTTACCAGTGTCATCCATCATTCTGGTAAATGTCTTTATGGAAGCATTAGAAGTGGGGGGATCAAAGGAGGAACCGCCTTGCAACTTACGTAGCTTTTGAAGAGCTGGATCAATGTTCTTAGGAAGTTCTAATTGTGTAGCAAAATGTTCGCGTAGTCTCAAAGTTCTATTAAACTTATAAGTGTCCAATTTCCATTGGAAGGTATCATGTGGAGTGGTTGGGGTAAACGATAAACCTTTGGCCAATAATTGATTTTCTATGTCAGTCAATGGTTTTTCTGATAAATTGAACACAAGTTGTTCTACTTGCCCCGTCTGTTTTGGGCTCTTGATCCTCTCCCTCTGCCCGCCCCTCCTCGTGGGGGGACGATTCTGCCGGCGATGATTGCTCGGGTGCAAACCCCTAAAGGGTGATGGGCTGTTGGGGGCAGGGTATCGTTGTCGCTGAAAGAGGAGCTGGAAGCCGCGTTAAATGATGCGTTATAACGCTGAGTGGTGTTTCTGCGGGCAAAGTGTCCTGTGTTGCTGTGTTGTGGGCTCAGCCATAAATAGACTGCATTGGTTGCATAGTCTTGTGCCACTTTGCGCTGCTTTTCCTTCTTAAATTTGATGAGGTCTTTCTTGCTAGCAGCATTTGAACTCATTAATAAACCGATTATCGTCCAGGATACAACAACTAATTGGATTGAGAAGCTCAACACCTCCGTGGATAATTACAAGAATTTTGGAAAATGCATACAAAAAAGGAGATATATCTGCAGATTACTATAAAGCACTACAGGTGTCTTTTCCCATTACCCCTCTTTTTTACACCTTGCCTAAGGTACACAAAAGGTTACAGGACCCCCCTGGCAGACCTATTATCTCGGCCAGGGGGTCCCTGTACCAACCTGTCTCTGTTTTTCTGGACTTGTATTTGAATCCATGCATTCAGAAAACTGCTACTTATGTTAAGGATACCACCGATCTGTTGGTTGGTTTGCAGGCTTTGACCAATCTGACATCGGAAACTATTCTTTGTAGTGCTGATGTGGTAAGCTTGTATACCTCCATCCCCCATGATTTGGGGTTGGGGGCGGTATTTGAGCTTATCAATAATAATCCTGACTACAAGGGTCCACCCATTCCTCTGTTCATGGAACTGTTGAAATTAATTTTGACTCGAAATTATTTTTTCTTTAACGGTAGGTACTACCTACAGAGGCTGGGCGTGGCGATGGGGTCCAGTGTGGCCCCATCGTACGCCAATGCCTTCATGTGCTAGCAGGAGCGACATATTTTTTTAGCTCCTCCCATTTGTCTGTCTGTGCTGTATTTTGTTCGATTTATCGATGATCTCCTGATTGTGTGGTCCGACACTGAATCCAAATTACGGGAACTGTTGGAGACACACAATGGTAAGGGGGGGTGTGGTAGAACCCGCACAGACTGAAAATTATGCTGAAGTATTAATTGTAGAACCAATATGAAGGACTATCCATAGTAAATTCTAATAGTCATTGATTGGTGGTGCGCCCCAAAATTCAGTATTGTAACTGAAAGAGGGGTTGTTGTTCACTTGATAGAAGCGAACCAAAGAAAGAAAAAAGCTTTGTGGGCGCACTCTTATTGTATGTAAATATGATGTTAATTTAAAATTTAACTTTTATTAAGATCCTGATAAAATGAAGTAACAAGAGCCGTTACAAGGAATGGAAGGACAGAGAAAATAATTAGAGCAAAGTCTATAATTAGATTTATAAAATGTAGTGTGATAGCACTAGTAGCTTTTTCACACATTAATCTCCATTCAGCGCATTAGTTCCTAATCTTCATTGGTATATATACACAATGTGATTATAGGCGAAGTTGAATGGTTAGTATCCCACAATTGGAAGGCTGGAATTGCCTTAAGGAGATATCGGTTGCCCCAGCGACAGGGTTTATTGGTATTTGTAGCTTGTATTGCTCATACAGTAGGCGTATCCAGTGCAATCTATTTGGGGAATATACTCGTCCAATTTTTGGATACCACACCAGTAATTCTTCAGGGGTCTCCCACCAAAATACTGAACTGGCCCTTCACTGCTTTGCTTCCAAGTTCGGAAAGTTTTTGGGCAGTTCCAGTGAGGTATGGTGGTATAATTAGGACTAAATTCCCATTCAGCAATTGCCTGGTTAACTGCAATTAGAGCATTTATAGCTAATTTCATACCATATGGTTTACAAAGAAATCCAAGGAGGTCAGTTATTTGGCAAATTGCAACTGTACGTGGCAACAGAGATTTGCCCTTATTGGGAGCCGAGTGTACCTTTGGGAATATATAATGGTAAGTGAAGACACAGGCAAGAGGTGCAAAAATTTATGAAATGGAATAAAGTGAGGAAATGAAAATATATATACGAGGTAAAAATACAGACAGAAGAGTAAAGAAAGGTTAAAGAATTAAGGTGCTGGGGGGGGGGGAGGGAAAGAGCAGCACCTGCTCCCTCCCCCCCCCCCCCCCCCAGCACCTTAATTCTTTAACCTTTCTTTACTCTTCTGTCTGTATTTTTACCTCGTATATATATTTTCATTTCCTCACTTTATTCCATTTCATAAATTTTTGCACCTCTTGCCTGTGTCTTCACTTACCATTATATATTCCCAAAGGTACACTCGGCTCCCAATAAGGGCAAATCTCTGTTGCCACGTACAGTTGCAATTTGCCAAATAACTGACCTCCTTGGATTTCTTTGTAAACCATATGGTATGAAATTAGCTATAAATGCTCTAATTGCAGTTAACCAGGCAATTGCTGAATGGGAATTTAGTCCTAATTATACCACCATACCTCACTGGAACTGCCCAAAAACTTTCCGAACTTGGAAGCAAAGCAGTGAAGGGCCAGTTCAGTATTTTGGTGGGAGACCCCTGAAGAATTACTGGTGTGGTATCCAAAAATTGGACAAGTATATTCCCCAAATAGATTGCACTGGATACGCCTACTGTATGAGCAATACAAGCTACTAATACCAATAAACCCTGTCGCTGGGGCAACCGATATCTCCTTAAGGCAATTCCAGCCTTCCAATTGTGGGATACTAACCATTCAACTTCGCCTATAATCACATTGTGTATATATACCAATGAAGATTAGGAACTAATGCGCTGAATGGAGATTAATGTGTGAAAAAGCTACTAGTGCTATCACACTACATTTTATAAATCTAATTATAGACTTTGCTCTAATTATTTTCTCTGTCCTTCCATTCCTTGTTACGGCTCTTGTTACTTCATTTTATCAGGATCTTAATAAAAGTTAAATTTTAAATTAACATCATATTTACATACAATAAGAGTGCGCCCACAAAGCTTTTTTCTTTCTTTGGTTCGCTTCTATCAAGTGAACAACAACCCCTCTTGGAGACACACAATGCCAAGAAGGAGGCAGTACAATTTACCTTTGATATCAGTGGTGAATCCATTCACTTTTTAGATGTTAATATCTCTTTAAATCAAGGTAAATTGTCCACATCAATTTTCGTCAAAAAGACAGACAGAAACACCCTCTTAGTCAATGACAGCTTTCATCCCCTACCCCTGAGACGGGGTTTACCTTATTCGCAGATGCTTAGAGCAAGACGCATCACTAGTGACCATGAAGAGTCTATTAAAGCATTAGACGACATGGTCGGTAAGTTTGAACAAAGGGGGTACCCACGTGATGAATTATTGGCCACTAAGGAGAGGGTTTTATTGAGATCCAGAGAAGATTGTTTAATACCAAAATTATCGGCAAAAGAGGATAAAGTGATACCATGGGTTAATAAATATACTGTGATTAGCCCTGATGCTACTAAAAAAATCAAAAGGTTATGGCCTATGGTTAATTCGGATCCAGATCTGCCCTCACTTTCCGGGGTTCGTCTTATGCCTGCCTATAGCAGGGGCCGAAATTTAAAGGATCTCTTAGTGAAATTGGATGTGACAGAGATGGATAAAACTGACAAACCAGTCCATTTCTTGACACGTAAAGCTGGCTGTTACAAGTGTACAGGTTGTATAACCTGCAGTACACTTGTGGCAGGAGACTCTTTTTTTCACCCTTATAGTGGAAAAAAGTATCAAATTAGGCATGTACTCACTTGTTCCTCTAAATTCGTTATATACACCTTAACGCGCCCATGTGGCTTAGTTTATGTGGGTAAGACGGAAACTACCTTCAAAGAACGCCTTGCTAATCATCTCAGTGCGATTAGGGCTGCCATCGCAAATCGCAGCAGCGATCAGCCCGTGGCAAGGCATTGTATGCTGAAGGGTCATTCCGTTTCTAGCATAAGAGCAAAACTAATTGATCATGTACCAGTGCCCAGGAGGGGTGGTAATCGTAGTAGGATGCTGTTACAGCTTGAAAGCAAATGGACGCATAGATTGGATACGATTTCCCCTAGGGGTTTAAACGAATACCTGGGCTTACATTGTTTTCTATGAGTCTTTTATATCAGGTCATCTCTGGATAAATTAACAATATTAGACGATGTTACAGGTGGTTGTTTTTCACATATTCTTATAATACATATCCAGTAATTTGTTTATAAAATGAAATGTCACTTTATAATTATAAATTTATAACTCTGAACTCAATACTGTGATATTTGGTGCATACTGAATGTTTTTAATCTGTATATTTTTTATGTCTTTTTCTTGTTTTAGATGTTTATATAAAAAAAGAGAAAAAAATGTTTTGTAACACATACGGTGATTGGTATCCCTAGCAACAGGACGCTGCCATTGAACCCTGTTACCCACGTGATCGCTACTCAGCTGTCCTGCATGCTTTGTAAGTATGCGGCGTCTGAAGCTTGTGTGATGGGAGCAGGATCATTCAGGTGTGCACGTTACCTGACGCTTGGGGGGGTGGGGTTTTTTGGTTGTTCCGGTATAAATATGTCCAATATTCATTGTATGTTTGTCCCTGATGACGAGCAGTTTATGCTCGAAACATATGTCGGAATAAACGGATTTATTCACTGCTAACAAGTCTCTTGAGTGCCGCTGCTTTCATGATACATATGTGAACTTTTCCAAAGTTACGGAAGGCACCAGAGCCATTCAGCTGTTGGAGCAATCGAGTGCCGGGATCTCGCAGGAGATATATATATATATATATATATATATATATATATATATATAGATATAGATATAGATATAGATATATATATATATACATACATACACACCACTGGGGACTTGACTTGATACAAGAATTCAAACAGACAGCCGATTTATCTATGGACGTTTCAGCCCTTTAATACAGGCTTTTATCAAAAAAGCCTGTATTAAGGGGCTGAAACGTCCATAGTATATATCCATCCAATTTTGCCCGGCACTCCTCTAGATGTCACTACGATACTTGCCCGGTGCCTTCCTTCCTGGACCCGCAGGTCCCTGTATGCAAGTAGAATTGATCAGGCGCCACTCTCGGATTCTTAGTGAAAAAAACGTGGTTTATTGCTCCAACATGTTTCGGATCCCTGAGGACAGGCAGTAGCCCGAAACATGTTGGAGCAATAAACTATTTTTTTTCCCACTAAGAATCCAAGAGTGGCGCCTGATCAATTCTACTTGATACACACACACACATACACACACACACACACACACACACACACACACACATCTATCTTGGTCCTTAATCTGCTTCCACAGCTTCCTCTCTCCATATCCAGCAAGTTTGAAAACAGATCATTTTAGTTCTGAAAATAATTCTGTTGACTGGTCTCTAGTGGTCACTGGCGGTACTTTAGCTCAGAGTTGAGGACAGAAACCTTAGCATTTTCGATGACGGGGGAATACTAGCAACCCATAAACCACCTTTGATTGATAATAAAAAAGCACCACGTAGCCATTGTGTAAGAAAATGTAGGCACAGCACTCAGCTTTTACACATTACTCATCAAGAGGGTATTTAGAAAGAACAAAAGCTTCACTGTGAAGAAGTACTAAAGTACAGTGGGAAGTATGCCTTTTAAGCTCTGTAATATATACAGCCAGATACCCAAGAGTCCACACTTGTATCATTTTAAGTGCGATACAACAGCTGCTATTAAGGAATTAAATATATTTGTCAAATTAAAATGCTACAGCAGTGGTGTCAAACTCATGGCCCGCTAGCTGTTGGGGAATTACACATCCCAGCATGCCCTGCCACAGTTTTAGCAATCCATTATATAAAATATGTAGCAGGGTATGCTGGGACATGTAGTTCCACAACAGCTGGAGGGCCATGAGTTTGACACCACTACTGTAGCATTTTAATTTGACAAATATATTTAATTCCTTAATAACAGCTGTTGTTTTTTTATATATTGACAAAGCTGCACCTCTACAAGCAGCGAAACACGATAGGTTATATCCGGGACCGGAGTAGCTGATTACCATTGGACCTTCACCACTTGGACTTTCCAGCGCTCTGGGTTGCCCACTCTCAACCCTGAGAGATCAATTTATCCACAACTCCGCACTTGCGGTTTATTATTGCTGTTACCACGTGGGTTCATCTTTATGCAGGAATCAAGGTTGGGTACAACAAATTGAAACCATTGACCAGTTGGTCCCACAATCCACCAACCCTGAGGACCCCTGCCACCATATGCCATCCCTGATATTGGAGCCTCTAGCGACGTGAGACAACTGTAGCTGAAACAGCTTCCAGCCCCATCACACCATTTGTGTCCCTGACCAACTGTGGCCCCACGGTCGCATTTATTTGAGGACCACTCCGCAATTCAGCTTTCGGGATTGGACCAAAATTACTACCAGTGGTAACTATTAGCCCACCGGGCAACCTGAATTATTTCAGACAATAGCCATAATTTCATCTACCATCCATTGGTTCCACTCTATTCAGCCTCCGGTCCAATTATCAAATCACCTTTTTATCTGATGGTTGTATTTATTTATGTTATGTTGTTTTAATTGATATTAAATATTTGTATGATTATTTAATCAAAACCAACACCACTTCTTTTTTGCCTTGGTCCTCTTGGGCTTAACTACCCCAGTAACAAGTGGCAGCTATTGGCACAGCACCCGTGGTAGCGCCTGTCCGTGCACTCTAGGGAGCACATTGCAATCCATTTGTTTTTTTATATATTATAAACTTTATTTTGCAGTGAATATTGTATGTTTTAGATCTGCTTTGTTAAAATTTATATTTGAGGTTATTGTTTTTTTTTTATGGGGCTTGTGTTTTTTTGGGGGGGTCTATAGTTGATGTGAATGGTGATCAGTGGTACATAAGCCTGAGGCTATAATGTTGCCATAAATCGCTTATAAATACAAATGTTTAACATGCAAGCTGTCATTACCGCTCAGTAAGACTGCTGACGGACACTAGATCTTCAGAGGTCGTGGTCTGGTTATTGGCAACAAGCTGCTGCTTTAAGTGGGAGATCTCGGACTCATAATATTCCTTCAGGTCTGCCAAATGCCGGGAATGCTTTTCTCTTAGACTCCGTCTGATACTAAAATAAAAAAATAAAATTTTTATATAACATCAATTTAAAAAGGAAAAAAAACAACAACATTTTAATGCTCGTAATCTAAGAACAGGAAAAAAATGTCAAAAATAAAGACATGAAGAGAAGACACTTTAGGACAGTTTCTTCTTGAAACAAATGCTATGGTCACAGGCTTTACAATTCTTCCTCTTGGGATTTGCATGGTCAAACTGGGCTGAAAAAGCCAACAACTATCTACAGGCTGCAACACTCTTATACCCCCTTTCACACTGACAAATAACCTGGGACCGACCTGGGTTGTTTTTCTTTCGACCCAGGTCAGTATGCGGTTTGAAAGAGCCTTTTGAAAAATCTAAGGTCTAGCAACAAAGCAAATCAGACTCTGGTTAAAAGAAGGGATTTACCCGAGTCGGACCTAGGTTGCTGAGCAGTGTGATAAAGGTAACCTGGATTGAGGGACCCAGGACCCATTCACATTATAGGGAGAAGACAGCAGCAGTTGCCTCCTCCATGGGCAACATCAGCAACTTGGCTTATTGGGATGGACCCACGTCCAAATCCAGAGTGCGATCCGGCATTTGCGAAGTGAAAGACGAACACCGGGGGCAGTGAAGAAAGGAGTTGGTGAGGAGGAAGGCAGATGTCCATATGTCCTGAGGTTCCAGCCACGTTTTACGTCTTGTGTGGCATCCATCTTATTATCAATACCCGGGTGAGATTGAGGTGGAGAACATTTTTTTGACCCAGTGACTTGGAATATTTGATCATTTTTATCTGTATTTTTGAATGCTGCTATTTTTATTTATGAACTTTTCTTAATTGTGTGGACAATAAAATCTTTTCTTGTGAACCGTCTTGGAGTGCATGACCATTGTATACCCAATGGGGAGGATCCACAGCTAAAGATACCGCTTTGTGAATATAGGGCACTTAAATAAGGTGAGCCTTTAATACCTACAGTATGAGCGTGTGACCTGATTCAGATACAAAGATACCTTTATGTGCAAATAAGGCAAATATGTCAGTCGCTAAGATTGGGAATCCCTGTGTTGACAATATCTGGAGATCCACGACTGACCTGTCTTTCCCTTGTCTTATATGCTCTTTTTCCATACTTAAGTATTCCTCAAATTTATGGGACTTTTCGGTACTTGTGAGTTATCTGGGCTGCCGATTTTTTAATCTTGCCCGAAAAATGGCGGGCATCACGTCGGTCGCGGCCATTATAAGGGGCCGCGACGCGACCGACGTGATGGACCCAATTTCCCATAGACAGCAATGTTAAAATTATTACAGTAATGTTAAATGATGTGCAAAATAAAATGACAATGTGAAATGGGCCAATATGGCCATTTCACATTGGATATGTTTTAAAAAAAAAAAATGTTTCCTGGCCCCGTTAACGCCACCCCGCTATTGACGCCAACCCGAAGCGTGTGAAGCCCGCGAGGGGACGTGTATACCTGTGAAGGTATTCGCGTGCGCTCGCCACGCTTCGGGCTCGGTGGCTCGCTGCGCTCACCACACGCCAACGTGGATAGTAGGGGTATGAAAAGGTCGGAGGACGCGTACCTCTGCGCTCGCCACGCTTCGGGTTGGCGTCAATAGCGGGGTGGCGTTAACGGTGGTGGGGGGCCATGAAACATTTTTTTTTTAAAACATATCCAATGTGAAATGGCTATATTGGCCCATTTCACATTGTCATTTTATTTTGCACATCATTTAACCCTTTCCCGACGGGGCGTTTTTTGTTAACTTTTCTTTTTTTTTTCCTCCTCGCGTTCAAATAAGCGTAACTTTTTTAATTTTCCGGCTATATAGACACATGAGGGCTTTTTTTTTTGCGGGACAAGTTGTACTTTTTAATGGTACCATTTACTATACCGTATAATATTCTGGGGAATCAGGAAATAATTCAATGTGGGGTAAAAAGGAAAAAAAACGCAATTCTACAATTTTGCGCTGGTTACGTTTTTTTTGGAGTTCATAGTTCGTTTAAAATGATGGGTTATCTTTATTCTATGGGTCGTTACGATTCCGGTGATACCAAACTTATATAGTTTTCGTTACGTTTTACCACTAAAGAAAAAATAGAACATTTTACGTTTTTTCTAATTTGCGTCGCGTCGCCATGTTCTGCGGCTTATAACTTTTTTATTTTTCCACCTACGGACCTGGGTGAGGGCTCATTTTTTGCGGGCTGAAGTGTTCTTTTTGATTAATACCATTATGGGATATGTGCGACTTTCTGATCTCTTTTATTTACATTTTTTTGGGTAGGCGATGCGACCAAAAAACGTAGTTTTGGCGTTGGGAATTTTTTTCCGTTTACGCCTTTAACCGTGCGGGATAACTAATGTTATATTTTAATAGATCGGACTTTTAGGAACGCGGCGATACCAAATATGTTTATTTTTTTATTTTTATTTGTGAAATGGGGAAAGGGGGGTGATTTGAACTTTTAATATTTTTTTTTTTACTTTTACTACAAGGCCCCCTAGTGTACTAGACCACTAGGGGGCGCGATCGCCTGTACTAGGTTCAGCCATAGAGCTCTATGGCTGAACATAGTGATTTTCAGCACTTCCTATTACATCCTGCCTCAGGCAGGATGTAATAGGAATGCTGACATGGCCAGCACAGGGGTCTACATTAGACCCCTGGCTGCCATGGCAACCGATCGGCACCCTCCGATCTCGCCGCGGGGGGCCCCGATCGGCGCCGGAGGGGGGCGCCCCCCCTCCGATCAGCTATTTAAGCACTGCGGGCGCTTTGCCCGCGGTGCTTAAAGGGTTAAACGGCCACGATCGGCGAACTCGCCGCTCGTGGCCGTGAGAGCAGGTACCTGGCTGTAATATACAGCCATTACCTGCTCTCTTTCAAGCCAGCTCACTCCGTGAGCTGGCTTGATTCCCCCGCAACAGTCATATGACGTACATGTACATCATATGTCGGGAAGGGGTTAACATTACTGTCATACATTTAACATGGGAAATCGGGTCCAGTAATTTTAACATTACTGTCTATGGGAAATCGCGGGCATCGCGTCAGTCGCGTCGCAGCCCCTTATAACGGCCGCGACCGACGCGATGCCCGCGATTTGGGGGTAAATCGCGGGTATCGCGTCGGTCGGGTGTCCTTAAGTTAACTAAACTTAAGGACAAAATCGGCAGCCCGGATAATTCACATGTACCGACTTTTCCATTTTATTTGAGACAGCACAACAGTGTACACCTTTCCACGCTAGACTGTTTAATTGAGGATTGGTAATCCTTGGTGCACATTGTGCAGCAGTCTCACGGTGCAATTATCTCTTTATACTTTCTTTTGCTGTGAGAGCGTCACAAGCCATGCCCTCTTGTGACTTGCAATGCCTGACCTGGCTTCACTGCCTCCGGTGTTAGTCTTGCTCCTGGTTCCCGGGAACAGTCAGTCCTTGTGGCAACATGAGGTTTCCTGAATAGAAGGACTCTACACCTAGAGTAGCTGTTTGCTTGGGTATCCTTAACTATACACTGTGTGGTAGCCAGCCCACAGTTTTAGGTCTGAGTACGAGCAAATACCTGTTGTACCTGGATTTTACCTATTTGATGTGGTATATTAAATGTATATTGGTACTTATATGCTAGTTGGGCGCCCACTAACCTATTTGCTTAGTTTTACGCGTCCCCTCGCAGGGCTCACCTCGCTGCACTCGCCACACTATATAAAATCAGCTCCATGCCGACATGGATAGAGGGGGTATGAGCGTACTTACTATAGTGGGCACCCAACTAACATATAAGTACCGTATCTTTTAATGCACTATGGAGCACCCCTTCTTTCCTTTGTCTACATAGATTTGTTACCCTTGGACCCTGGGTATCATTGTTCACTGGAAGGGAGCTTGTGGTCTATATTTGACTGTGGTGCCCTAAACTAGCCTTTGTTTCAAACAAGGACTTTTTATGCTGGACTTACAGCGCCAAGACAATCTTTTACTAAATGTATTCTACACACACACACACACACACACACACACACATTTTACATTTATCTTTTTTTGTTTTGCCCCAGAAATAAGAAATGTCAGACCTGTTTCGAGGATCGGTGAGGGAGGGTGCAGGAGGCTGCAGTACTTTGAGGCCGGCTCAGGATACCTGCCTGCCTTCAATACATATTATTAAATAGAGAAGTACTGCAACACAAACCAAACTGTAAAAGCCTCATTAAAAGACTGGTGGGGGGGGGGAAATTGTAGAAGAATATTTCAGGATAATCTTTGTCCTTATAAATATACATAATCACTGTATACCTGTGCTTCCGCATTGCTTCATAAGCAAATTTTTGCTGCACCATTTACCCTGCAGCAATACCTGCCGTGGCGAGACAAACTGGTTTTACTAAAAAGGTCCTATGATTTAAAACCCATACATATATACCGGTACCCTGGTAGCAATTTGGGACAAATGAGGATCATTACAAATCTGTCCCTAACAAGTGCCTGTCTCTCTATCATTTATATATTTTTGCTGCGTTTTTTTAAACAGCTCATTACAAGAACCTACCTATTTTAAAGCATACATATTAAAAGTTATATTCTATGTAAACTCAGAATACACATATTCTGATCTGTGATGTAAGGGTGCCCCCACCCAGAGTTTTCTTTCTCCTCCTCCTCTCTTGGCATTGTGTATTAAATATACATAATTCCAAGCAGGTAACCTTCAGACCACTCTCGGATACTTTTCTAGAAAACATGGAGGTAATGCTTCAAATCTAAGTGCTATTTATAGAAGGATACAATATATTTCAGGCCAGCCATCCTGTAGCTCTCCAGCTGTTGTGAACCTACATGTCCCAGCATGCCCTGAGCATATACTGTACATAACACCTACTTGGACAGCATTACTGGGTGATTCACGGACAGGATGGCAGAGGATTGATGCAGGTTTTCCTCTACTGGTAAGGGTGACTGTGGTATTGAACACGGAGTCAAACTATTCACTTCATCCTCTGTACAGTTCATCCTCTCATCACCACTAGAGTCTCCATGATATAGCTGGTAATTTAGATTTCTCCTTCCTTGGTATCTGGTGCATTTCCACGGCTCATCGCCTGTTACAGGACTGTGAGGGGAATTATTTGAGGAATCGCCCAACAAAGATGACACAGTAGAGGCAGATTCCTCCTCATAACGATTAAAAGCAGCATTTTCTGAAATGGAGTCTGGAGTCACAGGAGCGGTGTAAAGCTCACCACACAGAGTAGCAGGTTTAGAAAGTAATGTATTGTGAGCAGACTTTTTGTGTAGAGTTGGATCCAGTGTTAATACCTATGAAAAGAAACAATGCCTTTTAGACTATATATGACTTGTCCAAGAAGTAATTATTAGTAACACAAGTCACAATTAAATACAAATCAATCTAATAAGTATAAAACAAAAATATACACACATTCACACACACACACACAAACACACAAAAAAACCCTATACATACAGACAACACAAAATGATTCAAATTAATCTGGTTAACCATTTTTTGGGGGGGAAATCATCACACAGTATTCATTTATGCAGGCGATATGCCTAATATTGCACCTATAAGCCACATAGGGACGAGGGATTCAGTATGAAATCCCGGCGGTCGGGATCCCGGCGTTCAAAATCCCGACAAGGGGGGGGGGGGGGGACGTGGATCGCCCTCCCCCCCTTGCGGGCTCCCTGCGCTCGCCACGGAGCGGGCCCGGTGCCTCGCTACGCTCGACACGCTAATTTATTCTCCCTCCAGGGGTGTCGTGGACACCCACGGAGGGAGAAACGGTTGGGATTTCGGCGGTCTGGATTCTGAACGCCGGGATCCCGACCGCCGGGATTTAAACTGCATCCCGGGACTACTATTACTAATAAGGACAACCATGATTATTTAGAATTATAATTAGAACATGACATGGCAAGAGATATTAAAGGAAGTTTTGGTGCTGTACATGAGCAACACAGCCCATGTGATCAGTTTCAAGCACAAAGTTTTTAGGTAGACGCCTGAAGATGGATCACTATTGCAGCCCTAGGTAAAACCTATCCCCTACACCTAAGAAGCAAAGCCAAAAAAAAGAATGGAGAAAGGACTAAACCAGGGGCACCTAAATGAAACATGTTAATAAACAATTAAAGTTATACGTCCCGTTATCTGGAGAAGATGCAAAGGGTGTGAGTAGCATGCAAGAATCCAAACATGGGGGGATATTTAATTTTTTCACATTATTCTTTGGAATATTGTTGAATTGTTTGCCTCCAGCATTACCCTTTTGCTATAGGGAAGCTGGTTGAAAACCAGTGTTTTTATTTTGCCTTTCGTGGATTATTTGGGAACTCAATACATTAAAAACAAAGATACCCTGAGAGGAGTACATCCACGTAACAAGAAGTGAGTTGTCGGTACACTTTAGTGCTGTACAAAAAGTTACCTTTATGTGTGTTTACACCACCTTGATTGTGCGAGTGTGGACTATGCATATTCACCCTTAAAGAGCCATTGAAAAAGATACCTTTATATGTGTATGGACAAACAATGACCCCAAGTGCGCCACGAAAAAACAGCTAGCGGGAGACAAATAAGATATGAACAAGAAGCATTTATAGAGAGCGCTAAAGTATTCCACCACCTGATAGATTTTTAATTTTTCAAGCAAGATAAAGTATATTCAATTTCTGGTAAAATAAACAAATCTTTTATTAAAAATCTTCACTTCCATGATTGTATCCATTCATTTCTTTCAAGATGATGTAACAACCCTTATTTGTATATTCATTTGTTCCAGTGTGAATTTGGCATGCTTTACATAAAATATACCTTTATTGGTTTACTCCCCTCGCAATCTACATGAGTGGGGTAAGTCTCCTTAAACCAGAACCACTGAGGACAACGAACAGGATATTCATATCTGCACTGGTCTTCTCCATTCTCAAGGACAAGCATAAAAAGAAGGTGGTCCATCTTTCCCACATAAAGGGACATACAACTTAATTGTTTATAAACATGTTTAATTTAGATGCCTGTGGTTTACTGCTTTCCCCATTCTTTATTTTGCATTGGATCAGGTTAAATGCAACAACCTAACATCTGACAATAAAGCTTTTTCATATATGGGATGATTAGCTGCCTTGGAACAGCACATTGTGGCCAGTAATAATCTGCTTTATATATACACACACCCCATGGAGCAGGAAAAAGGGGGATTTTTGTAAGAACACCGTTCGAACCCCTTTCTCGGAGTCCATCCTGGTGACACAGCTAACCATGGGATGTAGGAGGGTCCGCAGGAGCAAGGCACCTATGCTGACTTCTTTGATATGCAGGCTCCTCCCTTCTGCATCCCAGAATTCCTCAGTTCAACTTCTAAAGCACACTAGGATACATTACGCAGTACAACTCCTGAACATATTAATATGCACAATCAATAATAACCAAATAACATGATAACACATGAACGGTATAAACTTACTGAGCGTAAGAGAGGGATTACTGTGTCACCAGGATGGACTTAGAGAAAAGGGTTTGAACGGTAAGTTCTTACAAAAATCCAGTTTTCTCTATCGTCCATCCTGGTGACATAGCTAACCATGGGATGTTCAAGAACCGGTCCTATGGGAGGGTACGCTCAGGTTTGCAGTTCTCATCACTGCTCCTCCAAATGAAGCGTCCACCAACGCAAACTCATGAAACCTGTAGAATTTGGTAAAGGTATGAACAGAGGACCAGGTGGCAGCCCTGCATAACTGCTCCGCTGTAGCCCTATGACACACAGCCCAAGAAGAAGCAGCCGACCTGGTGGTATGGGCATTAATCCTGGAGGGAATCGGTCTGCCTACCTTAGTGTAAGCAAAGGCAATCACTGACCTTAACCATCTAGCAATGGTCTGCTTAGAAGCAGGCCACCCTCTCTTATGTGCGTCATATAGTACCAAAAGCAAATCAGTTTTGCGAAAATCCTTTACTCTATCAACATAAATGCGCAAAGCGCAAACTACGTCCAATTTCTTCAAATTGTCCCTATTCCTGGCCTCCTCTGGAGGGCAAAACACCAGGAGCACAATCTCCTGGTTTAAATGAAAATTTTACATTACCTTAGTTGAAACTAAGCACAGCCCTGTCATCATGGAAAACAAGAAATGGAGACTTGCAAGACAAGGCCCCCAATTCTGAAAATCGCCTAGCTGAGGCGATGGCCAACAAAGAAATATATTTAAGATCAGCAGACCTTAAAGGCTCAAACAAAGGTTTCTGTAGATCAGACAAAACCAGAGACAGGTCCCAAGGCGCTACCGGCTGCCTATATGGGGGTTTCAGCCTCATAACTCCCTGCAAAAAAGTCTGTACTTCTAGCAAAAAAGCCACTCTTTTCTGAAAGAATATTGGTAAGGCCAACAGCTGTACCTTTACGGACTGCAGGCTAAGACCTGCTGAAAACCCATCCTGGAGGAACTCCAAGAGTCTAGTGACCTTGAACCTAGAAGTGTGTACCTTCTGAAGTTCACACCACCGGATATAGATTTTCCAAATACGATGGTAATTAGCTGCTGAAATAGGCTTGCGAGCCCTAAGCATAGTTTGGATAACAGCATCAGAGAAACCTCTTTTCCTTAAGAAGGAGGTTTCAAAAGCCAGGCCGTCAAATTGAGCTGAGCTAGGTCCAGGTGTAGAAACGGTCCTTGTTTGAGTAAGTCCGGCCGAAGAGGAAGACACCAGAAGTCCGTTGACAACCTCAGTATGTCTGAATACCACGACCTCCTGGGCCAATCAGTATGACTTGCACCTCCTGTGTCCTCACTCTCTTTGGGACCCAAGCAATCATAGGAACAGGAGGGAACACATAGGCAAGGGTGAAACGCCACAGAACGGTCATGGCATCCACTGCCTACGCGGTCGGATCCCTGGTCCACGAGCAGAACCTGGGGACCTGACAGTTGTGTCTGGACGCCATCAAGTCTATCTCTGGGAGCCCCCAAAGAGATACTATTTCCTGAAATACCTCTTGATGTAGCTCCCACTCTCCTTCCAGCAGCTCTGCCCTGCTGAGGAAGTCCGCTTCCACATACCGGATCACCGGAATGAACACAGCTGACAGAGTAGGAATGTTCACTTCTGCCCACTGAAATATTCGCAAGATTTCCTGCATAGCCATCCTGCTGCGAGTAGCGCCCTGGTGGTTTAAGTAAGCCACAGCCGTGGCATGGTCTGACTGTATGCGTACTGGAGACCCCTACAGGAGATCCTCCGCCTGCAGAAGCCTCTTCCAAATTGCCCGAAGCTCCAGGATGTTGATCGGTAGCTTGGATTCCTCTTTGGACCACAGACTCTGCAATCTGAGGTGCAGGACCACTGCCCCCCAGCCCCTGAGACTGGCATCGGTTGTGACGACCAGCCAATCCCACGAGTAAAGGGAACGCCCCATTTGCAGAGACTCCAGATCTGTCCACCAGATCAAGGAGTTCCTTGTCTCCTGAGACAGTGACAGCTTTTCCTGTTTCATAGTTTTCAGATTCCCCGACCAACATGACAGAATGTTCCACTGGAAAGTCCTTGAGTGAAACCTCGCAAATTGCAGAGTCTCGAAGGTTGCCACCATCTTGCCTAACAGCTTCACACCCTGCCATATTGATGGATTTGGTGGCTGGAGAATCAATAGGACTAACTGGCGAATGTCCACCGCTTTGGACTCTGGCAGAAATACACGATGTAGGTGTGTATCCAAGGTCACACCCAAAAACTGAAGCCTCCGAGTTGGTGTTAAATGAGACTTCGGTAGATTTAACAACCACCAATGGTCTCGAAGAAACTGTTGCAATGGTCAGATGTTCCTGCAACTTCTTCGCTGACTCCACCTTGAACAGGAGGTCGTCCAAGTATGTAATAATCCCTATTCCCTTTAACCTGAGAGCCACTGCCATGACAGCCATCACTTTTGGCCAGGCCAAAAGGTAGGGCCTGGAACTGTAGAGGAGTTTCTCCTATTGCGAAACACAGTAAAGACTGATGTTCTCTGGAGGTAGGCACATGAAGATAAGCATCCTGGATGTCCACCGATGCTAGAAATTCTTTCGACTCTATGCTTAAAAGCACTGATCGAAGAGATTCCATCCGTAAGTGGTCCGCCTGCAGGTGTAGGTTTAAATACTTCAAATTTAGTTTGGGGACCAAGAAAATGGAATAAAATCCCGGTACTTGTTTCCTAGCACGGCGCCCAGATTTTCTACGTACGGCACCGTAGGGAAATCGCATCGCATGGGCCATTATAGCGGCATGCGATGCGATTTTTTCATGCAATATATTGAATTTTTTTGTACACCACTATATCGCATCGCATCACATGTTCCGCGAAATTGCATGCGATTTTATAGGGTGTGCAATGCTATGACATTAGGTATACAATAATATGATTGTATGTCCCCAAAAATAGATGTAATGCACCCCCCCACTATCCATGCCATACCCGAAGCATGGCAAGCGCAGCGAGACCCGCGAGGGGCGGTGGAACTCATCCTCCGACTTTTTCATTAACCCACTATCCACGTCGGCGTGGAGTTGATTTTATATAGTGTGGCGAGCGCAGCGAGCCACCAAGCCCCGCTAGGGGACGCGGATTACTTTACATGTATTCCGCATGTGCTCGCCACGCTTCGGGCTCGCCACACTATATAAAATCAACTCCAAGCCGACATGGATAGTGGTGTAATGAAAATGTCAGAGGACACGTTGCGCTGCGCTCGCCACGCTTCCAATTGGCGTGGATAGTGGGGGGGTGCGTTAAACCTATTTTTGGGGACATACAATCATATGATTGTATACCTAATGTCATTTTGTGGCAGATGCGATGACCCTGGGCTGAGAGAGCAGTTAATAAATTACATAGGAAAATCGCATCGCACATTGCATGGCCCTAAAATGGCCCATGCGATGCGATTTCACTACGCAGAATAGCCCACTAAGCAAATTGCTTAGTGGGCGCCATTCTAGGAAACAAGTACCAAATTCCCTTCTTCCTTTCCTCCTGAGGTATCGGGACCACCACTCCCTTCTCGAGCAAGACTTTCACGGCAGAGGTATTGGGAGAAATCTCTTTGGGGGAGCACCCCTGAGATATTATGGAGAGAACCCAAGGGTCCAAGGTGGAGATGTTCCACATATCCCGAAACTGCAGGAGGCGACCCCCCACTCTGATCCCAGAATGGGGAGCCTCCGCCCCTTCATGCTGAGGATTTTTCCTCACTCTTGGAAGGGTGTTTCTTAGCAAAGGCCCCGAAACGGAATCTGGGTGCCCTCCCCTTGCTGGAGGGAAACTTTCCTCTTCCTGTCTGTCCTCTATTGGACGCACCCCCTCGAAAGGAGGAGCGAACGGATGGCCTAAATGCCCCAAACTTAGACACTGAGTGCTTAGACGTGGTGGGCAGGAAAGTGCTCTTTCCCCCCGTGGCTTGTTTTAGAATGGACTCAAGTTCTGTCCCAAAAAGAAGTTCTCCCTTAAAAGCCAAAGCCTCTAGAGACTTCTTGGATTCACTGTCAGCTTCTCAAGCTTTAAGCCAAAGAGTTCTCCTCGCTGTAACGCATGTGGCCGACACTTGACGCCATCTTAGTCCTTCTTCCCCAGCTTCACAAACGTATTCTGCAGCACACTTAAGCTTTTCAGCCAAGGCAAAAGCTTTAGAGTCAGGCTGGAGTTGATTACATAAGGCATCAGCCCATTTTATCATGGCCTTGGATACCAAAGCAGAGGCACTAATAGGGCGTAAGGTAAAGCCCACCCCTTCAAACACAGCCTTCAGATCTAAGCCTTCTAATCTTCAGATCTAGCCCTAAATCTTCTTGTCCACAGGGTCCTTAAACTGGTAAAGCCATGGATTTAGACAACCTGGCAACCGGCGCATCCACCAGGAGGGTCTTATCCCATAATTTTACATGCTCCTCTGGCATGGTATACATGTTTGCAAACCTTTTAGGCATGAGGAGCCTCTTATCAGGGGGGTCTTCCATGCTTCTCCCAGTAAAGCTATCATGCCCTCATCTGAGGGAAAAGTAACTGAATCTCTGTGTATTTTCTTGAATACACACTGAGCTGGCACTTTATCCTCATCCGATAGATTCAAAGTCTGCTTAACTGCAAGGATCAAATCCTCAATACCAGAAGAATTAACTTCTTCCTTCTGGTCCCAAAATACATCCTCAGCACACACAGCTTCCTCATCAGAATCTAAATTCAACAGGGGAGGTGTAGATAAGGGGTGTCTGGGAGAAGTAACCTCAGGGGTCTTGGCAAGCTGTTCCATAAATGCATTCATTTTATGAACATGCCGCAGTAAAGCTGGGTCCCCCTAAGATGGGGTAATACAGCCCACAGACAGTTGAGAGGGAGTAAAAGGCCAGGGGATTTCACAAGATCATCCCTTTGCCTATTTAAAGCCTGCACCAAACCATTCATAGATATCCCCAAGGCAGCCACCCACGCAGGTTCAGGCTGCTCAGACCTCTGGGCTTGAGCCCCACTGGACACAGACTCACACGAGGTGTACAAATCCCCCTGATCCATCTGTTCAATTGTTAATTTAACACCACAAAATCTGCAGTTAATTAACATGACAGGCGCTCCCTCCCCAAGAGCAGCAGCACTACACCTTTCTGTCATAATTACACACAGTGCACAATGTCAGGTGTCTGCACAGAATAATGTAACCGTGTACTTATCTGTCTGCGCTGCTGCAATGGATCCTCAGCGATCACCAGGGAAAACGCTGCCCAGGAGAAACTTGTACTCAGTTCTGTAGTGTAATTCCTCCTTCAGCTCCGCAGTGTGGAGAGAAAGGGCGCCAGAACAGAGAGCAGGAAGAGACCGAGGGCCAAATGTAATAGGATGTGAGTTTCAGAAAGTGAGAGATTTTGGGAGAGTTTTCCCATGTTTTTTAAAGCAGCAATCAATGACACTGCAAAACCAGGTTGATTTTGCCATGTAATTGATTGCTGCTTTAAAAAAACATGGGAAAACTCTCCCAAAATCTCTCACTTGCTGAAACTCTCACCCTATTACATTTGGCCCCAAGTCTCTGCTTCAGCGGGTAGTGTTCATTCTAGCACCCGCTATCTTTGAAAATCCATGCAGTTCCTTTTCCCTGCCTGGGGTGTCGCTGTCTGCTGTGGTGCTTCTAGCACAGGTCTGGTTTGCATATCAGTGCTGATATACAGACCACACTGTGCTAGAAGCACCACAGCAGACAAAGACACCCCAGGCAGGGAAGAAGAACTGCATGGGCTTTCAGAGATAGTGGGTGCTAGAATGAACACTAAGCGGGGAAGGAAGCCTATTGGCACCTTTTTCCCCCTTTAGCCGCTCCTACCAAGTGTTTCTCCTCACCTCCAGTGTCTCCCCTCAGACTGGGACCACTTGGAAGCGTTCAGCTAAGCTGGACTCCTGTAATAGGCATCAACTCCATTTCTGGATTTCTGCCTATAAGCCCCTGAAAATGGCGGCGCCATAGCGGGGGTCCGTCCCACAAGATCCCCCCCTAAGCAGGGAGCCAGTTCAGGACTCACCCCAGGGCCCAGGAAACCTCTCTTCCTGGAGGTTAAAGTGCTGTGCAAAGAGGGCAGACAGCATCCCTCTGCACACAGAGAGCTGACAGGACGCGATTCTGTCAGCCTCTGCTGGGCTCTCAGTGTGCATAAACTTCCTCTGGAAGTTACACACTGTGCCTGCACAAACTAGTGGATATTAATAAAATAACAAAACACCTAGCTACTCTAACACAAAACGGTTGCAGCACGCAGCCAGTCATCACAGAACCCACTCTGGTGGGCACCTAAAACGAACTGAGGAATTCTGGGATGAATAATGGAGGAGCCTACCTCTCAAAGAAGTCAGCATAGGTGCCTTGCTCCTGCGGACCCTCCTACATTCCATGGTTAGCTGTGTCACCAGGATGGACGACAGAGAAATGGGATTCTGGTTTTTACCTGTAAAATCCTTTTTCGTAGGCCAAGGTGGATGCTGGGATTGTGGGTATTCAGGCGCAGGAGAACCAGGCACCAAGAAGATGAACCTTCTTTGGGATAGTACAGCCCATAGCTCCACCCACCTAATACACCTTCCTGTTCTCAGAGACCAGTTTTAACGTAACAAACCGAGGAATAAGCATAGGAGGTGTTGGCCGTTGTTACACCAACATAACTGCTAAGCTGGAGCACAAGGGCCGGCACCCAGCATCGGCTTTGGCCTATGAAAAATAGGAATTTGGTACTCACCGATAATTCCCTTTCTCCGAATCCGAAGGGGACACTGAAGTACTACGCTGGGGATAGTGTGGTGTTATGGAGGAGTTGGCACTTTAAGAACTTGAAGTGTGGTGTGGCTCCTCCCCCTCTATCCCCCCCTCAGACTCCAGTCTTAGTTACTGTGCCCGAGAGGAGAAAAGAGACCAGGAAACCTCTGACAGAGAGAGAGAGAGAGAGAGAGAGAGAGAGAGAATGAAAACAAGACACCGAAACAAAAATAAGTCAAAAGAACTTACATACAGACCATCGCATGCAACACAACCTGGCCACATGCGACCTGTAAAAACCCCTCCCTTACCAGAAGACCAGTGCCGGGAGGGCGCTCAGTGTCCCCTTCGGATTCGGAGAAAGGGAATTATCGGTGAGTACCAAATTCCTATTTTCTCCTTCATCCTCTGGGGACACTGAAGTACTACGCTGGGGACGTCCCAAAGCCATCCCCACGGGCGGGAAGGCGCTGGGCATCCTGAAGCACCGCGCGGCCAAACCTAGTAGAGGATGCCGCGAAGGTGTCAAACCTATAAAACTTAATAAAGGTATTGGGCCCAGACCAAGTGGCTGCCCTACATACCTGAGAAAGAGACACCCCCCTGGCCGCCGCCCAAGAAGGTCCCACCGAACGGGTGGAATGAGCCGAAACTCTAGTAGGCGGAGGCCGGGAGGCCTGAACATAAGCTTGTTTAATGGTTAGACAAATCCACCTGGCCAAAGTTTGCTTGGTAGCCGGCCAACCACGTTTTGCGGAACAGTATAGGACAAACAGAGAATCCGACTTCCTGATTCCTTGGTTCTGTCCACATAAACCTGCAAAGTTCTGACCACATCCAGTGAAGCGAACTCTCCTGTCAAGGCCGGAACCACGATTGGCTGATTAAGATGAGATAAGCCGTCACCACCTTTGGCAAGTAATCCAATCTAGTACGGAGTTCCGCCCTATCTGAGTGGAACACCAAATACGGAGAACGACATGAGAGAGCACTGAGGTCAGACACTCGTCTAGCCGATGCCAAAGCCAGTAAGATCACCGTCTTCCAGGTAAGTAAACGTAAATCAATAGATTCTAAAGGCTCAAACACCTCCGACTTGAGATAGTCCAGCACCAAAGGAAGATCCCAAGGTTCTTCCGGAGGTCTTACCAGAGGCTGCAGCCTTAGAACCCCATTCAAAAATGTTTGTATTTCCGGCATCAAGGCTAATCGCCTATGAAAGAAAACCGACAAGGCGGACACCTGGACCTTAAGGGACCCTAAACGAAGGCCCGCCTCAAACCCTGATTGCAGAAACCTCAACAATCGGGACAAAGAAAAAACAGCTGTAGGGCACTTGTGTCGTTCACACCACGACACATAAGCCTTCCAAATCCTGTAATAATGCCGGGAAGTAACCTCCTTCCTGGCTCTCATCATTGTGGGAATGACCTCTTTAGGTACCCCACGCCTACTCAGCAGCTCGGCCTCAACAGCCACGCCGTCAAACGCAGCTGCCTTAATTCTTGGTAGACGAATGGTCCCTGTTGCAATAGATCCTCTCTTTGAGGCAGTAGCCAGGGTTGATCTATCAGGAGCCCCTGAAGATCGGCAAACCAAGGCCGACGAGGCCAATTTGGAGCTATGAAAATCACCGTTGCCTTCTCGCGCTTGATCCGTTTGAGTACTAACTGAATCAAGGGTAACGGAGGGAACACATAGATTAGATGGTAATTCCACTCTGCGGTCAGAGCATCCGTCGCCACTGCCTCCGGATCTCGTGACCTGGAACAATACTGAGCCACCTTGCAATTCCGTTTGGATGCCATCATGTCTATCTGAGGTAACCCCCAACGATTGACAATCTGGCCAAACACCTCCGGATGCAGTGCCCACTCCCCTGGGTGCACATCCTGGCGACTTAAGTAGTCCGCTTCCCAATTGTCCACCCCTGGAATGAACACCGCCGAGAAGGCCAGAGAATTCCTCTCCGCCCATTGAAGGATCGGGCGTACCTCCTGCATAGCTGCCCGACTGCGCGTTCCACCCTGTCTGTTGATATATGCCACAGCCGTGGCATTGTCCGACTGAATTCGGATCGGCTTCCCTCTGATGAACAGGTCCGCCTTGAGAAGAGCCAGACGGATAGCCCGAATCTCCAGAATATTTAATCAGCAGCCTTGATTCCTGCGGAGACCAACGGCCCTGAAAGTGACGTCCCATCACAACCGCCCCCCAGCCCCTCAGGCTGGCATCCGTCGTGATGATAGTCCACTCCCAGACTCCGAACCGACGCCCCTCCAACAGATTGGCCGTGTGAAGCCACCAGTGAAGGGACAGCCGACTGCAGGGTGAAAGAATTACCGTCCTGTGCATGTGGACATGCGAACCCGACCACTGTCTCAACAGATCGAGTTGAAAAGTCCTGGAGTGGAAACGGCCGAAAGGCAGAGCCTCGAAGGAGGCGACCATCTTGCCAAGCAACCGAATGCAAAGGTGCACCGACACCCTCCGAGGACGAAGCACCTGCTTCACCAAGTCCTGAATCGAGGCAATTTTCTCCAAGGGAAGGAAGACCCGCTGTACTTCTGTGTCCAGAATCAGTCCAAGAAACAAAATCCTTTGGGAAGGTACCATCTGGGATTTCCCATAGTTTAGAATCCAGCCATGCCGAATCAAGGTCTGACAAGTCACGTGAAGAGCCTGTTCCAGCTGACTCCTGGATCCGGCTTTTATCAACAAATCGTCCAGATACGGAACAATCTTGACTCCTAGTGTGTGGAGAAAGGCAACCATGACTGCCATTACCTTGGTGAAAAGGCGAGGCGCCGATGACAGGCCAAAGGGCAGAGCCCGAAATTGAAAATGTTGGTCCTTGATTGCGAACCGAAGGAACCTCTGGTGTAAGTCGTAAATGGGAATATGTAGATAGGCATCCTTGACGTCCAAGGATGCCAAATATTCCCCCGGTTCCAGACCTGCCACCACCGAGCGAAGCGACTCCATTTTGAATCTGTGGTACATAATGCACTCGTTCAGCTTCTTTAAATTTAAGATCGGCCTTACCGACCCGTCTGGTTTTGGAACCAGGAAAAGAGGAGAATAAAACCCCTCTTTGCGTTGATCGGTTGGGACATGCATTACCACGCCGGCTGATAACAACCGCTGAACTGCTTGGAGTAGTAACTGGGAGTCTTTTTCCGCATGCGGAAGACCTATCGTAAAAAACTGTTGAGGAGGAGAACCGGCAAACTCTAGTTTGTATCCCCGAGACACGACTGAGAGAACCCACTTGTCCTTGCAGGATTCTTCCCAGACCTGCCGGAAATCCAGAAGCCGCGCTCCTACTCTGGGATCCAACAGGTAGGAGGGGAGGGCGTCATGCCGCGGGCTTTTCTGGCTGCTTGGCGTCTGCACGCCGGGAGCCAGGGTTCGCGGCGGAGGTGGCGGCGCCAAAGCCTCTACCTCTACCACGGCCCGAGGTAAAGGAACCTCTGGACTTACCTCTAAATTTCGGGGCCCCTCGAAAGGAGCGAAAAGCCGGACCCTGGTAAGGTTTTTTCGGAGGAGGCGCTGAGGAAGGGAGGAAGGTAGATTTACCCCCTGTCGCCTGAGCAATTAATCTATCCAGCTCTGGGCCAAAAAGAACATCCCCCGTAAAGGGAAGAGCTTCCACTGCTTTTTTTATATCCGCCTCCGCCTGCCAAGACTTAAGCCACAAAGACCGTCTGGCTGTAATAGACAGAGCCGAGATCCTTGCCACCAGTGAAGCCGAATCCCTGGCCGCCTCTCCAATATATGCCGCGGATTCCCGCATTTGATCAGCCAACTGAGCTAACTCCTCAGGAGGCCTCTGCTCCTCCAAGCCCCTGGACAAATCCTCTGCCCATTTCTCCATGGCCCTGCTGACCCAGGAGATAACAAAAATAGGACGCAAAGAGACCCTAGCCGTAGAAAAGATGTGCTTAAGCCCCGCCTCCAAACGCCTATCTGGCGCCTCCTTCAGGGCCACCGCTCCCGGAATGGGAAGCGCTGCCTTCTTTGAAAGCTTAGAGACGGAAGCGTCCGCTAACGGCGGGTTCTCCCATTTCGCCCTGGCTTCCGGGGCAAAAGGGTAAGACGCCTTAAAGCGCCTGGATAACTGAAACTTTTTCTCAGGCACTTTCCAAATGTCCAACAGAGGCTTCTCCAACTCTATGGACTCAGGAAAAGTTACCGCAGCTTTAACAGGACGGCCAAAAATAGAAACCGGAGCAGGAGGTTCTTGCTCAGCAACATTAAGAGTCACCTTAATAGCCTGAATCAAGGCCTCTAAACCTTGAGCCTCATCCTGAACACCCTCTTCATCCACAGGTGCAAAGGTATCATCCAACGCCTGACACTCCCCCTCCTCTAGAGGGTTAACTTCCTCCTCATCAGAGGTATCAATCCTCAAAACCAAAGGAGCACCCCTTTTTTTAGGTGGAGGGGGGGCGCTGGACTGTGTAGGCATAACGGTGGATTGTACCAGCGAATCCACTGACCTAATCAACTCTCTGGCCCATGAAGGCTCAGCAGAAGACATAGTAGACAGATGAGAATGTAAAATCTCCCTGTCCCTACGAGACGCTGCCAGCTCAGAAGCTAAGGTAGCTAACACACTTGTAACCCCTTCAGCATTAAGGAGAGCAGCTTGCTGTTGAACAGCCCCTCCTTTATAGCAATCCTTACACAGTGACACACCTTTCACATGTTGTGTAAATTGCTGATTACACTGAGTGCAGGTGAACAGCTTCTGAGAAGCCTTAGAGCCAGAAGCTTTTGTTGCCATAATGCAATCCAATACAAACACTTCCTTCACTCAGCACACTCTAACACAGCCACACAGATAGCAGTGTAAACCCAGCAGTGTAAAAGAAGGAAATACAATAGGGGGAGAGGAGCTCACCTTCCCCGAATTAGCCCACCTGAATACTCCAAGCGGGGACTCCTAAAAAGGAGAACCCCTTCACTCACCCAGCGCAGTGACACAGTCTGTCCAGTCTGGGATGAAAAACGCTTTGCTGTCCTGAAGCAGAAGGGCTCTGAAGAGGCACAACAAACAGAGGAAGGCAGCGTGGGCTTTAGGAAGGCAGCGTTTGCCGCACTGAGGATTTTTAACCTGGAGGAGACGCCCATGACACGCCTCCTCCTTCCTCCATCCCAGCGCGCGCTGAGGACAGCGGCGCTGAGACACAGTCTGCCCCTCAGCTGGACCAGCGCGTGACTCTGATCCAGCAGTCACCCGGCGCCCAGCGCCCCAGTCCTGATCTCTCCGGCGGGTGACTAGCCAACGGAGCAGTAACACAAGCCGCGAGCGGCTGTGGCTGCTTCCCCACACCTAGAGTGCAGGCGGCTGAGGTCAGCAGCGTGCACCGCACGCAGTGCCGCTCTGACCTCCCAGAGAGCTTTATACACACTGCAGGCAGCCAGTCTAACACTCAGGCTGCCTGCACACTTCTATATAAAACAAAAAACGGACAACCAGAGACCCCTGCGGGAGCCTCTTGCCCAGGGATCCTACTCCTCCGGGCACTAAACTAAGACTGGAGTCTGAGGGAGGGATAGAGGGGGAGGAGCCACACCACACTTCAAGTTCTTAAAGTGCCAACTCCTCCATAACACCACACTATCCCCAGCGTAGTACTTCAGTGTCCCCAGAGGATGAAGGAGAAAAAGGATTTTACAGGTAAGAACCAAAAATCCCCTTTTTTCTATCAGCCAGCCGTGGATGCTGGGATTGTGGGATGTCCTAAAGCCGTCCCTTATGGGTTGGAACACCCCTGAGCTGCATTTAGGACACATCTGCCAAAAGCTGCATCGGCTGTAGCAAAGGGGTCAAAACGATAGAATTTGATGAACGTGTGAGCAGAAGACCACGTAGCTGCTCGACAAATGCACTCTGCTGAGACACCCGCACGCATGGCCAGAGACCACATCGTGGAACGTGCCCGCACTTAGAGAGGGACTGGCTTTACAGCCAACAGATATACTGGTCAGATTGTGGGCCTTTACCAACGTGCTAACGTCTGTTTAGAAGCTGGCCAACAAACTTTCTGATCATCGTACATGACAAAAAGTGAATCAGATTTTCAGATTGCCGCAGTTCTTAAAAAAAAAGGAGTAATGCCCGAACAATGTCCACAGTCTCATCTTCCACCGATGATGAAGAATGCGATGTGGAAAAAACCAGAACTACAATTTATTTGTTAATTTGGAACCTGGAGGAGACCACCGTAGAAAGATAAATCAAGTCTGGTACGCAGGACTGCTCCATCTTCATGGAAGATCAATAACTAACTTACAAGTAAGAGCACTCAGATCCAAGAACCATTGAGCTGAAGTGATCGCCAAAAGGAATAACATTTTCAAGGAAAGCCAAGACAGTGTTATGGACTCTAGAGGTTCAAACTGAGGTTTGGTCAAACATTGTAGAACCAATGATAAGTACAAAGGGTTTGCAGGCGGTCTGATTGGAGGTTGCAGGTGTAAAACACCTTGCACAAATGTGTGAATCGTAGGTAAAGCAGCTATTTTCTGTTGAAACAAAAAAACAAAGTGCCGACATCTGAACTTTCAACAAAGAAGAGCTGAGACCTAGGTCAAGGCCAGACTGCAAAAAAAAAAAAACTAAAACCCTAAGGATTAATTTTCTAGGTTTACACCAGAGGAAGTATTTATGCCAAATACAATGATAAACTTTTGCAGAGGTCGGTTTCCTGGCCACTAGCATTGTGTTTATAAAGGAGGTCGAAAAACAACTAGCCCTTAAGACGGACCGCTCAATAGCCATCCCGTCAAAGATAACCTGCGTAGGGAGGGATGGTGGTAAGGACCCTGTGATAGTAGGTTATAGCAAATGGGCTGGAGGAGCCCGGGACAACTGTAGAAGTTCTGGATACCAACACCACCTTTGCCAATGGGGACGATCAGAATCATTAGGACTTTCTCCCACTTGAGGTGGCGGAGGAGATGAGGAAGAAGTGCTACCGGAGGGAATGCGTAAACCCTCTGAAACGGCCACGGAGCCAATAGGGCATCCACTAGACAGGCCTGAGGATCACTCGTTCTTGACCCGTACATGGGAAGATTATTGTTGTGCCGGGAAGCCAATAGGTCCACTTGTGTGCAATCCCAACAATCTGTTAGGAGGGAGAAGACTTTGTGGTGAAGGGATTTTTCTCCGGAGTGAACTGTTGGCAACTCAGAAAGTAGGCCTCCCAATTCAAGGTAATGTATACCGATGAAAAAGGTCAGAAGATACTTTGCAGCCTACGTCAGAATTGGAGTGACTTTGAGCGGATTACCCTGTTTGCGAGCTCCCCTTTCCGAAACCTTTGCTGACATTTTGTATAATAATACCTTGTGTGGCTGTAAACGTCTACAATATCACCACAATACTGACTAGAATGTGAAGAGGAAAAAAACTTAAGTACTGTACAATAGGCGCCAATAAATAAATCAGCGACAATATTATGTTTTCCGTCTGCCACTACAGGGTGATGTGTGGATATGAATGCTCACATCAATAAAGACACTAAAGAAAATAAACACAGGAAATTACAGTACAGTATAGAAAACGTTCACACCAGAAAGGAAATTAAGCACATTGTTTCCTGCACCAACACAGGAAGTGATCTGAGGGAGAATAACCTGGCCACTGAGACAACAGTGAAGGGGGTAGTTTTCTGAGTGCCTAGCCTGTTAAAAGCCAGCTGCCAAGTGAATTAAAATGGCCCTCGCTAACGCTGAGGGAAGAGGAGAGGAACGCCCTCAGCAAGTACCCAGGATGAGCCATTGCTGAGGGGAGGGGGGCAGAGTCACAAGGCCCAAACCGCCTCCCTCCTGGAACCACAGAGCAGGGGCTGCCTTGTACGCAGCATAAAGCTCCCTGGTGGTGTAGCGGTTTCAGTACCCCTGCCAGGCCACCAGTGGCGCCATGGCTCCCTCCAACTACGGGAAGTTGACTGATGTGAGTGGCCATGAGGTCCGTCCACTAGTCACCGGGAGACCTGTAGAGGCTGCCAGCTGTAGCGCTAAAGTAGCTGTGCTGACAGCCTGGAGAAAACAATAAAAAAATAAGACAAGAAGTAAAACCAAGGCTGAAATAGCCCTCTCCTGAATATGGCTCCCTATTCTTTAGAGCACCAAGGTAAAAAATGGTCACTGAGGACAGGAAAGTGTATTAGTGGGGGGTGGAACTATGTACTACACTATCCTAAAGAAATTTCCTCTCCTTTGGTGCCTGGTCCTCCGGCCCCTGAATGCCTACAATCCCAGCATCCACCGCTGGCTGACAGAAAAATAAGCAATGTGGCAGTGCTCGGATGCACATTGCAACTAATGGAATTGGGTCTTTGGGCTGTTTTTTGGGTCAGAAAGTGAATCACCCTATTCAACGTGCACTTCTCGCCGTCTTTCTAAGTGATTTTCGCCGTGTAGCAAAATCGCCATCTTTTCATGGTGAAGTGGAAAGTGAACTTTTAAAATAAAGTTGTTGTTTTACATTTGGTGTCAAAAAATCAGGAATTTTATTCTGTGAAGGGGCATGCTATTTTTATTCATGTGCTTATAGCACATGAATATATATTTAATTTAAAAAATATATATATATTCCATCTCCCTGCCTGCCGCCGTCCTCAGGCTCCCTGCGGCGTCCGCCGCAGGGGTTCACATTTGCGGTCAGGGGCAGAGAGCCCCTGCCTCATTGAATACTGTGTCAGCAAGGGCTGGCAGCGAGGTCTCCAGCCCTCCGGAACACAGCAAATGTGCAGTGAATCCTAAACAGGATTCGCTGCACATCGCGATTAGAGACATTGAATACTGCCCTATGAATGACCCAACTCAATATTTTGACCACGCTAAAATAACTTTCTTATCTTCCCCCAACTTTTCAAGATTTATTTAGAAAAAAATAAAATCAATCATAGAATAGTAAGTCATTTCACTTTTAACTTGGTACATACAGTATACAGTAGTGCTGCTTAGCAAGTTTACCCATGAAGTGTACCTCTGGAGGATGAGTGTGCTCAGAGGGAGAGAGACGTTCCCACCCAGAAGGTCCACCATCTCTCGGTTTTCGTTGATATATATCAGTTAGAGATGGGATCCTTGCTTCCTCAGGCTTGTGGCCATATTAAAAAGAAAAATAAATATTGTTTGTATGTTAGTGTGGAGCCAAGGTTCTACTTGGTTTCGTCCCTTTTACCTTTTGGTGGGATATTTATTTATTTTTTATCTACAATGACGGTGATGTGTCCATCAAAAAAAAAAATAATAAAAAAAAATTATATATATATATATATATACTCAAAGTATCTGCACGCTAAGGAGCAGAAAGGCGAGCACTCGCCAATCACAAAACAAATTTTGTGAAATCCAAGAGGTAGATAATCAAATCAATAAAGAATCACCAGAGTCCAGCATAGACAAAAGAGTATATTTAGTGTGACAGCCCCGACGTTTCGGTCCAAATCATGGACCATTATCAAGGAGCATAGTCATCATAGAAGTCTGGTAGTCAGCGACGGAAGTAATCTCTGCCTGGTAGGATCAGAGTCAGCTCTGGTGATTCTTTATTGATTTGATTATCTACCTCTTGGATTTCACAAAATTTGTTTTGTGATTGGCGAGTGCTCGCCTTTCTGCTCCTTAGCGTGCAGATACTTTGAGCATTTTTGAGTACATACCCGTTTGGGCCTGTACTTTTGGTTGGGCACCCCACTGCTGTGTGTTTTTGGGTGAGAGTGCGGTCTATATATATATATATATATATATATATATATATATATATATATATATATATATATATATATATATATATATATATATATATATATATATATATATATATATATATATATATATATATATATATATATATATATATATATATATATTTATTTATTTATTGAGCCACAAGTACAATTACTTATAATGTTTAGAAAACATACGTGCAAGATAAACATAAAGCCGTGGGTCAATAAAAGGACCTAAGAATATATTTTTTTAATTGAATTAACAAAGTATTATGAAAAGTTTTTTTTAATATAGGGGGATGCATACCTCTTTGGTGGAAGAAAGCTTAGAAAATACAGGTTCAAAGCTATCAGGTAATGGATGGTACATCTCCTTTTCATCCAACATCCAGTATGTAAACCCTATTTAATACACCACAGTATAACAAATAGTATCATAACACACACACACAAAATCCAAATAAAAAAGTAACATGGTTATTTACCAGATCCAGCAGAAAATAAGGAATTTGTACTCTCTGTACGATTGAGGTAAAACGCATTTGAGGAACCATCTGTATAGTCAACCTATAAATGATACAAATTAAATGAAGCCAAGAGACAGGAAATGAACCTTGTATAAAAGATTAGTTATCAAGGTGTTATTGCTTGGTGACATTTTCCAAAACTTCTACCCTCTGTAATATTGGTCATGTGGGTCTCGCCATGGTTCCCCAATTCTACTTGAACATATGTGTTAGTGCAGATGTCTAGGGTTTTCCTTTATTGTTCCAGTCACTGAAGGAAAGAACACATACTATAGTATCTTTCTAGGTCACCAAGCTAAACATTAGTAATATTTGCATCCAAATTCATCCAGTAGTTTTTATGTAATACCGAAACAAACAGAAAAAAAATTCAGTTTGTCTGTTTCGGCATCCTCCAGAGGTCATTAACACTTTATAGATGTAGCTTTCTCAAGTAAAAGTTCTATGTAGACACAACACAGTATGCAGTGCAGTTTTATCTATGAACGAGAACCATGTGGATGGTTGTAGTACCCAGTCAAGTTTTGCAAACAGTGGGTAGACGTATAAAGTGTTGCCATGGGGGAGAAGAGGTATCAGTGCACATAAAGTGCATTGATACCACTTCTCACCCATGTATACACCCCTGTCAATATCGCTGCTGCTATCGAAAAGATGTCATGCCGATATGCAGGGCAAATGTATGAATGGTCAGCAGCGCCAACGCTGGCCTGCCTCCTGCAGTTATCTACTTCAACAGCTGCCCGATCCCCTATCCTCACAGCTGGGACAATGCAATATTACAGGTACATTTTAATATTGCGATGATAAATTTGTAACAAAGGGAGATGAACAAAATAAATGTGGGATGTGAACAATGTTTTAATTTATAGCCCTATTAAAAGCAGTGTTTATTAAGCAATTTGAAGATCACTTATGGTATATAGTTTTTCATTTAAAGCCAGGTACACACTAGAGTACTCGCTCCATAAGTGATATGGTTAACTATTGCCGCTGAACTACTGGACAAACAACATAGTTCATACACATTGAACAATATCGTTCAGTGACTTCACCCAGAACCTGTTCTAGACGTGCAATCGTTGATGATATAGTCAAACTGAGCTGCATGTACAGATTACAGGCACATAGTAAAGGACCTGCGGAAGCGTGAATAGTTAACAATACTGAGTGTACACACTCAGCGCTGTTTCAAACGATATCACTCAGATGCGCCAAAATAAGCAATATCCCTTAAAAATAACACTTAAAAATGACCAATAAGCAGCAGAAGCTTCTTGCTGGTCCTTCTGGCCATGCCTGCATTGTCACTATTTGAAAAAGGGAAACACCAGAATAAATAAATCAGGCATTCCCAACCTCGGTCCTCAAGACACACAAACAGTCCCAGTTTAAGGCTATCAAGGCTTCAGCACGAAAGGTTAAATCAAAATAACAGGTACTATTTAAGACATCTGTTCTCAAGTCTGAATATTACTAAAACCTTAACATGCATGTACACGCATCTAGGGGTATAATTACTATACAGTGTTTTTTTTTTTTTTTTATCAGAGATATTGCCCAAACCAACCAATCAGATTCTATTGTCTTATAGAAGGTGTAAAATAAATGAGTAGAATCTGATCGATCTGCAACTAGAATCCTTCAAAAACAGAATCAATACTTTCCTGTTTACTCAGCATTTCTTTAATTCCCTTAAGGCAGGCATGTCCAAACTATTGCCCCTCAGCTGTGGTGAAACTAAGTGCCATCATGCCTTGCCATAGTTTTGCCATTAGGGAATGCTAAAACTATTGCAAGGCATGCTGGGATGTGTAGTTTCACAACAGCTGGAGGGCCATACTTTGGACATGCCTGCCTTAAGTATTGTATATGAAATGCATTTCTGTACTTCATTGTTACTGTTAAGCACCTTGAGTACTATTGGAGAAAGAGCGTTATATAAATAAAATTGTTATTATATCCACTATTAACCCGAGCTTTAGTATATATACACCCCCAAGAACTTACATCTGTTTCAGGGTGAGTATTGGATGGATTGGAATGAAGAGTGACCTGGTCCATTTTGACAACCTTCTTAGGTGGAGTCTGTTTCTGTCTCTGAGCCCAGGTGGTCAGTGATTTACTAAAACAAAATAAATATTATTGTATTATTATCATCAATAAAAAAATAAAAAAAGTATTAATTTACAGCTGCCTAAACAGATAAAAATAAAAATCAGTCAGTTTTTATCAGTTTTCATTTGTAACAAATACAAAAATAAACTAACATTGTACATTTTTCCACAAGCATAGAGGTTTATGCCATAGCTTGATAAGCAGAATACTTAAACTACAGTATAAACCATTAATGCTCAAAATCACAAGAGCTCTTAGGAAAGTAAAAAATGGTAAATTAGAAGTACATCTTAAAGGAAAATGTAACAGGATGAGAGATTCAGAAAGTTAGATATTTGGTAAGAAATCTCCATTTTTTTTAAAGGGGCAATCATTTACACTGGAAACCAGTTTTATTTTGCAATACACTAAGCTCCCAGTGGCCCGACATTTTTCACCATGAAAACCAAAGGTTTAGGCCTCAGCTTAGAATTGATTTATTCATCAATTCAGAGCAAGTTTGGTAAATTACAGGGATGAGAAGCTGAAGCTATTCAACTGGCCGTACTGTAAATTCACATCTAGAAGATTCCTGCTTGCACCCTTTTAACTAGGGCCTCATAGGAACAGCGGGTTAACAGCATCCTTAAATGGAAAGTTTACTGCGACTAAGCCTCAAGCATAAGCCACAGTAAACTGAGTCTCCCAACATAAATTTAGGGCATAATGTAGACAACTGGATAGTTCTAGACATTCAGCCCCAGAGATTACCTAATTTATTCGGAATAGAATTGACTCCTTTATGCTCAAACTCAACCAAGTCTCATACTGGCAGACACCTCCGTTCTATTAATGTGAACGACCTTCAAAATATTATAAGCCGATTTCTTCGTGCTTTTGTCCGGTTCTGTCTGTTGCAACAACTCCAGTTACACTTTTTCAAAGCACGAATCACCATTTTAGTCATGGTGCAATAAATCTCTCAGGCAAAGTGGAATATCATTGAGGAAAAGTAAGTCAATCATTTATATTTCCAATTTCTCATTACTACCCAGACGTGGTTTTCCCAAGAATACTTCGAATACAATTAGTAAATCAAGTTCATATGCAAACACAGTTCTTTTCATTTGCACCACTTACCCATTTGGCTGATTGCTCTTACGTACAGTACTTTTATCACAGTTTAAGTTGGGTTCTGGACGATTTGATGGGTTTCCATCAGGTGTTTCCACAGGCTGTGGCAAATGACATTTTGCCCCAAGTGCCAGCATGAACGGTCTTTCACTTTTTACAGGTACATGCTTTAAATTATAATGTTTTGTTGACGCAGTCCTGTATTCTTTCACAGTCTGTTTTGTAGGCGGTCTAGTATCCCTTGAGGTATTTTGACTGCAGCTGCTTATACAAGCGTTTGGCTCTGAGGCAGAAAGTGTTCCATAGCCACTGCTAACAGATGTATTCTCCAGAAAATGCTCCTGTGTAATAAAAGCTCTTTGTTGAATATCAGGTTCTCTAAGCAGATGGAATGAGCTGCTAGTGGTTTCTCCTCTGTCTTCATCCTGGCTATGCTGTACACCAAGAGGTTTTGGAGGATGTATGTCACATGCCAGAGTTAAAATGGTATCACCTGTAACAGGAGAGAGGCCTCCCTGGGAATGGAGTAAGCTTTTAAATTCATCACGAATGAGCTGGAGGAGAGGAAAAAAAAAATATATTAAAGATTTGAATATGGGTCATTGTATAGCATCGTGTCAGCCTGAAATCTGCAAAAATATATATAAAAAAAATAATAATATCATCAAGCAGAACCAGATATTTTAGGGGGGTATTCAATCCGAGACTAAATTTTCTGCAAGTGAAAAAACGTCCGAAAAATGTTTTTTTGGAGAAGCAAATGCAAGTCACCTATTCAATCCCACTGCTGATATTTCACCTGAACGAAAAATACAGTATTGGCAAAATTGACGCAAATCCACATGGTTTTGGAGTTTTCGCTCCCTGCCAAAAAAAAGCGAAAAGGCATGGGTGAAAATGTACTCAAAAACAGGTGAAAATGCCCATGATTGAATACCCTCTAACTCTCCTTATCACAGAGCTATACAGGAACACAAGTTATATTTTGCTTAGCGGGAAAAAGTCCTGGGTGTTTAAATTTAATGGGAAATCATTATTTCGCCATCTATGGCATCACTGTTGAACTTTAGGAAGCTGCATAGCAAACTACATTACCACTGAAACAGCCATTAACCTTACTAATAATGCACAAAGAAAAGTGGACAGCAGTATTATCAATTTGGGAAAAAAACTTGCAGTCAGAAACCAACATCTACATATGACAATTTCATGTTCTAATTGCCAAATCTTATGCACCGTAACTCCGGGTAATGCAAAACAATAGATTTCTGTACTAAATGTAAAATCCAGTCCTTGAAATCTAGCGCAGTGGTTCCCAAACTTTTTTTGATTCACAGTACCCTAGAGTATCAGAACTTTTTTCATGCAACCCCTAGGTGAATGGTCATATTAATAAATGTTTGGTTTTATATATTGAATAGAATACATTGTGTTACTTAGGTTCAGTTGTGTGGTGAGAGACAAGATTTGCTTTGGATTCACCACATATTTAATGAATGGCAGCCACCAGACTGGTTTTGCCTGTTACACTGACCATCAATATTTAGAATTAGTCCTAGATCACAACCTGAGGAACCCCAGCAAGTGTCCCGAGGCACACCAGGATGCCATGGCACACAAATTGGAAACCACTGATTTAGGGGCATCCGGATAGCTGACAGACAATGTCTAGCTCGACAGTCAATAGGCGGACATACGTTTTTCACTATTGTTCCATTTTTTTTACTTTATCATACTTTATAATCTACTGTACATGGACTCTGACTGGGAAAGGTAAAGTCTGCTTATTGTAGCTGTAGCGGAGCGAGGCACGTGGCCTGAAGAATAGCAAGCCAAGCGAGGGGACATGGTACACTATTTGGGGGTCCAAATGCTCAGGTGTCGACAAGAACACACACAAAAAAAAAATGGAAAACTCATGATCTTTTTCATGTCTCTACCTTTTTGCCATTGTCACTTTGACAAGTCTGTGAGATATACCACACCCCTTTCTAGAGTACACTGCGAAGACTCTGGGTTTAGAGGTACGTCAATGAGCAGGCATTAAGTAACAGCTGTGGATCACAAATGTAATCTAAGGCATAAAAGGCAAAAGTGTGTACAGAGAAGCAGTTGATGGCTTTGCACCACTGTCTGACTGAGACCCATGCCCTGCTGCTCAAGAGCCCGCACTGGGTTGCTTCAGTTCAACTTCTAAAGCACACTAGGATACATAACTCAGTACAATGCGCGACATCATATATGCACAATTGTACAACCATAACATGACACACATGAACAGTATGACTTATTGAGCGTAAGGGAGGGATCGCTTTGTCACCAGGATGGACTCAGAAAGGGGTTTGAACAGCAGGGCCGTTTCTACAGGCGGACAAGCCGTGCAGCAGCCCGGGGCGCCGCACGGCTTGTCCACCTCTTTTAAACAGCCGGGGCGCCCGGCCGGCAGCTGAGCTCACCCCAATGATGCCCGCCCGCCTCCGCCTCCCTCCCCCTCTCCCTGTCCGCAACTCCGCAACGGAGCAGGGCAGGGCAGGGCAGGGCAGGCACAGCCAGCGTGATTTCCGAGGGGAGCGCATCGCGCGACGCTCTCCTTCCCCCTCGCTCACTGTGTCATTAGGCTGTCAGCCAATCATAGGAGCTCGCGGGCTGGCAGCCAATCAGGAGCCAGCCCGCGAGATATGAATGGCTGACGGCTCAGGGACACAGTGAAAGTAGCAGCATCAACAGCACCAGCGGGGGACTGGAGGGGGAGACCCAGAGAAACAGTAAGTTGTGCTGCTGGCACTTTGGGGGCATGTGTGTCACTGTGGGGGCATATATGTGTCACTGTGGGGGCATATGTGTGGCACTGGGGACACATCTGTGGCACTATGGGCATATTTGGCACTGTGGGGGCATATATATGTGGCACTGTATGGGCATATGTGTGGCACTGTGGCGGCATATCTGGCACTGTATGGGCATGTGTGGCACTGTGGGGGCATATGTGTGGCACTGTGGGGGCATGTGTGTGGCACTGTGGGGGCATGTGTGTGGCACTGTGGGGGCATGTGTGTGACACTGTGGGGGCATGTGTGTGACACTGTGGGGGCATGTGTGTGACACTGTGGGGGCATGTGTGTGACACTGTGGGGGCATGTGTGTGACACTGTGGGGGCATGTGTGTGACACTGTGGGGGCATGTGTGTGACACTGTGGGGGCATGTGTGTGACACTGTGGGGGCATGTGTGTGACACTGTGGGGGCATATGTGTGACACTGTGGGGGCATATGTGTGACACTGTGGGGGCATATGTGTGACACTGTGGGGGCATATGTGTGACACTGTGGGGGCATATGTGTGACACTGTGGGGGCATATGTGTGACACTGTGGGGGCATATATATGTGGCACTGGGGGCATATATGTGTGGCACTGTGGGGGCATATGTGTGGCACTGTGGGGGCATATGTGTGGCACTGTGGGGGCATATGTGTGGCACTGTGGGGGCATATGTGTGACACTGTGGGGGCATATGTGTGACACTGTGGGGGCATATGTGTGACACTGTGGGGGCATATGTGTGACACTGTGGGGGCATATGTGTGACACTGTGGGGGCATATGTGTGACACTGTGGGGGCATATGTGTGACACTGTGGGGGCATATGTGTGACACTGTGGGGGCATATGTGTGACACTGTGGGGGCATATGTGTGACACTGTGGGGGCATATGTGTGACACTGTGGGGGCATATGTGTGACACTGTGGGGGCATATGTGTGGCACTAGGAGCATATTTGTCACTGGGGGCATATTTGTCACTGGGGGCATATATATGTGGCACTGTGGGGGCATATGTGTGGCACTGTGGGGGCATATGTGTGGCACTGTGGGGGCATATGTGTGGCACTGTGGGGGCATATGTGTGGCACTGTGGGGGCATATGTGTGGCACTGTGGGGGCATATGTGTGGCACTGTGGGGGCATATGTGTGGCACTGTGGGGGCATATGTGTGGCACTGTGGGGGCATATGTGTGGCACTGTGGGGGCATATGTGTGGCACTGTGGGGGCATATGTGTGGCACTGTGGGGGCATATGTGTGGCACTGTGGGGGCATATGTGTGGCACTGTGGGGGCATATGTGTGGCACTGTGGGGGCATATGTGTGGCACTGTGGGGGCATATGTGTGGCACTGTGGGGGCATATGTGTGGCACTGTGGGGGCATATGTGTGGCACTGTGGGGGCATATGTGTGGCACTGTGGGGGCATATGTGTGGCACTGTGGGGGCATATGTGTGGCACTGTGGGGGCATATATGCCACTGTGGGGGCATATTAGTAAACGGCATGAGTTGTGCGGCAGCGGCGTGTGGGGCATAATGTGTAATAGGCATTACGGTGTGGAGAGTATTGTGTAATTGCCATCACAGTGTGGGGTGTAACGGGCATCATAATGTGTAATTGTCATCACGGTGTGCGACATAATGTGTAATTGTCATCACGGTGTGCGACATAATGTGTAATTGTCATCACGGTGTGCGACAATGTGTAATTGTCATCACGGTGTGCGGTGTAATGTGTAATTGTCATCACGGTGTGCTGCGTAATATGGAATTGTCATCACGGTGTGCGGCGTAATGTGTAATTGTCATCACAGTGTGCGGCGTAATGTGTAATTGTCATCACAGTGTGCGGCGTAATGTGTAATTGTCATCACGGTGTGCGGCGTAATGTGTAATTGTCATCACGGTGTGCGACGTAGTGTGTAATTGTCATCACAGAGCTTGCAGCAGGGCCCTCCTACCTCCAAGTCTGTCTGTTGTTACCCAGTTTGTCTTATCACTGTCTACTATTGTAAAGCGCAACGGAATCTGCTGCGCTATATAAGAAACTGTAAATAAATAATAAATAAATCACAGTGTGCGGCGTAATGTGTAATTGTCATCACGGTGTGCGGCGTAATGTGTAATTGTCATCACGGTGTGCGACGTAGTGTGTAATTGTCATCACGGTGTGCGACAATGTGTAATTGTCATGACGGTGTGCAGTGTCATGTGTAATTGGAATCACGGATAAATAGTGTATAATGATTCAAGTAGCCGGTCTTTGTTTGGCCTTGATCTGTGAGGCGTACTAGGTCACTGTGTGGGCCTTTATATTTTTATGTCACTGTGTGGCCTTCACACAGTGACATCACAGTACAATGACAATTCCTGCGGTAACCAATATCTGGACCTGCAGGTTGCAAAGGTGAGATGTAAGGTAATTGTTTTCCTGCTAGACCACGCCCTTATATTAAGCCACACCCCCTTTAAAAATTTGCCCTGGGAGCTAAATTGTCTAGAAACGGCCCTGTTGAACGGTAAGCTCTTACAAAAATCCCCTTTTCTCTTTCGTCCATCTCGGTGACACAGCTAACCTTGGGACGTTCACAATCCGGTACTTTGGGAGGGTACGCTCAGACTGACAGTTCTCATCACTGCCCGTCCAAATGAAGCGTCCTCCGACGCAAACTCATGGAACCTGTAAAATTTGGTAAAGATATGAACAGAGGCAGCCCTGGACAACTGCTCCGCTGTAGCCCCATGACTCACAGCCCAAGAGGAAGCAACTGACCTGGCATTTGATGTTTCAACGGAAGATCAAAGCTTGGCCATGTCTGAAACCCTTCCAGAGCTATTTGCTGCAGCTACATTAAAGGATTTACCACCAGTTACTACAGATCTTGAATCGCCATCAGAAGAGGATACAGCAGAAGCTGAAAGGCTTAAAACAGAAGGCAAGTAACAAATGAAGTTAGAGAACTTTGAGAGTGCCGTCTCCTACTACACCCAAACATGTGCATTAATCCGGGAAGGAACAGGTCTACCTACCTTGGTGTAAGCAAAGGAAATTACTGACCTTAATCACCTGGCAATGGTCTGCTTAGAAGCAGGCCACCCTCTCTTATGCACATCATACAACACCAACAACAGATCAATTTTGCGGATGTCCTTTACCCTTTGCACGTATATTCGCAAGGCGTGAACTACGTCCAATTTCCTTTTGTCCCTATTTTTTGCCCCTTCTGGGGGGGAAAATACCGGAAGCACAATCTCCTGGTTTAAATGAAAAGGAAGAAGCCACTTTAGGTAGAAATTTAGGCACTGTTCGAAGCACAGCCCTATCTTCATGAAAAATGAAATGTGGAGACTTACAGGACAACGCTCCTAACTCCGATACACTTCTAGCCAAAGCAATGGCTAATAAAAAAGTAAAATTTCCAAGAAACATAAGGTCAGCCGACTTTAACGGTTCAAAGGGAGGGTTCTGTAATACTGACAGAACCAAACGACAAATTCCAAGGCGTCACTGGCTGCCTATATGGAGGTTTAAGCCTGGTTACACCCTGCAAAAAGGTTTGAACCTCAGGTAAGAAGGCTATCCTTTTCTGAAAGAAAATGGACAGAGCTGAAAGCTGTACTTTAAAGGATTGTAATCCCAAACCTGTTGAAACTCCCTCCTGAAGGAAATCCAATAATTTAGACACCTTGAACCTAGAGGTGTGCACTCTCTAACGCTCACAACACCTGATGTAAATTTTCCAGACTCAATGATAATTTGCATCAGACACCGGTTTACGAGCCCTTAGCAGTCTGGACGACTGCATCAGAAAACCCTTTTTTCTTCAATAAGAAGGTTTCATAAGCCAGGCTGTCAAATTGAGCAGAGCTAGGTCCAGGTGCAGAAATGGCCCTTGCCTTAGAAGATCCTGTCGTAGAGGAAGGGGCCAGGAGTCCGTTGACAATCTCAGAATGTCTGAATACCACGACCTCCTGGGCCAGTCTGGTGCAATCAAAATGGCTTGCACCTGTTGAGACTTCACTCTTCATAGCAACTGTGGTATCATCGGGAACAGTGGAAAAATGTAAACCAGGTGGAAGTGCCACGGAACAGTCATGGCATCCACCGCCCAAGCGGCTGGGTCCCTGGTCCTTAAACAAAACCTCGGAACCTGACCATTGTTCCTGGATGCCATTAAATCCACTTCTGGGAGCCACCAGCGACGCACAATCTCCTGGAATACCTCCTGGTGTAATGACCATACCCCCTCCAGCAGATCCTCTCTGCTGAGGAAATCTGCCTCTACGTTCCAGATCCCCAGAATGAATACAGCCGACAGAGCAGGAATGTTGATTTCTGCCCACCTGAAAATTCGCGAGACTTCCTGCATTGCCATCCTGCTGCGAGTCCCGCCCTGAAGATTCAGGTAAGCCACAGCCGTGGCGTTGTCCGACTGCACCTGTATCGGGGGTCCCTTCAGAAGATCCGCCTGCTGAAGAGTTTTCCAAACCGCACGAAGTTCCAACCGCCCCTCAACCCCTTAGACTGGCATCGGTTGTGATAACCACCCAGTCCCAAGAGCGAAGGGAACGCCCCAGCTGCAACGTCTCCCGTGTCCATCCACCAGACTAAAGACTCCTTTGTCTCTTGAGAGAGAAGTAATCTCTCCTGTTTCATGGTTTTCGCATTCCCTGACCAACAGGAAAGGATGTTCCATTGATAAGTCCTTGAACGGAACGTGGCAAACTGGAGTGTCTCGAACGTCGCCACCATTTTGCCGAGAAGTTTCACCCCCTGACAAACTGTAGGACTTGGTGTTTGCAAGATCATCAACACCAGCTGACAGATGTTCCTTGCTTTGGACTCTGGTAGGAATACCCAGTGTAAGTGGGTGTCCAAAATTACCCCCAGAAACTGTAGTCTCTGTGTGGGAAGCAAATGAGACTTTGGAAGATTCAACACCCATCCCATGTTATGCAAGAACTGTGTCGCCACCCTTAGTGTTACTGAAGTATTTTCTCTGATTCTGCTTTGAATAGTAGATAGTCTAAGTAGGGGATAATCACTATCCCCTCTAAGTCTGAGGGTCGCTGCCATGACAGCCATCACTTTTGTAAAGACCCTCGGGCCGTAGCCAAACCAAAGGGTAGGGCCTGGAACTGCAAATGGGTCTGCCCTATCGCAAAGCAAAGTAAGGACTGATGTACCTTGCATATGGGTATATGAAGATACGCATCCTGAATATCCACGGATGCCAGATACTCCCCTGGCTCTATGCTGCAAAGCACTGAACGCAGAGACTGCATGCGGAAATGATCCACCCAAAGATGCTGATTTAGAGACTTTAAATTTACAATGGGTCCGACAGACCCGTCTGGTTTGGGGACCAAAAAGAGGATTGAGTAAAATCCTTTCTTTCGTTCCTCCTGAGGAACCGGGACCACCACCCCCTTCTTTCTGAGAGCCAATGCTGCCCCCAGGAGGGCAGTACGCGAACTGGCTTTCCTTGGCAAAGGAGAGAAGATAAATCTCTGTGGGGGACCACCCCTGAGATTTATCTGGTAACCCCTTGAGACAATGGAGTAAACCCAAGGGTCCGAAGTTGGAATGTTCCACCGGTTCCGAAACTGCAGGAGGCGACCCTCCACTTTTGAGGCCAGAACGGGGAGTCTCCGCCCCATCATGCAGAGGACTTATCCTCTCCTTTTGACACCTGCTTCTTGTTAAAGGCTCTAAACCTAGATTTGGAAGCTTTTCCCTTACTGGCTGGGAATCTACCTTTTCCTGCCTGTCCTCCACCCCGAAAGGACGAGCGAAAAGAAGGTAGCTGTGGTAGGAAGAAAGGTTCTCTTACACCCCCTAAATCCTCAATACCAGGAGCAGAAGCATCAGCCTCTTCCCTCTGATCCAAAATTTAAATCCTCTTCACACACACACACCCTCTTAATCTGACAAATTTAACAGAGGTGGTGTAGCTAAAGGCCGTCTGGAGGAAGAACTCTCAGAAGGTTTGGCAAATTGCTCCATAGGGGAGTTCATCCTATGACCTGCAATAACACTGGGTCCCCCTGTGAGGGGGCAATAAAACCCATAGGTGTTTGAGAGTAGGAAATATGGCCAGGAGACTTCACTAAGTTATCCCTTTGCCTATTTAAGTGTCTCCACCAAGGCATTCATAGACCTTCCCAACGCAGCAGCCCGCGCAGGTACCGGTTGCTCAGACCTCTGGGCTTGCGCTCCACTGGGCACAGACTCACAAGCAGGGCACAACTCCCCCTGATCCACATGTTAATTTAACCCCCGCAAAATCTGCAGTCAAGTAACATGCCCCGAGCTTCCTCCCCCACGGCAGCAGCATCACACCCTTTAGTCATATTTAACCCACGGTGCACAATGTCAGGCAATGTAACAGTGTACTTATCTGTCGGCTTCTTGCTGCCAGTGACCTCAGCGTCAGCAGGGGTAGCGCTTTCCAGGAGAAACTGCACGCTCTGTACTTTAAAGAAAGAACCAGGTTTCAGCTCCGCAGTATGGAGAGAAATGGCGCCAGCACACAGAGCAGGAAGAGACCAAGTCTCTGCTTCAGTGAGGTAGGGTAGCCAGTTTGCCGCCTTTCACCCTTTAGCCGCTCCCACAAGTGTTTCTCCTCACCTCCAGGGCCTCCCCTTCTCTCCGGGATCACTTGGAGTCTGCCAGCTGCGCTGGACACCTGTCATAGGTCTTCATCTCCCTAGTGGGATTTCAGTATATAAGTCCATCCAAGATGGCACCAGCCATCGCGGGAGGTCCGTCCCCCACGATCCCCTTCTATGCAAGGAGCCGGTTCAGGACACCCCCAGGGCCCAGGCAAACCTCTTCAAATAAGAGGTTAAGCGCTGTGCAGTGGGCGCAGACAGCATGCTCCTGGACACAGAGAGCTGACAGGACGCGCTTCTGTCAGCCTCTGCTGCGCTCTCAGTGTGAGGCATTTCTGTCAGAAGTAACACACTGAAAAAACTGCACTAACTATTAAGTTAATAAAATTCTAAAAACCTAACTAAATTGTTAAAAATCCAAAGAAAAATGGCGATCAGCATAGCACCCACTTTTGTGGGCACCTAACACAAACTGAAGCATGATGGGATGCAGAAGGGAGGAGCCTGCGTCCAAAGACTTCAGCATAGGTGCCTTGGCTCCTGCGGACCCTCCTACATCCCAAGGTTAGCTGTGTCACCAGGATGAACGAAAGAGAAACACTGTTGAAGCACCAATTGTGCCCAGAGGGAGCTGGAAGAAAAACATACTTCCAAGAGGATGTTAACATCACACAACATAACAGAAAAGTAGCGAAAGTTACGTGAACAAATGAATAATGAAAACCACACAAACAAGGCAGTCCCAAACTCACAAGAAAAATCATCCTTTGCAGGAAACTTCCAATAACTGAAGGTTACCAAGAACAAACTGAAGAACAGCGCCAGGAGGGTGTCCAGTACCACATGTGACAAAGTGATTTAACGCAAGTACAAAATCTTGTTTTCTCCTTCATCCACTAGGTGGCACTGGAGTGCTTTACAGTGGGGATGTCCCAAAGCTCTCATTACAGGAGGGAAAGCGCTAGGATCCTCGTAATACCGAGCAACCAAACTGGGAAGCAGAAGTCGCGAAAGGTGTCAAAGTGGTATAACCGAACAAAAGTCTTCTGACCCGACCAAGTAGCAGCATGGCAGAGCTGCTGAATGGACACCGCACGGGCAGCTGCCCAAGAGGGTCCCACAAAGTGAGTAGAATGTGCGGAAATGGAAAAAGGCGGAGACTGAGAGGCCGCCACATAAGCCTGGCGTATGGTCAGGTGAATCCACCAAGCCAAAGTCTGCTTTGAAGCAGGCAAACAAATAACAAACAAGGTGTCTGACTTGCGGACAGTCACTATTCTGTCCACATAAATGTGGAGTGCCTGCACTACATCCAGAAGCTTGGAGGCAGGGTCTTCTTCATGAAAAGCCGGAACCACAAATCGGTTGATTGATATGAAAAGCTGTCACAACTTTAGGAAGGAAAGAGACAGGTGCGAAGCTCCGCTCAGTCCTCATGAAATACCAAGTAAGGAGGACGACAAGATAAGGCACGGATATTGGACCCTTGTCGGGGCAGACGCCAAAGCGAGCAGTAACACCATCTACTATGTGGGATATTTCATGTCCACAGATTCCAGAGGTTTCAAACAGACCTGATTGGAGGAAAGCAAGAATAAGATATAAATCCCACGGAGCCGTGGGAGCAGGGAAGGGTGGCTGAATCCCCCAGCAGAGCCCACCTCGCAGGCAGGTAGTGGCAGATGCTGATGCTACCTGCATGTCCTCTTGTTAAAACAAATTCAAAAAATTAAAAATAGGCCAAGAGGCAAAAAATGTGACCAGCTCCTGCAAGGCACAATCTAAAGGTGTGTACACACGGGCAAAAATCGCTGGCAATATGGTCGCTGAGCAACCATATTGCCAGTGATTGGAGTTTGCACCGGCGATAAGTTGCCGGGTGCGCGCTCCCGTTTTCAGCCCCCTAATCGACTTCCCCTGCCTCTTCTCCTGGCACTGTGTCATCTTCATCAGCGACCATCTCTGGTGTACCACCCAAGTAAAAAGAAGTAGTCACATTGGCAGTCATGTACAATCGGAGATTCTGAGCAACAGTAGGTTGGCTCCGAGTGTAGTGTAGTGTTCCCTCTAAGCTTCTTTTGCAGGGTGCCGCACCCTGCCCATTTTTAAAATCTCAAAATGCACCCTGCCTTTTTTGTGTGTGGCAGTGTGCGCCTTTATGCTTCCCCCCACCGTGCTGAAATGCCGCTGAGAACTTTTGGTGTATGCCATCCTGTGTAATGGGCATTATGGTATATGCCACCATGTGTAATGGGCATTATGGTGTGTGGTATAATGTGTAAAAGACATTAAAGTGTGTGTCATAACGTGTAATTGTCATTACGACATAATATAAAATGGGCATAGCAGAGCATGACAATGTTTAATGGGCGTAAACCTAGTGCAGGGTGCATTTTTTATGTGGGTTTATTTTATTTTTTTATTAAAAAAAGTTTCTATTATAAAATGTTCCCTCCCGATTGAAAAAAGTGCCCTGCCTGGTGGTCAGCACCCTGCAAAGAAACCCTAAAAGAAAACCTAGAGTGAACACTACAAGTGCAATCAATGGTGCAGATTTGGGTGGAGGCCAGTGGGTGTAACAGATGCCCATTAGCAGCAGTATTACAATATAGACCCATTAGCATCAGTGACAAAAGTCTCAGCCACTATTATATCTAGGACCTTGTTTTAAAGGCCAACATAATAGCCAGTAAAGAGAGCATGAATAATATGGTGGAAAAGCTTTGCCTCACCTGTATCTGATGATTAAACTGCTCCTGTTGGGCATCTATCTGCACTTGACATTGTCGCTCAACCAGCTGAAATAACTGCATCCACCGAGCCTGAAACACAAGAAGAGTTTAGAACCAGCACTGACAGCAGCCAATGAACAGACTTTTGCAGTATTTCAAGGATAAAAAGAATATATCACTGGGCGCTTTGGTACGAGTGTGCTTGGCCTAGCAGAAAAAAAAGAAAAAAAAAGGGATAGTCATTCCCAATACAATCGAGTGAGAAAGTGAGAAAGAGGTGTGACTGCGCTGTATTAGAGTATACAATATTTATATATAACAATTTGATCAGGTGTGTGACAAATTTGAAAATTTAATGACACAATTGAAACATAATATAAAAAACAATATTCAGTGTTCAGTGAGCCCGATCGGGTTTAAATACCCTATCCCATGATATTATGTGTAGGTACACTATCCCTTAGAATACATTGTTTATTTTACCGTCATTCCGCCCTTTGGAGAGCACGCTGCGCTATGCAGCTATTTGAATGCTAGCCGCTTCCGTTTTCATGACACGCAGACATCATCCGGACTATGGGAAGAAACCGGATGTGTCTTGCGTTCCACGAGCCGGAAATGACGAAGTATACACACTTCCGGCACTCGATACCGGTGTTTTTGAAATATATCTTTTTCTGACGATACTAATACTCGTTTTATAAATATATACATAGTGGTAAGTAGAATCATATGTTTTATATCAATATTTGGTTTAATTGAATGCTAAACACATTGATCAGGTGTGTGCTATGATTACTGTTACTAAGGGTATTTAAACCCGATCGGGACACTGAACCAGTCACCTTGAAAAAGCTGCAGATAGCAGCAAAACGCGTAGGTGTCAGCCCGCTATCCAGACACCCCCTTTTAATATTTGCACCCTACCAGAGGACTGCCCGATTCTTATATGGAAAAGGAACTCCATCTTTGCCTCGTTTGAACATACACCTGCCTAACCAGGAGTGAACTCCTAAAGGGTATTATACCCCTTCCATCTCCACTGTGAGGCGAACCATCTATTTGGAGGCAAACCACCTCCTAAAAAGCCTGATTCAAACCTGTGGTGTGGACATACAAGTCGACTTTGGGAAGCAATATCCCCATACAAGTGGAATACAAATAAGGCATTCTACAAATGAGGCCAAAATTCTCCAACCTTGATCGCCAAATATCGCGCATCCTAAAAAGTTGTGAAAAAAAAATCAGAAGATCTATTCCCCTATGGACTAACCTCTGGACAATCTGTGGGTGACTATTACTAATTTTAATTGTCTGGTTGCATTATATGTTTCTTATTATTGTTTTTATATTATGTTTCAATTGTGTCATTAAATTTTCTAATTTTTCACACACCTGATCAAATTTTTATATATAAATATTGTATACTCTAATACAGCGCAGTCACACCATCATCCACGGGTCAACTAATAAATGGTACGATTCAGTTATGCCAGTTTATATCTAAGAATTCACTCAAAAGGCATTAAATCCTCTTTAATTGTAAAAAATGTGATTACTAATTTGCTTTTTAGAGACTAAAGGAGGGGTATGTGGGCAAAGAAATACATATAAATTGTCACACTATGATCACACCATTATACAGAGCTCTGCTGATTATTATGTTAATTAAATCATTCCATGTTTAGCAGCTTATGATTAAAAATTAATCTGGAGGTGTTAAAAATATAGTTAATATACACATATTTATAAAAAAAAAAAAGTGTTAAATATTGAAAAATGTAAACGATTAGATCAGTAGAAAAAGAGAAAAAGAAAAAAAGGGGGAATAGTGGTGGGAGAACAGTTGATAAATACCTCACAGCTTCTCTGATTGTCAATGCTGTAAAGATCTTTTAAAGAGGATGTCTGCAAGTCTCCAGATTGGCAGGGATGGCCAGAGAGGGAAGATCCTTTATGTGCTGTACTCCTAGACTTCGACCAAAGCACAGTTAGAAGGAAATACTTGAGATTACACGGTTAGGCTACATCTTACCTCTGCAAGATGACAAGGAACTAGAAAAACAAGGCTTATAACTATTTACATTTATGACAAAAATACAATAAAAAAAGGGACATCGATTTTTTCCCCACACACATCGCATTCATTATGGTCAGGTTTAGCCACACTTATATCGGCTGAACCTGACTAAACTACTGGGCTTGTGATGATCAGTCCCACTTGAGCACTCCAACAAGTTACTTCAGCTGGCCAGGATGGGGGTTGGTAGCTGAAACTGGCAAAAACATTTGAATACCGCCTTATTGTAGCAATGTATATTTTCCTACAGAATACCTAGAAGTTCAACAAACGTCTAATATAGTTTTAAACAACCGATTTTTGCCTTTCCCCCAAAGGAAAATGCAGTTTTTCCTTTTAAACCCACCGATCTCCAAAGGTTTGAAGGTCATGATTTTCTGGAAGCTCTGCAAGTTCTGTGTGCGATTTTGCAACATCTGATGTATCCATGTTGCAGTTTAATTCAGGGTCTTCTATTACACACTACAAGGAGACAAGATAGAATAATGCTCCATTATAAAAAAATTCTTCATTGAATTACTTACAGATTCATTTATAGCAATATATAGGGAGAGGCAGTAAAGTTCTTAAGTATTAGAACACAGTGGTGTAACCAATAATTCTGATAAAGGGAAAACATAAACGTAAAACAAAAACAATACTGTATGGGGAGCAGCCTTGCACAAATTCTAAATAAAAATCTAAGTTATTAGCTAAGGAAACCCATAGCAACCAGAATCTACAAAATACAACTCCCACGCTTGCATGGAGAAGAATATAGAATAAATGGGTATATTGCGATCAGGCGCACAGAAAAAAATTGATTCACCCCCACAATCAGGAAGACTGGGAGTGGGAGATTAGAGATAATGCAGCTGCAATTTCCATGTGTGTGAAAATACAAGTTTTCTAAGCTACTATATTGTTGGCAATATGTTTACATAAAATATCTTCCAATTTCCCAAGCATATGGTATAGAGCAGTGGTCAGGGAACTCGGTCCTCATTACCCCACACGGTGCATGTTTTGCAGGTCTCCTCACAGAATTACAAGTGAAATAATTAACTTAACCTGCAGGCCTTATCAAATGTGTCTGAGTAATTAGTGCACCTGTGCACCTGCTGGGTTACCAGCAAAACATGCACGGTGTGGGGTAATGAGGACCGAGTTCCCTGACCACTGGTGTAGAGCAGTGGTTCTTAACTTCGATCCTCAGGACCCACCAACAGTTCACATTGTGTCAGTGAATAATTAGTGCACCTGCAGGGTGACCTGGAAAATCACTGGTGTAGAGGATGCCTAATGAGAGTACTTTTCTTTATACATGGTGGAGCTGCCCTAAGCTTGTACCACTCTTACCGGATATTAGGTCATTGATACTTAGGGGGTATTCACTGCTGGACGATATTGCCGATTGTCTAAAATATAGTCTATTTTCTACAAGAATGGATCAAATTTACATTCAACCTATTCAATGTCAGCTCCGATCTGCTGACTTTCAGAAATATTACGAAAGTTGAAAAGATGGTGATAGTCTTCTTTTTTTTTTTTTATGGAAAAAGGATGCCAATTCGACAGTTAATCGCCATTTCCAGCAATGCAGAGTTGACTTTTAATATGACTATCAGCCAGGACTGAATACACCCATTATGGGGTAAATATACTAGGTTCTAAAAATGAAAAGAGGACATTTTTAATAAAATATTAAAATTAAGTAATCTGTGTTTATAGGTTCAATTATGTGGTAAGGAACTGGATTAAAGGGGCCAACACACAGGGTGAAACTGCTGAGTGATCTGAGCAATGTAGATCGCTCAGCACACAGCGTGATGGTAGCATTGTGCGTTGAGCGATCTGTCAGGGCCAGTGATCTCCGGTGACAACTCCAGTGAGATCTCCGGTGAGAACACTGGTCTAACGGCAATCTTAATCAATTTCTCCTGTATGCAGGATCTTAATCGCTGGGCAATAGCGACACGCATCGCTATGGCCCCCACACACAGAGCAATGTAGGGGCATTTTGTAAGCAATCTAGTGAAATTGCTTAGAAAATGCCCTGGAATCGCCCCGTGTGGGCTCTTTACTTCAGTTTGTCCGCAAAAAGTATAAATAGAAGGCACAAGCACTAGTTTTGCCTATCACATTGACCATACATAATTTGAGTTAGTACTGGACCACCAATCCAAGACACCCCTGCAATCCTGGGATGCCAGGGCACACAAAGGATTTCTCTAGTAAGCATCAGGTTCTAAAACCTGGCACTTGTGATCATATTTATGCCTGAAATTTAAAAGGGCAACATTTTACCTAGCTATGCTTTGATAAGAAAATCATGATTTTATTAGCAAATCAGAGTTAGCAAAAGCATTGCCCTTTTCAATTAAGGGAATTGAACCCAATGCTTATACAATAAACCTTATATTTTGCCAGATTTATATTCACAGTTCCCCAGGTATTTTTTCTCTTATTAAATATTTCTTCAGCAACTCGCCACCAAAACAAATGCATCATACACATCAGGGTTTATTTACTAAGATGGGAGTTCTATGAAGATGGGACATTGATATGGGCAACCAGAATGTATCTATTATCTTCTAGAATGTCCTAAATAAATAAGTAGCATCGTACTTGTTTCCTAGCACGACACCCATTGCATCGTATACCATTGTGCTAAATAAGGTATACAATGGTATGCGACACGATATTGGACAATAAAATATTGCATCGCATCGTATGCATACAATGCGATCATATACGAGCGCAGAGAGCCCGCGAGGGTCGGCGGTACGCGTCCTCCGACCTTTTCATACCCCCACTATCCACGACTGCGTGGAGTTGATCTGACAGTGTGGCGAGCGCAGCGAGCCCGAAGCGTGGTGAGCGCAGCGAGGGGATGCGGAATACATGTAAAGATACGCATCTGCTCACCACACTATCTAAAATCAACTCCACGCCGACATGGATAGTGGGGGTATGAAAAGGTCGGAGGACGCGTACCGCTGCGCTCGCCACACTTCGGGTTTGCACTTCGCCTTTGCGTTGATACAGGGCAGGTGACAGGGGGGGTCAAAGGGGACACTCGTACCGGGCCCCGACCAGTTGAGGGGCCCCAAAGCTTTGAGGGACTCAGGGTCTGTATGCATGGCTGCCTAATCACCTGTCTGGCTACCCGTTCTAATGAGTTTAGTCACATCACGGAACCATACCCTCCAACATGACCCATTCCATTAGGTACAAAATGCTCTGTTCCTGGACTTCCCTGCCAATGGCAGTTACAGAGGTGGCGCTCCAGTACAGTCCAAAATTCAAAGAGGGGGAGTCACATCAACTGTCAGTGAGTCCAGGATGGGGTGGCATTAGGTGTGGCTCACCTTTTTGAATATTGGACTATGCTGCAGCCTCACCTCTGCAACTGCCTCTGACAGGGAAGTCCAGGAACAGAGCATTTTGTACCTAATGGAATGGATCATGTTGGAGGGTATGCGGAACACACCAAACCACACAACACAAAATGCTGTGCCCTCCCATCTGCCCTTCCCTATTATATTGCATTGTAAATATTAGTTATCTATTAATTTCTAATAATAAATAAAATACATTCAATATGTAATGTAATAATCCGCATTCTGTGTTGCGGGGGCCCCAGAGATATCAGTGTTCCGGGCCCCAAGATTTCTGTTGCCGGCCCTGCATTGATAGTGTGGGTGCATTTAACATTGTAAGCACCCATCAGGGTGCTTGTACAATTAAAAAACGCATCGCATCGGGGGTGCCGTGCTAGGAAACAAGTACCGCAGCATCTAATCATATATCATAAATAGGCTAATAAAAAGGGGAATTAAATTGGGTGACGGCAACTATATGGCGGCAGGGACCTCCAAAAAAGTGCACATACGGGTTGATTCACATTGGGTCGGTCCCTGGCGTATTCTCTTTGGGGACTAATGGTGCGGCTCAAACGCCTTCGGTGACTATAACAGTTGCCAAGGCGTTCCCACCGGTAGGGGAGCGAGCAGGGGAATGCCCAGTGTTTATGGGCATCCCCATGAAAACGCTGGCCGTTCCCCTGGGAACATAAGCAGCGCCTGCCCATTCTTCGGCAGACTCTGACGAAAATAAAAGTCAGTTTAGAGTGACTTCTTTCCGAAGGTGAGAGGATCATTCGATGGACGGCGACCATCAAATTATTTCTCTCCCCTTCCGCTGCCTGCAAGGCGATATGATCTCAGACACATCCCCTCGCATGTTACCGAGGGGATGCAAGCAGGGCTGGAGGAGGGTGTTTGGTGGGGCGGCATTTAGCCCCTCAATTAGCGACCAACCGATGCTTAGCGAGCGGGACTGAATCAGGCCCATAGTCCTCTACATCCAATTCTGAGTGTTGGAAAGCGTAATACACAAAAGCCACTGTACTGACTACTGAGTGTAATTATAGTTTAGAGCAACCCAATGTACTACACACACAGTACATAGCATAACTTCCACCACCTCTAGTGCTGCACCATGCAATGCAGAGCATCACGGAGCAGTTCCCTCCTGCTACCCTGCAGCGCTGCCATTGGGCACATTACACAAATGCGGTTCCAGTCCAGTATATTGGCTGTAACTGGACATCACACAAGGCTCCATCAGCTGCGCTGTATATATATATTCAGACCGGGGGTATGGGGACGTGTCACACACCGAAGCAGCAGTAAATGCGGGAGAACTTCCCCGGCCGCCACAGAAGGTCTGGGCCGCGCTAGTGTGGCGCACGTATGATGGACAGTGATCCCCCGCTCTAGTGTGAACCGACCTTATTATTTCCCGTCTATTAGCAGTAAGCAGTGAACTGCCCCATATACTGGGTGCCATGTATACACAACAGCTTACTACTGCTGTCATATATATATATATATATATATATATATATATATATATATATATATCACACACAATTTACCAACCCAGCTACAGCGAGCCGCCAGCCGGAACACAGATACATGGCGGGTAGACCACCTGGTACTAGTAATAGTATACGCCAGCTGCTGTCACTAACCTGGGCGTCCCATGGCATAATACAGGGGCACTACACATCGAGCCATCCTCCTTCAGATATGTAAACATTGTCTCTTTGTTAATAAAGCTTGGAGGGAGGAGACGAGGAGGGGGTATAGTCTAAAACGGGCGGGTACAGTGAGAAGGCTGCTGTCATTGGCTGGGTAGAAAATTCGAATGTAGGGGAGGGGCGGAGAGAGTTGCAGATGCAGACAGCGATGACAGATAGTCCAGTGTATACTCATGTGCTGCTGCTTCTGTCGTTTCTCATGCACACTGTAAACGCGGTGGCCACTGGCGGCCAGCTATTTACAACAATTGGGGCTCCTCACTTTGCATCACGCATGCAGCTGTACAGACAGGGCATATACATAGATTACACCTTTTAAGGACAAACAGCTGACCCGTGGCTGTATTATATAACCTAGCCCGCCTGTGCCTACCCAAAGCTGTTACATAGTGTGTAATGGCATTTATTTTTCAGTAGCACATTTTACTGGTGTTTTAGTAAAGGGACTAATCTGAAAAGTAGCTTTTAGAAGTTCATGATAAAGTATACAAAACATTTAATATATTATTTTCCTCTCTCATTTTGGGTGGGATGCTCTAACATCCGCTGCCCCTTACAGTCCCCCTCTAACGGCTACCGCATTCTTACTAATCACATATGCGATTAGTAATGGAAAGGACAGCTCTTGCGTTAAGAGCTCCTTTGCGATGCAGCACCATCCCTTAGCTTCCAGATCTGAGACCTGCGCAGAGTGGCGGTGCCGGCCACGGGGCATGCTGGGATCTCACAGCGCTGCGGAGAGAAGCCCATAGGCCTCCGCAGCGATGACCTGGCGTGCGGTCTTAAGAGAATGCGGTGACAACCGAGATAACAAGGTTTTTACCGCATTTTCACTTTAGAGCCATCTCCCCCTTTGGGAGAGATAATGAGTCACTCACAATGTGGATGCTACACACGGCTGTGGTATAGGGCTCTGACATTGGGGATCCTGATGTCAGCCATTAGTAAGGTTTTCATAAAGATGGTTGTGGTGGCTGCTCTAATTGTGTGTAATTCACAATCAGAGCGACCAGGCATATAGCTACAACCTAAAATGCCTCAGCTTGAAGGCCCCTAGAATTGGGGGCCCATGGGCAGCTGCCCATTGAGCCCACAAGTTGAAATGGCGCTGATGCTGGGCTGAACTGTCATGTCAGTGTACAGGTCATCCATCCTGGTTAGGATACTCACTGCTTCTTACCCCTTTCACATTGCTATAAGCCTGGTTGCTGATATCACATGGGGGCGGATCAGCGGAGTGTCATCTGGGGCGGGGGAGGAGGCAGGAGTCTTGCCTGCATAGTCTATTTTTCTATTAGATTTCGATGGTGTGGGGACACAAATAGGGATCAAAACAGCATCGAATGCGGCTGAAAACTGATGTCTATTAGATTTCAATTTTGACTATATGTGTTATTGTTGTTATACAAAGCTGGGGCCGGATCGGAAGTGACGTGATGGAAGCCGGTTCCTGGGTCGGAGGCTGCAACAACAGTGGAGGGAAAGTCACTACTTCTCTAACCCTTTATAAGTTAAGAGTATTATCACATCCAATGCATGTCGAACTAATGTCTGTATACCGTTTGCTTAGTCAAATGGGAAAGCTGGTTAGAGAGAGTGCCACTAAAGCAGAGGTTTGGAACCTCAGGCCCGGAAGCCATATGCGGCCCCCATAGCCTGTCTGAGTGGCCCGCCCACCCGTCCGGCGGCTTTGCCGGGACACAAGTACAGGGTAGTTCTTGCATGATTCCTCTTATACCCCATTCACACCAGCCTAAATTCCCGAGTTGAGTCCGAGAACAACCCGGTACTACCTCTGGTGTGAAAGGTACCCGGGACAAATTACCGGGCTAATTTGCCGGCAATCCAACCCGGCTAGGTAGCAGGGTTGTTCCCAGGTTCAACACGGGGACCTGGCTGGTGTGAAAGGTGAAGGGTATACTTACCCGGGTTGCCGTGTCCTCCGTGTCCTGTCCGACGGGAATTAATGTAGGCGGCGGGCGTAAATGACAGGACAGCCGGTAGATGATGATGACGCAGCTCTCCGGCGACAGTGAGGACGCCGGAGAGCTGCGTCATCTTCATCCGCCGCATGTCCCGTCATTTGAGCCGCCGCCTGTGTGGATCCCTGGCCTGTGCGGAGGACCAGCAACCGGGGTGAGTATTCTCCCCACCTCCTGTCCACCTCCGCTGCCATCCCGTTGACTGCCCGACGTCATCCCGCCAACTGCCCGCCTCCCCCCCCCCTCCTGCCGGCCTCCTTCCCGCCCCCTTCACACACCAGAAAATGCAGGGACATTTCTGGTGTGAATGGGTCCAAACCCGGGAATGTCCCTGCTTGTCCCGGGAACTGAATCCCCGGGTTTGTCCCTGCATTTCTGGTGTGAAAGGGGTATAAATCAATAGCAGCCGGAGACTGTCAGTCCTATTCAGCGGCAGCCACCGGAGAGTGGGACGGCTGCAGCAGGACAATTTGTAAGAGACATTTTTACATATGGCCCCCGAAGGTTTTTTCCCCTATGCAAACGGCCCTTGGCACAAAAAGGTTCCCCACCCCTGCACTAAAGTTATGATTTTGTTGCAATTGTGCCTTTTTGTTGTTGTTATATTTACACACCGTGGAAAGGAAACATAAAATAGTTATACACAGAAAATGCAGGTTTCAGGACAGCTAACTAAAAATTTTAACCCAGATTCTTTTTCTCAGAATCACCTAATTCAAGCCTGGATAAGTGAAATGAATGATAAATTACCTTTAATTTAATCTGCATATAACACTGCTCCTCACCTCTGTGGTGGTGGTGGTGCTGATTTATTTATTTACAGTTTCTTATATAGTGCAGCTTAGGGATGGCCATCGACCATCGATGATTCGAAATCATTGATGGTTTATGGCCGATGTCGAATACTTTTGCCATCAATGAGGGAGAACCAGATGGTTTCCCTACATCGATGGCACAGCAAACCAGATGTTTATTTATTTTTTCCAAAGTGCCGGGACACCGAGCATAGCCCCACCCCCGACACCCGCAAAGCCCTGCCCACGTGTATGGATTGGCCTACAGACCAATCACTTAAACATAATAGATGACCATTGATATGTAAAACTACCACTAGGCACCGATGGCCAGTACATGGCAGCATTGTGGAGGCACAAAATGATGGGAGGAGTCTAAATAACAGAGGTTTCAGACTCCTTGAATCACTGACTGAGATTAGAAAAGTCATCAGCCTGATGGTCAGCAACATGGAGTCGTGACCCCATGCTGAGAAGGTCAGGACCCACTTTAGGGTCAGGACCCACAGTTTGAGAAACGCTGGCATAAACCAAAGGGGACAAGCTCATAAAAGCTTCACTTTTAGGGATTTCGCACACAGGAGTCAGATCTTAATCCCCATTTTTAATAATTGGGTACCTTGGTCTACAGCACACGTTCTCAAAGTTGTTCCTCAGGACCCCACACAGTGCATGTTTTGGAGGTCTCCTCGCAGAATCAAGTGAAATAATTAGCTCCAGCTGGGGATATTTTTAAATGTGTCAGTCAGTAAAGTGACCTGGAAAACACAAACTGTGTCCTGTGTCCTGAGGACCGAGTTTTAGAACCACTGGTCTAGGACTGGGAGGAGATTTCTGAGAAAACTGCATCAGGATGGCACCTGCAAACAGCAGGTTTTTAAATTCTAAAGCTATCCATACATCAGGATCAGGTCGTATGTAGTTTGTGGAGCAGTGGAAAAAGCAATTGCATGTGCTTTTAAGCACATACAGCAGCTTGTTCGACCACAATGAGAGCGCGTCTCATCTTGGGGCCGACTAGCGGGACGGTGCATCGTACGATCTTGTGCACACAATCCGTTGCACGACCAGTCAACATTGGGTGTTTGAAGAATTCACCTTCACCTCAGATTTTGGAAAGTCAGTATTGGTGTACATGTGATGGGGTGGGAGCAAAAAGATGAAGTTTTGCTTAGGGTGCCAAAATACCTTGCATCGGCCCTGCTGTTAATACATAGTAACAGTATATAAAATGATACAGAAATTGCAGTTTCTAATAATTTTCTGAAGAGAAATAAAAAGTTTGACATAGAATAGGTATTTTAGTCTCCTAAATCCTTCCACGTTAGGCGCCCGTTACGTAGTTTGCGTAGTGGTGTATTGAGAATACAATACACCACTATGCTAGTTACTTAAACTACGTAAGTTACGTATATTGAGCTACGTTAATGCATAATGTTTCATATCCCCACTATCCCCGTCATACCCCCACTATCCACGTCATACCCCCACTATCCATGTGGGCGTGGAGTTAATTTTATAAAGTGTGGCGAGCGCAGCGAGCCACCGAGCCCGAAGCGTGGCGAGCGGACGCATATCCCCTCGCGGGGCTTTTTAGAAGATTAACTCCACGCCCACGTGGATAGTGAGGGTATGATGTGGATAGTGGGGATATGCTCTGCGTTTGTCCGCCATGACAGTCCCAGCGCTTAGGGATGGCCATCGACCATCGATGTTTACAAAAAATCCCTAGATGACCATCGATGTGTAAAAACATCGATGGTCATCCATTGCATACATATACACCATCGATGGTCAGGTGCAATTTTGCAATCAATAGCAAGGTAACGATGGCCATCCCTTGATGACCATCGATGGGTAAAAACATCGATGGTCTCCCATTGCACTTATACACCATCGATGGTCAGTTGCGCTTTTGCCATCGATGGTAACAATCGATGGCAAAGGCAACGATGGGCATCCCTGGATGACCATCGATATGTAAAAACATCGATGGTCATCCATTGTATACTTGTACACCATCGATGGTCATGTGCACTTTTGCCGTCGATGGTAACCATCGATGATAAAGTCAACGATGGCCATCCCTGGATGACCATCGATGTGTAAAACCATCGATGGTCATCCATTGCATACTTATACACCATGGTAATCATCAATGGCAAAGGCAACGATGGCCATCCCTGAGTGACCATCGATGTTTAAAAATCATCGATGGTCATCCATTGCATACACCATCCATTGCATACACCATCGATATGGTCAGTTGCACTTTTGCAATCGATGGCAACCATCGATGGCAAAGGTGGCTGGGGGACCATCGATGGCAAAGGTGGCTGGCTAGTGCCGCTGGGGGAGCCGGGAAAACATGTGATGCTCCCCCAGCGGCCGCATCGCGTCACCTGCCCGACCGCCCGCTGCTTAGCCGGCCGCCGTCGCCCTCCCGCCCGCTGGTAGCCGGCCGCCGCCGCACGCCCTCCCGCTGCTTAGCTGGCCGCCCGCTGCTTAGCCGGCCGCCCGGCAATGGCTACGCAGCGCTGACAACGTAGCCAAAGCTACGTTGTCAGCGTAGCGTAGCCGGGCGCCCGGCTAACATATAAGTACCTAGATTTTATTGTCATGTATCTATTTACTAACTAGTGCATGTATTTCTCTGAACTTAATTTTTTACTTTTTAGACTCATTTCCTGAACTGTTCAGTCAGTTGGTTTGTCACAGCAAGACTTTGTAGTATTTGTAATAAGTAAAACGAAGGATGTTTACTTTAATGGTGTCCACAAATTGTGAAATACGTATAAAAACATTACGAACTGTGGTGACTTTTCTCCTTTGTTATTGCAACTCTGCGTTCTTGACCCCACACTGAATTCAGCAGTTGCCGCAATGTACTGCATGAATGTCGCCGATGCGGGAGCCATTTTGTGTACTTACATTGCGTGTGGCTCAATGGATTTTGGTCTTCAATAAGATGGCTGCCAATGATCACTTCTGCGTTTGCAATCAGGGACCCTTTGATTGATTCGTTTCCTGTAGGTCGGTCACGGAGAGGTAAGGCATTGGTTAACGCACTTGTACAACCGATTACCACTGTTTTCGCTGTACGCGTGCGTCAAGAGCTGCCTACAACAACTTAATTAATGTGAGTATATTACCACGCTCTAGGAATGCGTTCGTTCTAACTATGGTTGATTATTAGAGCCCATTGTAGTCCGCCCTGTTACTTAAAGTGCCTGGGTCTTGATAGAACTGTTTTTTTTTGTTTTTTTTTTAATATAAGCGATTAATGTGTCCTAGTTTTATGGTACACATGTCCTGTGAGAACTCCCCCCCCCCCCTATTCCAATATTAACAATAAGTTATAGATTGCGCAAATTGTATTGTCACAATGTATATTTCTTCAGATTTTAGGGGCCTATGTACAGCTAAGGGGCTCACTTTCTTTTCAATGCACACCGTATTGTAGAAAAAAATATATCTTTTACACTTTTCTCATCTTTGGAATCTGAAACTGCGTATGCGCACTCGCACAGTAACAGATTCGAGAGCAGTACAGAGGCTGCTGGAGAGGGATCAGGAGATCCTTTCCTACAAGACTGCGAGAATGCCTCCATAGGCATAATGTGGTTTAGGGAATGGGTAAAAACCGGACCTTGGAATAGCGGACTGGACAGGCTCCATTCATCGAAGTCTGAGTCCGGCCAGTCGGGCTAATGACTGTCGGGATCCCGACTGTCGGAACCCTATACCGAACCCCTGGACGGGTCACTACAAGCTCCGGAATGGCACAGTTGGATGAAAGGAACCATTCCGGGGCCTGGTCCAGTTCCGGTTTTACTTGATGGCGTAAATCAGCGGGGGAAAACTTTGTAAATAGGGGTCAGATCATAGTCCCCACTGATAATAAGGACTGTGCTCTGCACTTACAGTTGACCTTTTGCAGGAAATTTCTGTGCAAACTCCTTCATGTGTCTATTAGGGCATAGGGGCAGATTCACTAAGGATCGCTTATGCAGTCAATCAGGCATAAGGAATCAAATTTTGACTTTACGATCACAGGACTCATCCTGCACATGTGCAGTTTCCCATCCATCGGAAAACTGTGATGTGGATCACATAACCGATGCTTAGTGAATATGCCCCTTTATCCTAGGGAGGGACGGCCCGCATTTCCAAAATATGGGGATGTATTGCCTCTTTTCTGGGAGCCAGGCCAAGGACTGCACCACAAGGCACAATTTATTTGGCCTGTCAAGCCGCCCTGCTACAGGCATCCTGAGGAAGGCTAGACTAGCTGAAGTTGCAAAGGAACATTTGATCACAAATGCAATCAGGAGGTGGTACGGTATGCACTTCCTCCTGCATTTGCATTGCTAGGGATCACAAATGAGAAGCTGCTGTGAGCAGCTTCTCCTATGCAATCCTTACCGAATCAGGCTCAGCGCAGATACATAAAATTATAAAGTTAATAAGATACAGACATGAGAAGTATGAACACATGCCATGAAAATAATAAGTAGCCCACTAGGTTGAAAGGTAACCTAAAACAGCAGGGAAGTGGAACATTTTTATGTTTACCTTATATAGGAAATGTAATTTTTTTTACACAATATTTTTAATTTGAATTTATATAACAAATGTAAGCGACGCTGGAATATTTAGCCAGTATTTTGCTCATCTCTCAGATGTTGACACTCATATTTTGCACATCTGTTAAGGAGGTGTTGGCATTATTAGCAGATATTTTGCGCATCTCTCACAGAGATGTTGCCACTCAAAGGGTTAATAAGCGCACAACAGAAAAATATGTTGTTGGGTGTCATTTAGTTATCATGTGTCACAATCTGTGGTGTGGGTGACCTAGTGATGTGTTGGAAGTGAGCAGTACCATCTACACAGGATACACACAGGTGCTGAGCTGCAAAGCAGTACAAGCATCACAGGATTCACAGGTTATGTGCTGGGGTGAGGAGCAGTACCATGTACACAGGAATGTGCTATGTTGCAGAGCAGTACCAGCTACTCAGGATACAAAGGTATGTTTTGGGTTGCAGTGCAGTACCAGCTACTTAGGATACACAGGAATGTGCTGGGTTTCGGAGCAGTACCAGCTACACAGATGTTCAAAGTGGCATTCGGAATGCAGCAACAGTAAATCAGCTGCCAAGGAGCTTGGAAACAAGGCTCAAGTGCAGAACGGTAACTTGAAGCACTGGCACTCATGCTAGAAGGAAGTGCCCCTTTTATTTCCTGTTTGGAATTGGTAGTCAGCTTGTTTTTGATCTGGCTGGGATTAGACACCTCCTGGTCATCTGATATTCGGCAAGATAGCTGCACAGAACAAGAAGATCCAATACAGGCCTGGAACGCAAAATACTTATAGCCTGTGTTCCCTGGCCCTTCCAGAAATTGAGGGGTACATTTACTAAGATGGGAGTTCTATTGAATATTATTTATTGTTATTTATATAGCGCACACATATTCCCCATCACTTTTACAGAGAATAGTTGAACATTCACATCAGTCCCTGCCCCAGTGGAGCTTACATTCTATATTCCCTAACACATGTACATGCGCACACACACATTCATTATAGGGTTAATTATTTTATTGGGAGCCAATTAACCTACCAACATATATTTGGATTGTTGGAGGAAACCGGAGTACCCAGACGAAACCCACGTAAGCATGGGGAGATACAAACTCTGCACAGTTATGTGGGGTACACAGGGGTACCAGGAAGATATGGCCCAAAATGAGCCAATTTAGATACAATCTCGCCCGATTGTATGTAAATCGGGCGTGTTTTGGGCCATTTAGCTGCCCTTTTAATGCGATCTCGATCCAGTGTGCGGCCCAGTGGGTCGTTAGGTCTTTTCTGAGATCCTACATGCTGCAGGTAGGATCTCAGAAATGACCATTGTAGTGGGTGCGGGTCGCGATCACATCAGGAGCTTTTTCTGTGCCAGTCGGCGGCTCCATCAGCTTGTGAGCGGGTTGTACATTCCTGTGATGACCCGATCATGAGCAGGATCGTTCTGGTGTGTACCCAGCATTAGGGCCATGGTGGGAAATGAGCCCAGGGCCTCAGTGCTGTGAACTGAGGCCCTGGGTTCAGTTCACAGCACTGATGGCGTAATGCTAACCATTACACCATCCGCGCTGCCCATATGTCCATACCTGAATATGGTATGTTGCCCATAGCAACCAATCAGTTGGTGCTAAATAAATAAGAAGTTGAATATGGGGTTGCTATGGGCAACATCCCAACTTTAATAGAACTCCCATCTTTGTAAATTTACCCCACAGCAGTATCACGCACAGAGGTCCCATATGTGACTGAGATGCACTTAGTCGTTCTCCATGGAGTGCAGCAATATCCTGCTTGCATCCGTAGCGGTAAGGCAAAGGGTTTAGGTCTGATGTCTCAATTAGACGCTGGGACATCATGCATGTCCTGCCCAAAAGCACTGGCGGCTGAACCATTCTAAATTTCTATTTAAAGCACCCGAATCACATATTTTCCAATGAATTCCGCTTGCCCTTCAGGAGGGTGCATACAGAAATATGGGCGCCCGCAGCATTTGTGCCCTATAAGAACAACAATTGAATTGTTCCATCAGGTGCCCATTAGTTAAAGCTGCAATAAAAACAAATTAATTCTCTCCCCCCCCCCCCCCCCCCCTAAAAAAAAAAAGTGAAGTTGACTTATGGGCATTAACATACAATATAGCCAAGATTGTGTATAACTGAGATGAGTAATCTAAATCAACTGGTGTGTTTAAGGTGCATACACACTGTACAATTTTTTTGACCAATTTGGTTGAAAAACATTTCCATTGTCCTGGACGGAAGATGTTGACAAAAGATATTGTCAACAAACAAACAATGAATGATGATGCGCATACCCGCCAGTTGTTCATCAAGATTGTTCGTCAACTGTGCATGCAGCTCAATTTGAATATCTTTCAAAAAGAGCCTATAAACTGTAGCTAGACCTTTCTTCTTTCGTCTGTCGTCAATATCTTTCGTCAACATCTTTAGTCCAGGACACTGGGTTCAATGGAAATGTCTTTCAACCAAATTGGTCCAAAAAATTGTACAGTGTGTATGCACCCTTAGACTTAACGACAATTTTTTTTTTTTTTTTCAACAATTATTTTTAAAATCGTATTCCATATATTTTAACTTCTATCAGCAGCTGGACCAAATGCTTTTCCATGATAAAAAATCTAAAGATGTTTGTTTTGATTTTATCTGACCTGTACAGTGTAGGGCAGTGGTTCCCAAACTGTGCGCCTGGGGTGCCTTGGAGCACTTGCAGGGGTGCCTCAGGCTGGTGGTCCAGAACAAATTCAAGTTATTTATGGCCAATGAAATAGGCAAAATTAGTCCTTGTGGCTTCCAATTAAGAATATGTGGGTAAACAGAAGTAAATCACGTTTCTCACCACATAAGTGGACCTAAGGAAACCATATAACTCACAACGAATTTAATATTTTTCCTGAAATTAGTAACCAACTTTTGGCCTAGGGGGTGCCATGAAAAATATTCTGATACTTTAGGGAGCTGTGATTCAAAAAGTTTGGGAACCACTGGTGTAGGGTAATTCAGGTTTTTCTGAAGGGAAAGAAGAAGCATCTTTTCCAGTACTGCAGACAATAATTTATTTAGGTAATATTGAATTTTGAGTAAAAAACAATATATATTATTGTTGTTATGGATAATAAACCAATAGAGGACGCAGATTCAAATTCAAGGACAAACTTATACTATGAATAAAAATATGAATCCTATTTATTGTGGATGCCAGATAAAAATCTCTATGTGACGCAATCATTTTCTGTTATGTATCCTTTACCAGAAGACCTCAGGAACTTGTGTGTGCCTGCTGCAGATAGGATCTGTAAAACGACCAGTGGGGCGCATCGGAACGGATTGGATTTGGCCCAAAACATGCCCAATTTACAATCGGTTGAGATTGTATCGAAATTGGGTGGATTGAGGCCAAATCGTTCTGATGTGTACCCTACACTAGCGTTAATGTTCTCTGATATTGCAAATAGCCTGCTAATGAGCCTGTTGCAATTTTTTCATTCCTGGGTGGCAGCTACACTTGCTCTCTGGCTCCGTAGCCTAAAGAATTGCTGCTGCGTATACACATATTAGACTCTTTAAGCACTGATGCTAACATGTTTTATCTATTTATGTCATTTTTGTCTTTTATTATTGAAATGAGTTTACTGTTATGTCATTTATTATGTTCTCCAATACTAATCTGTTATTAGACCATGCATTTTGTATATAAGTATATGGAATATACAAGTTTTTCTCTGCTGATTATTTTTGTTGTTTTCTTTTGTGTTTGTTTTCATGAGACCTTCTTTTTTCTTGTGTGTTCTCAAAACCAAAAATCTTAATAAGAGTGAGTGAATAAAAATGTTTAAAAAAGAATTGGTACTTATGTACTAACTGGGCTGCCGATTTTGAAATCGGGTCCATCGCATCGCATCCGACCATATCGCATGCGATGCGATGGACCCGATTTTTCCATAGGATTCAATGTTAAAATGGACTGAGTCCATTTTAACATGGAATTCAATGGGAAAAGGGGTCCTTTTCATACCCCTACTATCCAAGTGGGCATGGAGTTGGATATAAACCTGTGGCAAGCGTAGCGAGCCCCGCGAGGGGACACAGAATACCGTCCCCTCGCGGGGCTCGCTTAGCTCGCCACGCTTTGGGCTCGGTGGCTCGCTACGCTCGCCACAGGTTTATATCCAACTCCATGCCCACTTGGATAGTAGGGGTATGAAAAGGACCCCTTTTTCCCATTGAATTCCATGTTAAAATGGACTCAGTCCATTTTAACGTTGAATCCTATGGAAAAATCGGGTCATCGCATCGCATTGCATGCGATATGGTCGTATGTGATGCGATGCGATATCGCATCGCATCTGATTGTATGCCTTAAGTTAAGGCATACAATCAAAAAATCGGCAGCCCAGATAATACATAAGTACCAAAGAATTACATTTTCTTATCATTTCGTCATACTAGGGAGTTAGGAAATTAAAGAATGTTGAATTATTATTATTATTATAATTTTATTTATAAGGCGCCACAAGTGTTTCGCAGCGCCGTACAAAGGAACAATACAGGGAGACAAAACTTGGCATAACATTGAATAAATAACAAAAATACAGTACAAATAAAGAGCACCACAGTTTCAATACACATTACAGCTTAAATGTAAGTAGTGAGGACCCAATCAACATACAACTAGAGGCTTGAGGCCAATGATGGAGATGAGTATGAAGATGGTCACTGAGTGTTGGATTAAAGGAGAGCTGTGAGTGAAATGTGAAGAGAAGTGGGCTTTGACAACAGGAGGGAAGAGGGCCCTACTCGGAGGAGCTTACAATCTAGTAGGAAGGGGAGACAGACAGATTACAAGAGGTGCAAGCGAGGGGGTGGTGGTTAGATAGCAGGATGTAAGCAGGCAAGGGGTCGGAGAACCAGCTGGTTTATGCAGTGGAAGGGTACGCTTTGATGAATAGGTGAGTTTTCAGTGCACGTTTGAAGCTTTGCAAGGTCGGGGAGAGTCTAATGGAGCGAGGGAGTGCGTTCCACTGAAGGGGTGCAGCACAGGCAAAGTCCTGGACTCTAGCATGGGAAGCAGTGATCAGGGTGGAGGAGAGACGACAGTCGTCAGCTGACCGTAGAGGGCGGGTGGGTGTGTGAATGGAGATGAGGTTAGAGATATATGGAGCAATGGAATTAGATATGGCCCTGTATGTGAGTGTGAGGTGTTTGAAGAGAATTCTGTAGGGGAATGGAAGCCAGTGCAGATTTTGTTGAAGGGGAGTAGCAGAATTAGAGCGGCGGGAGAGGAAGATAAGCCTGGCTGCAGCATTGAGGACAGATTGGAGAGGAGCTAGTTGGGATTGAGCGAGGCCGGTGAGAAGAGCATTACAGTAGTCAAGCCGTGAGATGACTAATGAGTGGATGATCAGCTTAGTTGCACTCTGTGAGAGGAAGGGCCTGATGCGAGCAATGTTGCGTAACTGGAACCGGCAAGAATGGGCCAGGGCTTGGATGTGGGGTGCAAAGGAGAGGGAGGAGTCAAGAGTGACACCCAGGCAGCGGAGTTTGGGGAACAGGGGAGATGATGGTGTTGTTAAGAGATATTAGTAGGGGGCATAGCTCTGGGTGGGGGAAAGATAATAAGTTCGGTTTTGTCCATATTTAGCTTCAGAAATCGCTCTGACATCCAGGTAGAGATGGCAGCGAGGCAGTTGGAAACTTGAGAGAAAACAGTGGGGGACAGATCAGGAGAGGAGAGGTAGATTTGGGTGTCATCTGCATAGAGGTGATATTGGAAGCCAAAGGAGTTAATGAGTGCGCCCAGAGAGGAAGTGTACAGAGAGAACAGAATGGGGCCAAGGACGGAACCCTGAGGGACCCCGACAGGAAGGATAGAAGGTGGTGAGGTAGAGCCAAAGGCAGAGACTGAGAAGGAACGGTTGAAGAGGTAAGAGGAAAACCAGTTGAAGACTGTGCCAGAGAGGCCAATGTTTTGGAGTGTGTGGAGGAGGAGAGGGTGATCCACAGTGTCAAAGGCAGCAGATAGGTCCAAAAGGATAAGCAGGGAGAAGTGACCCTTGGATTTGGCTGACAGCAGGTCATTGGTGACTTTCACTAGGGCAGTCTCAGTGGAGTAAAGAGGGCGAAAGCCAGATTGAAGGCAATGGTGCTTGAAGGCTCCACAATGGGTCTGCTGGCAGAGGGTGACAAGGAGAGGCAAAGGAAGAGGTAGAGGGTGACCAGCAGTATGGCTAGTAGTGGATAGACTACACAGAGGTCACCTCTTCTGAGTGCAGCAGGCAGCAAATGGACAGTCAGTATTTAAAGTTGATTTTTGGGAGCAGAAAAAAAGAGGCAAGTGTAAGGGATCTCAGGGGCAGATTTATTAAGCTCAGTGAAATGTTGTGAAGTGTCTGGTTTTGGTACTTGTTTCCTAGCACGACCACAATCGCATTGATCTTGTACCCTTAATAGTGGTATGCGATGGCCCCCGACGCGATGGACCCGATTTTCCATTGAAAAGTTAAAAAATCGCGTCGGTCGCGTCGCATGTGGCTATATAAGCATTAAATGGTCCTGACGCGATGCCCCCGATTTCCCATAGGGAACAATGTTAAATGCCTCAATTTACCCAAATCAACAGGGAACAATGTTAAATGGTCCAGAAAGCCCCCAAAACACCCCTGAACAGTGAAATGGCCCCCCAAAATTAGTTAACGCCACCCCACGATCAACGTGAACCCGAAGCGTGGCGAGCGCAGCGAGCCCGCGAGGGGCGGCGGTACGCGTCCTACGACCTTTTCATACCCCCACTATCCATGTCGGCGTGGAGTTGAGAATAGAATAGTGTGGCGAGCGGACGCGGATACCTTCGCAGGTAAACGCGTCCCTTTGCGGGCTTCACAGGTGTCCGCGTCGCCACGGATACCTGTAAAGCCCGCGAGGGGACGCGTATAACTGTGAAGGTATCCGCGTCCCCTCGCGGGGCTCGCCACGCTTCGGGCTCGGTGGCTCGCTGCGCTCGCCACACTATTTTATTCTCAACTCCACGCCGACGTGGATAGTGGGGGTATGAAAAGGTCGTAGGACGCGTACCGCCACGCTTCGGGTTCACGTTGATCGTGGGGTGGCGTTAACTACTTTTGGGGGGCCATTTCACTGTTCAGGGGTGTTTTGGGGGGTTTCTGGACCATTTAACATTGTTCCCTGTTGATTTGGGTAAATTGAGGCATTTAACATTGGTTCCTATGGGAAATCGGGGGCATCGCGTCGGGACCATCGCATGCGATTTTTTAGCACGCATGCGATGCAACCGATGTGATTTTTTTACCTGCGATGCCCCAGATTACAATCAGTGTGGCCGTGCTAGGAAACAAGTACCCTGGTTTTTATGACCGGCCAATCAGCTCCTAACTGTGAAGTTACAGGCTTGGTTTGAAAAATGACAGGTAGGAGCTGATTGTCCTATGATAAAAACCAGACACTTTATCACTTTACCGAGCTTAATAAATCTATCCCTCAGTGACCTGGGCAAGGGCCAAATTGTGATGGCTAGAATATGAGTCAGTGCAGGTCTTGCCAGAAGGACAACCATGAACCAGCAACAGGGTCATGGCAGCCCATGGCTTATTGGTACGAAATGTGGGGAGTGAAAGCTAGCCTGTGTCATGGATCCCGCACAAGAGCTACATTTAGCATAAATTGCAGAAGAATGTAATGCTCACTATGACAGAAATATGTACAAACATACAGTGCATTGGAGCTCACTAAGTATGATCTGTGTATCAACAGGCTGGTCAAAGTGTCCATGCTGACCACTGTCTGCCACCAGAACTGGAGCCTATAAAAGGGCTTGGTACCTTCTGGAGATACTCTGACCCAGTCCTCTATCCATCACAATTTGGCCCTTATTCCTTTGTCCATTTTTCATGTTTCCTGTAACACCTCAACTTCAAGAAATAAATGTAATAAAGGTAAGAGACTCGAGGAGTTCAGCACCAGGAGACCTCACTGTTGCGCAGTTACCAATGAAATATGGTTACTAAAGCTTGATGCAATTAACTGATCAACAGCCATATTGGCCAACAGTCCAATAACATGGATTGTTGCCACATGACTGGAATAGATGTACAAGCAGCAACAATAAAGAATCACAATAACATACGGGTCTGAATCCAAACATGATACTTTTCATTAAAAAATAATATTAAATAGTATATAGTGCTCAAAATCTATGAATATTAGTAAGTTAATGTTTGTACTACAGTACATTCTTAGTGGTTTATTTACTGAGCCATGGTGAGAGAGAAAAGAACAAAGGTAAAGTAATAACCAACCAGCTCCTGTCATAATTCAAACACAGCCTTTAACATGGCAGTGAGCAGGTGATTGGCTGGTACTTTTTTCCATCCACTTTATATCTCTCCATTTCTCAGTAAATAAAACCCTTAGGGGAATATTCAATCCCCCACCAATATTCCCGATTGGGGAAATTCTTTTCCGACAGCATTGAACAGGGATCTCGGCAGAATGGACCAGACTTTAGAAGCAGTCGAGCCCGTTCTGCCGAGAGCGGCCGGGAATTGTCAAGCTCCCAGCCATAGCTCGCCGATCCACGGCCATATCTCGCGGCCAAACCCCTTTTTCGGCGTTCCTCTCCCACCTGCCGATTCTTAGTCGAGCCGAACGAGAACGGGACAGGGTCATGGCTGTCGGGCCAGCCCGACAGTCGTGACCCAGGATTGAATATCCCCCTAAGTTTCTGTATAAAGTGTTTTGGAATTTATTAATCTTTAATAGTATTTTTTTCAATACCATTTGTTTCTTATTGTACAGACATCCACAATCCATGTCTTCTCCAGTCATCTTTTGTGTGTCTAAACTGTTGTCTTGGAAACCATGGATTACTGGGAGACAGATGAAATTCCTGAAACCATGGACTGGCGGTGCATTGTCCCAAAGCACAGGAACTAAGGATTCTTCCTTTGATTTACTAGAACTTGATGAGAAAGAATTAGAAGAACAGTTTGTTAGAGGACATGGCCCAGGAGGACAAGCTACTAATAAAACCAGTAACTGTGTAGTGCTAAAGCATGTTCCTTCTGGTATTGTAGTAAAGGTAATGATTATTTATTACTCATTTATCCACAGACAAATCTACAAATAATGATTCCAAGGACCTGCCTCATGGATACATATAGATCAGGGGTAGCCAACTCCAATCCTTGAGAGCTCAAGTTCACGTTTTCCAGGTCAACAGGCAGGTGCACAGGTGAACTCATTACTAACACATTTTAAGTGATCCACAGGTGGAGCTTAATACTTCACTTGCGATTCTGTGAGGAGACATGGAAAACGTTAACTGTTGGTAGCTCTAGAAGACTGGAGTTGTCTATCCCTGATATAGATATATACAGTCCATAGATCTTGCAGTCAAGTTATGTCCACACACGGTACTTGTTGGGAGCCCTCCGTAGTCGATGGTTGGCATGCAGTCACAAATATATACTACAGGACGGCAGCCATACTGCATCTGTAAGTCTTATATAATATCTTCCTGAGAGCCGCCCTCTTGTGTTATGTGTATACAGTGCACGTAGAGTACTCGGCACTCTGTTACCACTTGCAGCGTCCCGGGTGCCTTCCACTTAACATGAATAACCTCTCTTCCATTTGGCGGCACTCACAGCTTGCTTCAAGAAAGAAATTCACATGCTTGTGTACATTCGTGTGTGTATAATAAATATATATATATATATATATATATATATATATATATATATATACACACATACATACAAAAAATAACACAATTGCACATATGCAATATGTGACTCCATAATTCTATCCGAGGTACTGTGCCGCTCCTTCAACTAAACCAAACCCACAGCTTCTATAGTGTGCATGTGGAAAGGAAATGGTGAAGCACACAATGAGCATGATGTATAACAACTTATCTATAATAAAGAGCTCACTTACATCCCAGTAATAAATGAACAGCGTGCCAGCATCATAGAATTTGACGGCAGATAAGAACTACTTGGCCGATCTAGTCTGCCCCTATTTTAAACAGGTTACCTCAAACCATATTTGATCCTTATCTTTTTGTAATGATATCAATATGCCTATCCCAAGCATGTTTAAATTGCTCTACTGTATTTGCCTCTACCACCTCTGATGGGAGGCTATTCCATTTATCCACTACCCTTTCTGTCAAGTAATTTTTCCTCAGATTTCCCCTGAATCTTCCTCCCTCTAGCTTCAGTGCTTGTGTTCTGTTGCTTCTGTCGTGGATTACTTTACATTTATTCCTCATCCGCTCGCCACGCTTCGGGCTCAGTGGCTCACTGCGCTCACCACACTATATTAAATCAATTCCACGCGGACGTGGATAGTGGGGGTATGAAAAAGTCAGAGGACGCGTTCCGCTGCCCCTCGCCACGCTTCAGGTGTCTTTTATGACATACAATCATATTATTGTATACCTAATATTACATGAGAAATCGCATCGCACGGCACTAAAATGGCCCATGCGATGCGATTTCCCTACGCAGAATAGCCCACTAAGCAAATAGCTTAGTGGGCGCCATTCTAGGAAACAAGTACCCTTCTTTCTTTCTACTGCTGATTCCTCTCCCTATGCAACCAAGCATCTGACTTGCCTTCTTCATTGCTTTGTTACATTGCCTACCTGCCTTTAAATCCCCTGAAACAGTCTGCGATGTGGGACAGTGTCGAAAGACTTACTAAAGTCTAGTTAAGCTACATCTACAGCCCCAACTTGATCTGTTACTTTAGTCAGCCAGTAAAAAAAGTAAATAAGATTTGTTTGACATGATCTTCCCCCAATAAACCCATGCTGTTTCAAATTCTGTAAGTTGTTGGTTTTCAGATATTCTACAACTCTTTGTTTTAAGAGTGTTTCCTTCAATTTCCCTACTACTGATGTAATGTTCACTGGTCAATAGTTGCTTACCTCTTCCTTGCTTCCACTTTTGTGCAGTGGGACTGCATTTTCTGTTTTCCAGTACTCTGGTATTACTCCAGTAACTAGTGACTGGTTGAATAATTCTATTATTGGTTTTAACAGCTCCCCTTTAAGCTCTTTTAGTATCCGTGGATGTATCCCATCTGGCCCCATTGATTTATCCACTTTTAACACTCAGTTTTGAGACTTCCGTTAGGATCAATCAATAACCAACAATTCCAGGTGCAGATACCACCCACCGGACAGCAGCCAGAGGGCCCTCTCGCACGCCAACGTTAACCAGCTCCTGGAGCTCCACGGATAGAGGCGTCTGTACTTCACCAATCAAGTTCTGAATGGTAGTGAAATGCGTTGAAAGTAGCTTGAGTGGGGACGTGCAGACACCTCTATCCGTGGGGTACCTGGAGATGGTACCATCGGCGTGCGAGGGGCCCTCTGGCTGCTGTTTGGTAGGTGGTATCTGCCCCTGGAATTGTTGGTTATTGATTGATGCTGGCAAGCTGTTCATTCATTACATGAGCTTTTTATTTTAGTCAAGTTGTTATACATCATGCTCATTGTGTGCTTCTTTTTGTTTATATATAATAGCTCATTATTACCTTATTAAGATGGGGTAGCAGCTTGTATTCTAATGCGCAGATTAGGTTGATCAGAATAAATCTGAAAAAAGGAAAACAAGCACCTGATGGGTGTAGTACTGTAGATTAGTAGTATAAGTCAGAAGATTTAGCACTTTCTGTGTTAATATGTGTACAAGATAGAGTAATGCATCAATTCCCCTAGTGAGTGAAATACTCTCATGTAACTCAGCTATTACCAATAGTCATCTTCTCAGAATTTTCATATGCAAAGACATATAGAGTATTTATCAAACTAAACTTATACACACATGATTAATGTAATATATCAAAAAGTACACCAAACTCTCCAGGGAACTCCGTCTCACATGAACAGAACAAGCCTTAATAGCATAATTTTGTCGCTTGAAAGATTAAAGGCCCATACATACTGGGTGACTTTGAGCTGAAAGCCGCTCAGTTTACTTGTTTGAGCTGCTCAAAAGCCGCCCAGTGTGTACTGGGCAGCGGTGAGCGTTGATGTGCGTTCCTGCATCATCGCTGGCCTGGCCGCTCACCTGCTGGTATTACCAGCAGTTGAGCGAGGGGGTGGGACATCTTTCCATAGCGTCCTGTTATGGAAAGCTGTCCACCCCCAGGAAAATCGCTAAGACGGGCTACAAACGCTCATTGTGTATGCACTGAGCTTTTTTCAGCGCAGCAATTTTTCCCCATACTCTATCAGCATATACGCTGGGCAAAAAATACCCAGTGTGTATGCACCTTAAACTGAATCACATAAAAAAAATCCCAGATCAGAGCATTTCCACAGTCCTAATAAAGACCCTCATATTTCATGTGCCAATGCCAACTGAGTCGTAATGCGTTTCGCCACTATATAGTGGCAGCTTTTTATAGCTCCCACTATAGAGGAGAGAAATGCACTAGTAAGCAGCCTGTTACTCATATATTGCCTGTGAAGGACCCCATATGGTCTCCAATTTGCCCTGGAGAGATAGTTGCCGTTTGGAGGAAGATTGAACCCCAGCCGCTATGTGAACTCTCCATCAGCTGGTGAACTTGTTGGTAAAAAGCAGACGGTGCACACTTTGGCCACAGTGTGCAGTGAGAAAGTGTTTACCAGTGTGGGGCCATAGATGTCTATAATATACCTCAATTTTCATTGGCACATTAAATAAGAATGTGCCAAGTTCTCCGGCAGCATGGACCTTTAAAAACACATATGGCTAGGTGCTCCAAGATTCAAAAAGTGATCAAGTGGAGAGTGATAAGTAACCAGCTAATCAGCTCCCAGTTGCCATGTTACAGGCTGTGTTTGAAAAATGACAGTCAGAAGCAGATTGGCTGATTATCATTCTCCACTTTTTAAAGCTTGGTGCATCTGGCCCAATGCCACACACCATTCAAAATTGGCAGTTTTTATTTTTCAAAGATGGGGTAAGACAATTTGGTAACATTGCATAGAACACATTAATTAGTTATGTGCTTTTAACCCCTAGTAGTTGTACCAATAGCATATATAGCATTTTATTATCTGTTATGTATGTTGTATAATTGGTTTTGGTTATTGATATATTAGAATATTTACACAGCAACTAGTTTCCATGTAATATGAAAACAGCAATAAACTCAATGAAATAAAAACATTTCCTCTACCTCCCCATGGCAGCTGTACTATGGGTTTTCCCCCTCATTAGGTAGATCTGGAAAGGAAAAAAAGACACAACACTGCCCTATATAAGGACCGCCCCTACTGAGGCTCAGTGTCTTTTTTTCCTTTCCAGGTAGAGGAGGCTTACCCTGAGCTGCTGCAGCCTTCCCCACTGCCTAGTGCAGATAGGGGTTTTAGGCAATTAGAGGCTACCCGCTACCTAGTGTAGTAGGGACACCTGTCTGGCAATACCCCGCTGCCTAGCGCAGTATGGGGCTATGGAGCATAAAAAGAAAAACACACCTCGCAGCATGGTCATACAGGAGCGCGGAGGTACATGTGGTGTCCGGCATCAGCTCCCAGGCTTCACCCACAGTCCTGTCGGATCTCCCCCCCCCCCCTCCGGCGGGGACACGAGGAGGAAGCCGGCTACAGTATCAGCGGCTAAGGGAGACGTCAGACGCGGCGTCTGACGTCATCGCGCAGGCCCCAGACTGGCGCGCGCGCCTGAGGCGCGGGGTAATGGCGTCTGACGTCACCAGAAGGCGCCAGGGGGCGCGCGCGATCCCTGACAAGCAGAGCACACGCCAGGACTTAAAATGGCGCCGCAGCTAAGCAGAAACGCTGCTGAGATCTTAAGCCAGACGGATATAGGGTAAGACTCCGCTGTGCAGCGTTGCTGCTGGAGTACATTTGCTTTATTACTCTACCCTTTATATGTCTAACTAGCATATTGTTATGACAGTGACTCCGCAAGCATGGAGGATGATAAGAAGCAGCAAACAAAATCAGGGTAAGCCAGAGGAAATTAGTAGTAAAGAGTCATAGTGTATTCCAGCTCTAAAGCAAGGTATTATCCCTTGCAGGTCAGAATCAAGTAAGGAAAAGCTGGAAGTGAAACAGAAACACAAAAAGCTGCATGTGGCTAAATGCTCTGCATGTGATGCACCTCTGCCAGATAAATGGAAAAGTGCTGTATGTGAGAAATGCAAGAAAGCCCCCATAATGAGGCCGGACCAAATGGCGGACCTGGTCGCCATGCTAAAAACTTCATTAGCTGATACCTTTGTTACAAAGGAAGATATGAAGAAAGGGTCAAAAAGGCCTAGGGACCCACCATCTGAGGACTCTGACCCAGGGGAAGGTCCTGCCACTGACTTACCTGAGGAGGTGGAAGACGGGGAAGTTACCCAGGAGAAAATGGAGCTGGACTTCAATCCAGATCTCCTCAACAACCTTCTCATCCTGATAAATAAATCACTCAGCATTGAGGACCCACAAGAGGAAGGGAAGTTGCAGGACCTCCTCTTTAAAGATAAAAAGAAAAAACCAAAAGCATTTCCTCTATCAAAGCCACTTCAGGATATAGTAGAGGAAGAGTGGGCTAACCCAGATAAAAAAATAGCCGTGCCTTTAAGAGTCAATAAAATGTACCCATTCGACACAGACCAGGTGAAGAAGTGGGAGGTGGCGCCAAAAGTTGACTCTGCCATTGCCAGACTGTCAAGAAAAACTACTTTGCCCTTAGAAGAAGCCAATGTATTTAAGGATGCGATGGAAAGAAAGATGGAGATGAGCCTGCGTAAGCAGCATATTACGTCCGGCGCCTCCATCAAAGCTTCCTCGGCAATAGCGGTGACTTCGAGAGTACTAAGGTCCTGGTGCCAGGACTTAGAATCCGACTTATTGGATGGAGTAAGAAGATCAGAACTCCTTAAGATAATTCAGAACGTGCAAGTTGCCGTTGAGTTCATCTGCGATGCATCACTGGATGCGGTCAGATTGGCGGCCAGAACAAACGCGAGCACCGCGGTGGCCAGAAGAGCATTGTGGCTGAAGCCTTGGTCGGCGGACGCACAATCTAAAAATAAGCTGGTATCCCTCCCGTTCCAGGGAGATTACCTGTTTGGGAAGAACCTGGATGAGATCATATCAAAAACCACGGGGGGGAAAGTCAGTATGGCTTCCCCAGGACAGGGGCTTTAAAAAAATGCCTAATAGATCTCAAAAGTTTCAATCCCAAGACTTCAAGGAGGCAAGGACGTACAGGCCCGGCAGAGGGTACAGGAGGCCCTGGTCTGGGGGAAGAAGTTCCTTTCGTGGCCAAAGAGGCAGAGACGGAAGGTTTGGATATAACAGACAAACACAATGACGCCAAGGAGAAGGTCGGGGGCAGGCTGAAGAAGTTTCATTCAACCTGGGGCCGATCTACAAGCGACAAATGGGTGACGGAGGTCGTATCGTCAGGATACAAAATAGAATTTGTACGAGATCCTGGGGTATGGCTGGAAGATTCACCTATACCAAAAAACAAAGAAGAAAGATTGGCGTTGAGACAAAGTCTACAAAATATGATATTACAAGGCGTTGTGGTGCCGGTCCCCAAAGGGCAAGAAATGACAGGTTGGCAATCAAGATTCTTCGTAGTCAAGAAACAATCAGGAGGGTTCAGGACCATACTGGACCTGAGGAGATTAAATGTATACGTGACAGCCAGGAAATTCAGGATGGAGTCTCTCAGGACGATACTCCCAGACATAAAGAGGAACTCCTTTCTGACCACAATAGACCTCAAGGATGCCTACTTACACATACCAATCTATTCAGAGCATCAAAAATTCTTAAGGTTTCGAATCTTAGGCATAACTTATCAGTTCACGGCGCTGCCGTTCGGCTTGTCAACATCGCCAAGGACGTTCACAAAGGTCCTGATAGTTCTTGTGGCAAAACTCAGGGAGGAAGGCATCACAGTCTGGGCCTACCTGGACGACTTGCTGGTAATGGCGCGGTCAAAGGAGCAAGCCTTAAGGCACACACACAGGGTAATGAAGTTCCTCCAAGAACACGGATGGATTATAAATCTAGAGAAAAGTCAGCTCCAACCCACAACAGCAGTGAAATACTTAGGAGTCATCATAGACTCAAGGACAATGAAAGCGAGGTTGACAAGGGAAAGAATAATGAAAATAAGACAAGAAATAAGCTACTTCTTACCAAGGAGGGCAGTCAGATCAGCAGACTGCCTAAGATTATTGGGTCTTCTGTCAGCGGCATCGGACACCATAAAATGGGCAAGGTTTCATACCAGAAGCATGCAGAACTGCTTTCTGTCTCAATGGGACGGAGACAGCAAGAAGACAACCCAAAAGATCCTCTTATCAAAAAGAGCCAAACAAGACCTGCTCTGGTGGGTGACAAAAGGAAGATTAGGACAGGGAAAGTCCTTCACCACAGGGGAACAGGTGCTGGTGACAACCGATGCCAGCATGTCAGGCTGGGGGGCAGTATGCCAAGGAGCAGCAGCCCAAGGAGAATGGACAAAACAAGAAGGACTGCTTCACTCAAATATCAGGGAAATGAATGCAGTGAAGGAGGCGTGTCAGCACTTCCAATCCCGCCTATACCAAAGAGAGGTAGTAATCAGAACAGACAACCTGGTGGTAGTGGCATACCTAAACAAGCAAGGAGGCACGAGAAGCAGATCCATGATGACAGCAGCAGCGCAGGTACTGAACTGGGCAGAAGCTTGGACAGAGAGTCTCTCAGCAGTATTCATTGCGGGGCAGGAAAACCGGTACGCGGACGCCCTAAGCAGGAGCCCGATAAAATCAGGGGAGTGGGAATTATCCCAAGAAGTGTTCGGAGAGATAGTTCAGATGTGGGGCAATCCGAGGACAGACCTGATGGCAACCAGAAACAACAGGAAGGTGAAGAAGTTCATCTCCAGACACTGGGAAAAGGAGTCCTGGGGGACAGACGCGCTAACGTGTCAATGGGAACAAGGGTTGATGTATGCCTTTCCGCCATTCCCGGTCATCTCCAGGTTGCTAAACAAAATACAGAGGGAAAAGGTGACGGTGATAATCGTCGTACCCACATGGCCAAGAAGAGCCTGGTTTCAGAAACTGGTCAGGATGGCAGTAGCAGGGCCCTGGAGGCTGCCAGATCGGGAAGACCTGCTGGGGCAGGGAAAATATGCGCAACAACAGCCCAGGAACTGGAACCTAGCGGCATGGTTGCTGAAACCAGAACTCTGGTGAGTAAAGGCTTCTCTTCGAAAGTAGTAAGGACTCTTCTGAGGGCCAGGAAAAGCTCAACCTCAGGTACATATTACAGGATTTGGAAAACATATATACAATTCTGTAGGACGCAGGGGAAAAGTCATAAAGCCATACCTACGGTCCTAGACTTCCTGCAATCAGGCTTGGACAAAAAACTGTCAGTCAGTACATTAAAAGTACAAGTATCTGCTCTTGGGGCTATACTAGACAGGAAAATAGCAGAGGATAAATATGTACAAAGGTTCATACAAGCATCCAAGAGGATAAGACCAGAGTTCCGCAACCCTACTACGCCATGGGACCTTAATCTGGTGCTGAACGCCCTAACAGAGAGCCCTTTCGAACCGCTTGAGGAGGTACCAGTCAAGTGGCTAACAACTAAGGTGGCATTCCTGGTGGCAGTAACATCCACAAGGAGAGTGTCGGAACTGCAAGCCCTATGGGCAGAAGAGCCATTCCTGAATTTCTACGAAAATAAAGTCGTCCTAAGGACAAACCCTAACTTCCTGCCCAAGGTAGTGACTTCCTTCCACATCAACCAGGAAATCGTACTACCATCGTTCTGTGCGAAACCAGCGAATGAAAAAGAACAAAAGCTCCATAAACTCGATGTGAAAAGAGCATTAATGATCTACCTACAAAGAGTGAAAGATTGGAGAAAAACAAAAAGGCTCTTTGTGGTGACTGAGGGCAAGAACAAGGGCCTAGGGGCCTCGAAAACAACCATCGCGAGATGGATTAAGACATGCATAGCTGAGGCGTACAGGAGGAACAATAGGGAAGTTCCCCAGAGCTTAAAAGCCCACTCCACTAGAGCAGTGGGATCCTCCTGGGCCAGGAAAGGGGCAGCATCCCTTGAAGAACTATGCAAAGCAGCCTGTTGGGCCTCAGCACATACCTTTTCTAGACATTACAGCTTGGATGTTGAATCCTCCAGTGACGCAAAACTGGGCAGGAAGATACTAAGCGCAGTAATCTAAGGATTACACTGACTCACCTTTAAAAAAGGGAAGGACATTTAATTTCAAAGCAACCTTATATGTAGGTGATTACAAACTTGCATCGTAAAGGTAATATTACTTCTATTGGTCCCTCCCAAAAAAATGTTTTCTTTCTTTATACTGCTATGGTATTACCCATAGTACAGCTGCCATGGGGAGGTAGAGGAAAGTACGGATTCTTACCGTTAATACGCTTTCCTCTACTCCACCATGGCAGCATTATTCCCTCCCTTGGGATATATGAAGCAATATAAGTGTTATGTTATGTTATGTAAAGATGTATAATTGCTGATAATCAAGACACTGAGCCTCAGTAGGGGCGGTCCTTATATAGGGCAGTGTTGTGTCTTTTTTTCCTTTCCAGATCTACCTAATGAGGGGGAAAACCCATAGTACAGCTGCCATGGGGGAGTAGAGGAAAGCGTATTAACGGTAAGAATCCGTACTTTATAGGTACTTGTTTCCTAGCACGGCGCCCCCAGATTTAGATTGTATTACATCTTTTTCAATTCTTAATTGTACAAGCACCCTGATGGGTGCTTTTAGTGCTAAATGCACCCCCATTGGCAACGCCACCCCACTATCAACGCCAACCCGAAGCGTGGCGAGCCCAGCGAGCCAACGAGGAGCGGCGGTACACGTCCTCTAAACTTTTCATACCCCCACTATCCACATCAGCATGGAGTTGATTTTAGATAGTGTGGCGAGCGCAGCGAGCCACCAAACCCGAAGCGTGGCGAGCCACCGAGCCCAAAGCGTGGACGCGGATTACTTTACATGTATTGCGCGTTCGATCTCCACGCTTCGGGCTCGTATTCCGCGTCCCCTCGCTGCGCACACTATCTAAAATCAACTCCACGCCGACGTGGATAGTGGGGGTATGAAAAGGTCGGAGGACGCGTACCGCCGCCCCTCACGGGCTCGCTGTGCTCGCCACGCTTCGGGTTGGCGTTAATCCTGGGGGTGGCGTTGACTATGGGGGGCATTTAACATTGTATGGACCCATCAGGACCCATTGTAAGGACCCATGCTTGTACAATCAAAAATCGTATACGATCGCATTGTATGGCATACGATGCAATGCGATATTTTATTGTACAATATCGCATCGCATACCAGCGTATACCTTATTTAGTGTAATGGTATACGATGCGATGGGCGCCGTGCTAGGAAACAAGTACCCATTTATAATTTACATATCCTAAATGTAAGAAAAAAAAAACACCGATAAAACAGGAGCACAAAAGGCAAGTTAGAACTAAGAAGCCTAGTTCAGGATTGCATGATCTAAAAAAAAGAAAAAAAAAAGGGAAATTTCTGATAAAGGGGAATAAGGTCATATTAAAGTAAGAGGTTTGAAAACCCAGAGGTTAAATTCTCATGGGGCATAATATTAATGTATATTACCTAGTCACACCTAGTGACATATGGGTTCACAGGAGGTGCGGATGCCGGCTGAACGTAAACATTTTTTTTAAAGTGCCAATCCGTTCAGCTGGCTTACCGCACCTCCGGCGAACTCTGTCACTATTACATATGCCCCCTTATCTATGGTAGGAATTATGTAGGTAGACTGATATTTTCTCCATGGCTGACACATGCCAGATTTTATTCACAAGTTGCTGGCACGAAGGAGGATCCGCACATTTCTGTTGTCTAGCAATCAGGCAGTAGACCGCATTCAGAATATGCAGAGAGCTTGACAGCATATTTATGAAGACCTTAAGCAACTTTGGAAAGATCAGGGCAACTTTGTTAACCCCTTCACGACATTTGACGTATATATACGTCATGGTCGGGAAGTACTTCCCGACACATGACGTATATATACGTCATGACTTCTAACTGTCACTGCGTCTAGAGACGCAGTGACAGTTAGGTGATGTCTGCTGTCCCTGACAGCAGACATCCCCCCTCGCCGCCCAGGGGGGGCAGGGGTGCCCCCCCCGGTCGGCGATCGCTGTGATTGGCTGTTCAAATCTGAACAGCCATTCACAGCGTTTCCTGTGTTACCGGCGGCTAAGCCGCTCGGTAACACAGGGATCGGTGGTGATCGGTGCTGTCAGGTACAGCACCGATCACCACCGATGTGCAGCCCACCCCTCGCACCCGCCGGGCACTCACCCGGCAGCAGCAGCGGCTCCAACGGCTCGTCTGGAGCGCACGCAGCGCTGCCCCCCTCCCCCCCGCAGCAGCAGCAGCAGCATCAAGCTGCTGAAAAAGGTGTACAATAAAATATATGCACTGAAAATATATGTATATATATATATATATATATATATATACATACACACACACACATATATATATATATATATATATATATGTGTGTGTGTATATATATGTATATATATAAATATATATATATATATACATATATACATATATATATATGTGTGTGTGTGTGTGTGTATATACCCCACCGATCGCCAGCCCCCCCCCCCCCTCCCACCCGGCAGCCCCCCTCCCTCCCACCCACCCGGCTGCCGCAGCGCCAGCACCCCTCCCACCCCCCCGCCAGCCGCAGCGCCAGCCCCCCTCCCAAAGCTGGTGACTAAAATGGGGTCACTTGTGGGGGGGTTCCACTGTATTGGTGCTTCGGGGGTCTTGCTAATGCGACATAGCACCCACCATTCATTCCGCCACCAAAAATCACTCCTTCCCTTCTGAGTCCTGCCATGCACCCAACTGGTATTTTTTGGTCACACGTGAGGCATTGCCGTACTCGGGAGAAATTGGGGCACAGATTTTGGGGTGCTTTGTCTCCTTCATTCCTTGTGAAAATAAAAAATTTTGAGCCAGAACTGCATTTTTCTGTAAAAAATTACATTTTTTTACACAAAAATGCAGATCTGGCTCAAAATTTTTCATTTTCACAAGGAATGAAGGAGACAAAGCACCCCAAAATCTGTGCCCCAATTTCTCCCGAGTACGGCAATGCCTCATGTGTGACCAAAAAATACCAGTTGGGTGCATGGCAGGACTCAGAAGGGAAGGAGTGATTTTTGGATTTTGCAGCACAGATTCTGGTTGAATGACCCCCGAAACACCCATACAGTGGAACCCCCCCACAAGTGACCCCATTTTGCAAACTACACCCTTCAGGGAATTCATCAAGGGGTATAGTGTACATTTCAAACCCCCCGGGGTTTCACCAATTTTGATACAACTGAGCTGTGAAAATGAAAAAAAAATTTTTTTTATTTTCACTGCCCAGTTGTACCACAATTGGTGAAACCCCTGGGGGTTTGAAATGTACACTATACCCCTAGATGAATTCCCTGAAGGGTGTAGTTTGCAAAATGGGGTCACTTGTGGGGGGGTACCTAACTTTTAGCATCTTATGGTGCCTAGAAACCTACATTGTGCCTAAAAAATAATCTCATAAAAAGGAGGCTCCAAAATCAAGTAGGTGCTCCTTCTATTATGAAGCCTGTGGTTTGGTCACCGTGCACACTAGGGCCACATATAGGATATTTATGAAAACCAAAGAATTGGGGGAATCAATTTTTAGTCACATTTCTCTAGTAAAATCTACTGTGTTCCTTAGAAAAATGTATTAAAATTGCAAATCTGCAAAAAAAATGAAATTTTGAAATTTCACCTACACTTTCTTTTAATTTCTGTGAAACACCTAAAGGGTTAACAAACTTCCAAAATGCTGTTTTGAATACTGTGAGGGGTGCAGTTTTTGAAATGGCATCATTTATGGGGGTGTCTCACATACAAGTCACTCAAAGTCACATCATAACTGACCTGGTCCCTAAAAAAATCAGAGTTTGAAATTTTCTTGAAAATTTGAGAATTTGCTATTCATATTTTAAGCCTCCTAGTGTCCAAAAAAATGAAAATGAGGTTGAAATAATGATGGCAACATAAAGTAGACATATGGTCTATGTTAGTTATTCACTATTTTGAGTGGTAAGATTATTTGTCTCACAAGCAGAAAATTTAACATTTTGCAAATCGCAAAATTTTCCATTTTTTTACGACATTTTGGTATTTTTCACAAAAAAACACAGACTGTATCGACGAAAATTTACCACTAACTTGAAGTACAATGTGTCACGAGAAAACAATCTCAAAATCACTGGGATAAGTAAAAGCAAAAAAAAGTTATCCCCACTTAAGTGATACATGCCAGATTTGAAAAAAAGGGCTCTGTCAGGAAGGCAAAAACTGGCTCTGTCATGAAGGGGTTAATGGCAACTTGAACCTCTGAGCGTAGCCAGGAAATCTCATCCTAAAATTGGGCTATCTTAGGGCATGACCACCAGATATGTAAGTAGGTGTCCTTCTTACCACAACCCCTGCAACATCAATTTGACGCAGAACTATACATTTTGCGCAAACGGGTAGACACCAGGTTCCATCTGTTTAAACAATTAAAGGTTGGGGGATTATGGGGCTTTTTTTTTTTACTTTATTTGAACCTTTTTTTAAATTGATGTTTTTTTCCGCCAAAAAAATATCACCCTAAAATTCTTATTTTTTAAAATGGTCAAGATATGTACTATTTAAAGCTTATTCAGAATTATTTTATTAACAGATCTGCATATATTTGAAGAAATGTATACTGAATTGAGTTTAAATAGTTATTATTTAAATCAGGCATGTCCAACGTTGGCCCTACAGATGTTTTAAAACGACACATCCCAGCATGCTTTGCAATAGTTTTAGCATTCTCTAATAGCAAAACTGTGGCAAAGCATGCTGGGATGTGTAGTTTCAAAACATCTGGAGGGCCAACGTTGGACATGCCTGATTTAAATAATTTGATTCTAACCCCAAAAAATCTCCAATTTTGGGGACATTTTTTGAAAAAAAATATTAAGTGGCTAAAAATAAAATTTAAATTATGTTCGTTACAGCACCCTGCACCTTTGAAAACCTGTGCAGTACCTCTTTCCTGCCTGGTGTGTCGCTGTCTGGTCCTTTTAGCACAGTCTGATCTGTACAGATGTACTTAGAAATGCACAAATTGTTGTTACCTGAATAAAATAAAGAAAATGATGTCTATATTTTACTTCTAGTGTCACCAAACCAGATCAGTGGAGATTAACAGAACAAGAGCAAGAAGAATTCTTCAAGAAAAAATTGATGTTTTCTATAAAGGAGAAAGTAGTGAAATTCACAAGCACAAAGAAGAGGCAGAAAGAAAAAAACAAGAGAAAAGGAAAAAAGCCAAGGACAATTTAGAAAAGAAAAAGCATTTCAAAGAGATGCAGCACTTAGAAAGCAAGGAATAATAGCGCTTGTAACCATGGGTGTGCATATAATGAATGGATTGGACTTCCACATCAGGCATCTCAGGCTTGTGTAAAAACGTTGATTACTGTTGCAAATCATACTTTGATCTAATACAGAGACATCTATTCTAAAGTGGTTAGAATGTTTATTGAAAGGATGCTTTACTTCTATATTTCTGTATGGGAGATTTGAAAAAAAGTGAAATATCTCTGGAAAGTCTCTGTAAAAGCATCTAAATCACAGAATATACTGGTCTTTCCTAAAAGAGTACTTTTTTTGTACATATTTATAATATATTTAAATAAAATAAGACATTTGCATTCCTCTTGCACTTGTGGAAGATGTGATCATTCTCGGAGACAATATACAAATGAGTAAGTAGTAGGGGCCTGATTCAGACCCCAACCCGAATTCGCAGCCCAACCGATTATCGAGAGACCGTGCATGCACACGGTATGAAGTGCGCAGGGTCCCCTTGTGAACACAGCCAGCAATAGCTTGCCATCGCTGGCCGTTCGCCAGGTGATTGACAGCCGGCGTTTTCTGGGAGTGCCTCAGAAAATCAGGCTGCGCCCAGCTGTTGGAAGAGAGGGTCGCTGATGTCATCAGCGGCCTCCTCCCCATGGCAATCGCAGCGCCAAGTAAGTCTAAACTTACTCGGTGCTGGGAACATGGCGGAAAAACCATTCGGAGGTGAGTGCACGTCTGAAAAATGTATTCTCAGCAAGGGCGTGGGGGGGGACTCATTTACCTGATCGCTGGGTCCCAAAGATTTGCAGCCCCGCAATCAGATCTGAATCAGGCCCTAGATCTGCTAGTTGAAGGCCAATGAGTAAAAGGGTTTTATTCTTTATCACTGTGCAGCAATTTTCCCATGCTCCTGGCACCTGACTATGGAATAAATCAGATTGGCAGGCATTGTGAGACTTTAGCAAGTACCTGGTGCCTTCTCCTGGGGCTTAGGTCCACTGATTTTATCTGTTTCCTTGATTGGCATCGATGCCCGAACTGTGTTCTGAACAGGGTTGGGGCGCACTTCTTCTCAATATTTATACCTGCGGTTAGGTGACTGTTTACATCGTTGTGGGCGTCCAGTTTTAATGCTGGACCTATAAAATCAGGACTTTAGCACGAGATAGTTGCTAGAGTATTAGGCTGCTCAACTAGTATATACTATATACTATATGTGTATGACCCGCTTGTCACTAAACTGTTAATACTCTCACTTTAATAATTTTGCTCATCTGCTGGAGCTTGACTGTACCGAACTCTGCAATCCAACTGCTAGATACTGCAACAATAGAAACCAACTCAAGGGGTTGCGGCCAGTGTGCTGATTGCAGCTAAGTGTATACCTTTGGTACATTAGACTCCATGCCCTTGCTAATTTGCTGTATCGATCTTAGCTGGTAAAATAAATCAATTTATCTACTGTGTAGCCGTGACAGTGTTTTTGTTTTTCTCTCCTCTGTGTAGCTTTGTTGAGTTAGACCTGGCAGGCAGGGGCTTTCCAGTGTGCCACACTCCCTCTACAGGTAGGCATGAAATCAATTGGAAACAACATTGATAAAACAAAAGTGGGTAATAATATTTTTGAGACTGCCTATTGTAAATATTCTTCCTCTGCCTCTATCCATTTTAAACGGTTTAAATGGAGTGAGTATCGGGAGAGACAAGACCAGTCCATTATTTATAGTGACCCTGTCGATGTCTCGATATTCAACTCTCCTAGATCTGATACTATTTTTCCTTAATAATAGTTAATACAAATGTATCTTCTTCTATTGGGCTCGGGGAATTTGTTCTTTGGTCCCTTGTGTTCCCCTCCTTTTGTTTCTGTCTGTCCCGGTCCTTTTCTTGTCTTCCCCATACGCTTGTTTATTTACCTGTATTTATGGTACAGTATATCTGTTGTTTACTGCAAACTCTTGGTTTCTGTTGATATTATGGTGTAAGTGGTGACAGTTTGTGCTGTGTACTATGTAATGTATACTGTCTGCTATAATAAAAATGTAATATTTAAAAATGAAACAAACTGGGTAATAACAGACCAATGCCCTTTTCCCACTGCAGCTCAAAAACGGTAAATTGCCGATTTTTCAGTGCAAAATACCGTTTAAGGCTGCAGTGGGAAAGTGCAAAAGTTAAATGGTATTTCAACCCGTTTCTACGCTAAAATAATGTTTTTGAGGCAGTGGAAATGCCTCTTAAACGTTATTTAGTGATAACAACAGGCTACAATTCAGTGATAGGCTGTTGCCTGTGTTCTGTGTAATCTGCTGCAGTGGGAATGCTAATACCGTTTTAAATACCATTTAAGATTACCAGTACTTTAAACATGTCTGCAGTGGGAAAGCAGTACAACACAGAGGTCCTTAAAGTTATGCTCTCCAGTTTTTAGTAGTATACACAAAACAATTTAATTTTACTAAACCACTATGATTACACAGAGATGTTAAGGCCCCCATACATTAGTCCGACTTGTCCTAGGGACAAGTCGGACCTGATTTCACCCTGCAGCTCCCCGGGAGGGGGACACGCGATTAGGCACTTGATGTGCCAAGGTATGCATATGATAAATCACATGGATTTATCATATGCAGTCCCCGGGGAGCTGCAGGAGGAGGGAGCCATGCGGGGGACATCAGCGGGCGGGGGATGCCAGCTAATAGAGAGCCGAGCAAGGGGAGGCTGCATAGGGAGCCGGGCAGGAGGAGGCTGTTGCGGTGGGGTGAGTGGTGACAGATGGAGCAGGGCGCCGTACAGGGAGGATGACGCACGCTGGCTGCTGGGCAGCGGCGGGAGCCGGCCCAGGAGGAACAGATAACTTGAAAAAAAAAAAAAAACATACAGATGACTAGCAAGCCAGCGATTGGCTGAGAGAGGTCTCAGCCAATCAATTAGTTGCTAGTCATCTGTATGGGCTTTTTTTTTATCTGTGTTCCTCCCGGCTCCCGCCGCAGCCAGCGTCATCCTCCCTGCCCGGAGCCCTGCTCCCGCTGTCACCCCACCGCAACAGCTTCAAGTGCCTCCTGCCCGGCTCCCTATGCAGCCTCCCCCTGCTCGGCTCTCAATAGCCAGCATCCCCCGCCCGCTGTCATCCCCCGCATGGCTCCGGGGCTGGGCTGCACATAAGATTTAGCAAATCTTATGTGCAGCCCGTCCGACCTCCCGACCCCGATCCGATGCGCACAGGACCGCGCATCGGATCGGACGGGGTGTCTGCAAGTGCGATTTGGGCCGATTTCACGGACCGATTCATCCGAATCGGGTGAAATCGTGCCCAAATCGCATAGTGTATGGGGGCCTTTAGACACCAACCTATTAATGATGGTGTAGCTGGTTGGCTTATGTATATTATTATTAACTGACCAACTTTATTGCACCTATAGTGTTTAACAAAGAGCGCAATTCAATTAACTTAAGGGAATTTAGCTCCCAGACTAATTGCTTGAGAGCTATTCAGTTACTTCCCACAACAGACACTTTTTCTTGCCATAGTGCCCAGGCTAAAGGGTAAATTTACTAAAATGTGAGTTCTACTGAAGATTGGATTGAGGTTTATTATGAGGCATAACCTTATCTAATCACTAATAAACATTGTGAAATATATGTAAAGCCAGAATGCATCAATTCAAATCATTAGTGAAAATAAGCTTTATTACATCAAGTAATAAATACATACAAAGATGCAAATAGTTAGACTCCGTCATTTTTCTCCACCGACACATACAGCCTAATGTAAATAAGTATTAATAACCATAAGTAAGATCTGTAAATCCACCTATAGAAAAGTAATTGTGCCCTTTTCAAGATAAGGAACACATGCATGTTGAATGGTTATCAAAGCATTTACAGACATGCAGATGCATAGGTCAAAGATACAAACCTCTTAAAACAAAACTGAATATAAACTGTGAATGGTATATAATGTCATTATTTCTGCTGGGGGGGGGGTCACTATTTCAGATATTATAGCAACATCCTATGTCAGGAACAGATCCAACCTTGAGACATAATGGGGGAGATTTACTAATAGATGTGAATTAGACTTCACATGTGATGTTGCTATGGGCAACCAATCCGATCATGTCTGCTATCGTGCTAAATAAATAAGAAGTAGATTCTGATTGGTTGCCCGTAGCAACATCACAGGTGAAGTCTAATTCCCATGTTAGTAAATTCCCCCCTATAAGTCCTGACTGATTTCAGAATTGTATATACAAATGTCAATATCTTAATGTTCTGGCAGTTGGGTTCTTATGAGTAATCCGGGACTACATTACTTTAGTTAATTACAGAAAATTACTGATTAAGGAAAACATGCATTCTTCTTGTAAAACCAGCACAAGTTATTAAGCATTTAATTATAATGCATAAAAGTTGGTAGAACCTGGATATTAATGTACAAGAAAGATAAACAAAATATATTGTAGCTTATGATGCAAGATCTCAAAAATTCCCATGGACTCTTAGAAAGAGTCTACTTTACTTTATTATATATGGAAATTCTGTTTTGTAATAAAAATTGCATCTTGTGTTTAGCAGCTTTACAGTACATTAGTGAGATCACAAAAAGTTATGTGAATCCCACTGGGTATATATTTAGAAAGACTGCCCTGAAGGTTTATAAAATCCGGAAATAGCTTTGTATGCTTCAGAGAAGGTGGAATTTGGCATAGCTAGGATCTGGCGTTTCGTTCTGTCTCAGCCAAACATTCTCGTACCAAACCTCTTGCGTGAATAATTCCTGAGGAAAAATTGGGTTTTATTAGCAAGATATAAAAAAGGTTCAACAAAATCCAATGATGTTAGTGTGTTCTGATTTAAAAATGGCTGTAGATCTGGATATCTTTTTCTGGTTATATATGTTCAAACATGTCTACTTTTTGAAATTGTGGGGGCCTTCCTTAGATAGTGTAACGCTTTCCTTTTTGTCATCTGCCACCTTTGTGGAAACAAAATGGGGTCTCTACAAGGAAAGCTCCAATGTACCTGTAACCATGCGAGTGCACATTTGGCTCCAGCTGAGCCACGCCTCACTACCCCAACATAATTACACATAAACGTTTCAGTGCTAATAACTATCATGCTGCAGACATTCATATCGGTGTAATACAGCATTTGTACTTCAAGTCCATGTGACTGGGAAGTGTGGTACATACAGTAGTATTAATATAATTTGCTAAAGGAAACTAACACTTGATAATGACAATAAACAAAATCAGCGCTGGAGTCAACAGCAAAAACAAACTATAATACCCTGTAACATTCACTAAAATAAATGAGCATTTTGTCATTTTATATACAAAAAATACACACCCAAAACTCAGCTATATAATTACTATATTACTTTTAATTTCCCTTTTGTTTAAAAAAATTATGATAATCATCAAGATGTTATGCTCAAAGAGAACTTTAAAGGCTATCTTCTTTTTTTTTTATGTACATCTCTTTAAGTCATTCCCCTCATTAACTCCAACACAGCATCGTGTCCCTGATCACATGGAGTCTAAAAATTCTAGTCTGATAATCTCATATTGGTAAGTGGCTTCTCCTGGCAATGAGCAAAATCAATGTCCACTGACAGCAGGCTTTTATCAAAGAGATCACACAGGTTTCAATTCAGAGAATGTTGCGTTTATTTAGAAACCGGTAAGGTAGGCTGTGATGTATCCCTTTAAATTGGAGCCATTTTGGGTTGGATATTAAGGGCTTCATGGGTTTCCTGCTATACGCTCACAGGTCTGGACACCTGGAGAGACCTGAATGCTAAAGCGACCGTACCTACCCCATTGCTGGACACAGGAGATCCGACAACCTTAGCAAAGGCACTCAGAATAAGGGGTAACTCTTGCTACATGTCCATATATTAGTTCTCTTACGTGATACCCTGTAATGTTCATCTGATGGATGCACAGAAAAGACTGAAATCGCCCATGTGACTGCCAAATGATACGTATGTGATGTATGCGCAGCATAGCCACTAGAATCCTGTATTATTCGAAATTGCATATAAAATGATATATTGCACCTTTTTATTGTATTGATTTAATAAATATACAAATACAGGTGAAAATTGTTATCTTGGTACTTGATTTCGGTGTATTGTTACAATTTACTGTACTACAAATGATTATTTACCTGTGATAAGTATTCCCACTTTTTAATATAAGAAAGTGTTGGTGTTCTGAAAATAGAAGTGTAGAGCGAACATAAAGAACTTAGTAGCTCTGGTGTTCTAGCATATCCTTACCTCGTTTTAGTCTCTCCATTGCACTTTTACTGCCTGCATAAGTTGGTCTAATTTCTTTCCCCAGCTCCTCTATGATGACAAGAAGTTCTGCATATTTGCTTTGAGGCACCTGATTACTTGTAGTACCCTAAAACAATACAGGAAACCGGTGACAAAACTGAGCAAAACACATAGCATAATATTCCTGCAATGCACATTACTACCATAAATATTTGATTGTAAAAGTATTCATTTCAGTGGTCTTCATTAACCCTTTGAGCGCCAAGTGAATTTGACACAGTAGGTGTGAAAATTGCCAAGCAAACATTTTTATTTATCATAATGACCTGTAATGTTTACATTATATTTATTTACAGTTTCTTATATAGCGAAGCAGATTCCGTTGCCTATAATAGGAAATATATCCAATGTCGGTATAGTGACCGTCAGAATCCCGACTGTCGGGAGGTCATCCGGCACCCCTTCATTCTTGTCAAACACATATGCAAACCACCATTTTTTGTTCTACACACCAGATATATAGCTACAGGTGGAGTATCCCTTGTCCAAAATGCTCGGGACCAGAAGAATTTTGGGTAATGGATTACTCCGTATTTCAGAATATTTTTATATTTCAATGATGTATCTTGAGGTATCTTGCATTTATGTTGTACAAACACATCAAACACATGAAATACACACAGATATATTGTATTTGTGCATAAAACAAGGTTTCAAAACCTGAAACAAAGTTTGTGTACTATCTACGATACTGAATTTGAATGCTAAGCAATCATTTTCTTGCACATAGTGGCAGTTACATATCATGTCCTCAGTAGTGCTGTCAGAGATGTCCCCAGTAATGCTTTTAGCAAGAAATATTTTTTTTGTTCACTTTCTGGAATGTATGGTTTTCGGAATAATTGGGATAACGGATATTTGGATAAGGGATACTCAACCTCCTATTTTTTTTTTTGTCAACTGGAGTTTGTCTAGAAATTTTGTAACAAATACTGTAGATGATATTGTAGCCTTTTCCTGATATACACACAAGCTTTGGGGTGTATTCAATGCTTTCTGGGAGCTGTGACTGCGAGCAGTGCTGACTGCGAGCTGTGACAGCTTGCAGGGTCAGTATTCAACTGACCACCTGCACATGCCGTTTCTCCCCTCGCTAGGTTTTTGGAGTGAGGGGAAAAGGCATGTGTGGCTGCTAAAACAGTGAGGCTTGCGGCTAAATGCAGTGGGCTCCCTGGCACGTTGAATAGATTAAGCGGCCGGTGCGTGGGTTAAATGGCAGAGGATCGCTTGTTTTCGGCGATCCCGCCATTTAACCTCCTCTCCGGCCACATTGAATTCACCCATTTGTCTTAATGCTTGCCTTTATACACTGTTATGTTTCCCTATATGACTGTTGCTATGATTCATTCTTGTTCGTTTATCTTCAAAAAAAAAAAATTATTGTGAAAAATAAGCATTATACTGTTGTGTTCCCTAAATTCAAGTACATCAAATTTCCTAATGCTTTAGCATATCAAGACATTTTGAACAATGCTATGCTTCCAACTCTGTGGCGACAGTTTGGGGAAAGGCTGTTTTATATTCCAACATGACTGTGTCCCAGTGCACAATGCAAAGGACTGTACAGACATGGGCCCTTATTCTGATCTGATTGCAGTACAAATTTGTTTGGAAAATGGGCAAAACCATGTGCACTGCAGATGGGGCAGATGTAACATGTGCACAGAGAGTTAAATCTGGGTGGGGTGTGTTGAAACTGAAATCTAAATTGCAGTGTAAAAATAAAGCAGCCAGCAATTACCCTGCACAGAAACAAAATAACTCACCCAAATCTAACTCTCTCTGCACATGTTACATCTGCCCCACCTGCAGTGCACATGGTTTTGCCCATTTTCCAAACAAATTTGTACTGCGATCAGATCTGAATAAAGGCCATGGTATGAACAGTTTGGTGGGGAGGAACTTGACTGGCTCGCACAGAGCCCTGACCTCAACCACATTGAGCACCTTTGGGATGTACTGCAATTGAGATTGCAAGCCAGACCTTCTCATCTAATATCATTGTCTGACCTCTTAAATGCTCTACAGAATGAATGGGCACAAATTCCCACATGAACACTCCAAAATCTTGTGGAAAGCCTTTTTCAAGAAGAATGATAGCTGCAAAAGGTGAACCAACTTCATATTAAAGTATTTGTATTTTAATGCAATATCATTACAGTCCCTGTTGTTGTAATGGTGAGGTGCCCGAATACTTTTGTCCATATAGTTTATTTGGTGGGCTGCAAAAATGTGGGTTGGCAGAAAATTTAAAGTGGTATGGAACCATTTATTTTTTTTCAAAGTGACCCAACACTAAAGTCTCAGCAGGGGCAAGAGTGTTACAAAACATCTCAAATGTATTTGCCACTAGCTTAGCCCCTAAAGCTTCCATGTACCTAAGTGGCTCCAAGGCTATTCAGTTTACAATAAAAGGCGTGAGTGTGCATGTGGTATTTATGCTGATGTATATCCCTTACAGGTGTATTTCAGTACCAATAAAAATATTTTCTAGGGGCAACATCCTTTGTTCTGGGCACTATAAACTCTAGTTGTATCTCTGTTAGTACAAGACACCATCTCAGAGTAGCTCTGCCTAACGTGCATGCTGTTGAGGGTGCGGTCGGTGGATGTGGTCATTTGGTCTACAGCATGATGGTAGACAGTCATTAGGTCCACACCATTAGGTCGACATGGGTCTAGGTCAACATAGGAAAAGGTTGACAGGTCATTAGTTCGACAGTGTAAAGGTCGACATGGGGTTTTTCACTGTTCTTTGAGCCGACAGGCGGTATTTATTGCCCTACCATCCACTAGGGTGTGGTTGGAGAATAAAATAGTGTGCCCGATGCATTGCGAGTGATGCGAGGGGATGCGGGGCACTTTAAACTGTGTCCATGTCAACTGTGTTGACATTCATGTAAAAAAACCTGTTAAAACCCCATGACGACCTTTTCACTGTCAACTTAGACATTGTCAAACTAATGACCTGTCGAACTAATGACCTTTCGGCCTAGAACCATGTCGACCTTTTCCCATGTCGACCTAATGACTGTCGACCATCATGCTGTAGACCAAATGATCCCAACCCCTCTCCAGGGCCAATATAACCCTTACAAATTATTTCTTTAATTTTGGCATTGTCTAGTACCAGCACCTTAGTGGACACACCATTCTAGCAATGGTGTATGCAGTCCTATGAATGACAATCTCAGGGAACTATCATTAAGGGGAAACAAGTCCCATTACCTGCTCTGCTGTGATTGCAAGGGAAGAAGTGGGTAAACCTCACTGCATAAAGATGCGTTCACACAGTCTAACCAATTGCTTTTGATCACAGATGTAAAAGGAAAATGATCATAATTAGAGTTGTAGAGAACATTCATTTTCTGTTGTTTAATGACCAAGCACATTCATTTTAACAGTATATGTTTTTATTTAGTCTGGGCAATCACTTCAATGCAAATTGATTTGGAGAAAAATGGTCTAAATAAGGGATTCAGAATTTGGCTTATGGCTCAAATTTTTTTTATTTTTTTTTATTTACTCATTAGTGTTCTCAAGAATAATTATAATAATTTGTTTTCATAAAGCTAGAAAGAGATGAAATGCAATTACGAAAGGATAATAAGCTAAGTAAAGACAAATACGGTATGTATCGTGAATTAGGATATGACTGGTAAAGAACACTTTAGACACTAAAGAAATATTAATCCCAAAAGCAAACATTTGCGTATTAGACTCTACTGTGGGTATTAAATTGAGGGTGAATTCTTTTCCTGGCCTAATTAATCGCCCAGATTAATCTGCTCGGCACCCGCCAGCCATACTGTACGGCAGCAGGACTTCACACAAAAGGGTTTTGCTACCCCATAGGGTTTGTACGAACCGGCCGGGGTGGACTGTGGGAGTCAGGCTGCCTTTGCCAGCATTTAAACACCTGCAATTGAATTGCTGGCTAATAATAAAATATAATATCTGAAATAAACCTGAGCTTCTTAGATCACATTTTGCTTGAATTGTGTATTGTCTGTCTACAGCAAATATGTAACTTCTTTCACATAGTAACTACACCATTCATTTAGATCATGTATATGCATACAAGTTACAAGGAGTAATGGTCAGACCTAGTAGAAAGTTACCATAGTAAAATAATAAATGAATCAATAAAAAAAGGATGGACAAATACTGGACAAAGGTTCATTTTTACTTCAAATATTATAGATTATGATAATATTAGAGTCTATAGGTGGGTACAAACGGTGAGATTTCCTATTCTATTTTGCTTATAAAATTGGAATATAATGGGCAACGAATGTTTTATCCACATTCAGTCCCGGTGCGTGTTCACATTAGTCGAAATCGAAAAGATAAATAGTCTTGCAAGACAAGACTATATAGCAGAAATCACATTGACCTAATTACTGTCTACCCTAGGATCTATACCCTTTCATATATTTGAAATGTTTTGGTGTCTGGACTAAATCACCTTTAATAAAAAAAAAAAAAAATAAAGAACAAGAAAAGAAGATGAATATCAGATACAGTACATACCAAAACCAGTCAAGATGGGGTTGAAACAAAATAATTATATTATAATGCCAAGTATATGGCTAAAATAGCTTAATGTCTGTCTTACCTGTGTGTACCCTAAAGATGGAGGTCCATAGTCATTGACCAGCTGCCTATATTGTACAGACAATCCCATGCTTGTAGAAGGAGAATGTGCACTTACTGTTAAGAAAAAAATAATATAAAAATATATACAGTATTCACCAGTACCTAATATTTCTGTGAAGTGTGCAAATGATCATGATGCAAGTTTCCATGGATTTAAGGAGTTGTGGTGCTGATTCAGAGATGTATGCAGTAGCACAGCTGCAACATCTGATCATCTGCGTGTACATCAGTCATTTGCGGAACCCTCAGGATGGACTGTGCTCTCCAGGGCAACAGAAACTGCATTTAAGGATGCAGCCACGGGCCTTGTGAACAAAGGGCCTAATTCAGACCTGATCACAGGACAAATTTGTTCTCAAAATGGGCAAAATCATGTGCACTGCAGGTGGGGCAAATGTAACACATGCAGAGAGAGAGAGAGTAAAGGCGATTTAGGCATATCAGGGCAAGAAATTAGATGATATTGGCCCAAATAGCATGTGTCTGAGGTCCAATCCAATGCACGCTCCCGTGCACATCGGATCCCGAGATCATATGTGCTGCACGTAAGATCTCCGTGTCGGACCCTCTCCCAACTGCAGGGAGCGGGGATCACATGCGATACATAACATGCAGAAGGGCCGTATGAGATATATCGCATGCGATTCTGCCACCCAGCAGGGTCCCAGGCGGCTCAAGGGAAATTGGATGCAACTTCTCACGCAGGAGAAGCCAGATAGTGTATGGGGGGCCTTTAGATTTGGGTGGGATGTGTTGAAAATAAATAAATAACTCACCCAAATCTAAATCTCTGCAAACATTACATCTGCCCCACCTGCAGTGCACATGGTTTTGCCCATTTTGAGAACAAATTTGTACTTGTATTAGATCTGAGAGAGGCCCAAAGTTCTTACTGGGCCTATAAGCCTCCATATACTGAGAAGAGTACTGGGGAAATGATTATGATCAGTTAATGTTTCCCCAAATATTTTTCTCTTGTGTTTTTTTTTTAAGTTTTTTTTTTTCTGGTAGTGAAATGGCATAAGAACATAAGATAGCATAGTTAAAGATGTGCGGTTCACACATTAAACAGTATTTGGCCCCTCATTCCAGGAGATATCCTGCAGTCTTGCGGCCAATAGAGACATATGGTTGCACAAGTTATACAGACGTTTTAACGGTTGTTAACAAATGTAAGTTAAAAAGTTACATTCAATAAAAGGCATTTATAAATTATGGGTCGTTGGGAACAACGCTAGCCTTCCTTATAGCTGGGTACACACTACACAATGTATGACCCAGCCGATGGCAGGTGCATGCAATCATTCATTGCATCATCCCATCCAAAGTGCAGCACATCAGATCAGAACTGCGAGGAATGACCGTCGTGCACACTGTATCATGGGCCTACACACAATGTTTAAAATATCTATCTGAATGATCTATCTTTAGGCCTTATTTAGCTTCATTACAAACTAAGCCAAAAATACTTGTTTTAAGTTTAAATTTGCGCTAACACTTACACATTATGGCCCTTGCACAGAAATTGCAGTGGAGGTGTGTCTGCGCCAAGCTTGACTGCAGCAACGTATCACACCCAGGGATACCAACCCCTATTTCCAAACACCCATAAAGCTATCCTGTTGAGAGATTGGTGTATACAAAGATACCTTTACGGGCACATAGGGCCTGTAATCCAGGTCAGTAAGAAGGGATCTTATATGAGTTGTCCAGATCAACTATATTGATCCAATATTCATCAAATCCCCTTGTCATCTCTTATTTATTCATTATATATATATATATATATATATATATCCAACGTGGGTGCGGCACTCGCAGCAGAAATAAACACTATGAAAACGCCTTAGTGATCAACGTTTCAATTTTTATCAAATTGTCATCAGGATCCTGATGACAATTTGATAAAAATTGAAACGTTGATCACTAAGGCGTTTTCATAGTGTTTATTTCTGCTGCGAGTGCCGCACCCACGTTGGATATAATCTTCAATCTTCTGTGAAGGCACCAGCAAAGCTTCTTCAGTTGTATGGAGTGCCGACCCCAAATCTGCTATATATATATATATATATATATATATATATATATATATATATATATATATATATATATGTATGAGCTGGTACCCATGAAGGAACATCACTACAACAGTGGAGTGGATTATACATCCTTCAGCAGACAGACAGCGCAATAGTGTGCACCACTTTTGTATGTGGACATTATGGCCCTTATTCAGATCTGATTGCAGTACAAATTTGTTCTCAAAATGGGCAAAACCATGTGCACTGCAGGTGGGGCAGATGTAACATGTATAAAGAGAGTTACGATTGGGTGGGGTGTGTTGAAACGGAAATCTAAATTGCAGTGTAAAAATAAAGCAGCCAGTATTTACCCTGCACAGAAACAAAATAACTCACACAAATCATTTCTCTCTGCACATGTTATCTGCCCCACCTGCAGTGCACAATTTGCAATGGGTTTGGCCCATTTTGAGAACAAATTTGTACTGCGATCAGATCTGAATAAGGGCCTATATGTATGAACCTCCTTCCCTTGCTAGAGCCTCCTTGCTGATAATGCAGAACCAGCAGAGGGCGTGTTAGCAGGAGGATCAATCATAACCTGCAAGGTTTATCGCACTCATTCCATTCCCACCAGTATTTGGCAGTGACTGTGTAAAGAATTGGAGGCCTTGGCTGTGGAGGGAAGCTAATAAAATGTATTGTGTACTCTGTCAAAATCAGATGTGGTTGGAGGTACAGGTCTGCAACGCTGGATGCATATTGGGGTCATTCTAATTGCTTCGGACCCCACGCATTCGCACTGGGGACCAATTTTTTTTACTGCGCATACGCGTAATGGTTTATGTGCATGCCCAAGGTCGCTGTGCAAACGGCTATGGCAACTTGCATAGTAGCCAAGCCATTCGCACAGAGCAGTGGGGGCGGGGCGTGTGGCGGCCGAGACGGGTGTCACCCATGGGAACATCCAGCGTTTCATAGACACTCTATGGGAATGCGGGCGGCACTAGTTGTGCCGCGGACGGCGGCCTGACGACAGTAACCCGCCCTGTCTTCAGCGAGTCTCCACTAACTTATATTTGCGAGCCCTGGAGAATTCATTATTTCTGCACCAGCGGGCACATGTGAGGGGATGTGTGCTCAGTAAAACACACGTGCATGTTGCATTTTGTAAATATTGGGGATAATAATCCAAAAAATGATTATCCCCGCTGCACAGTACACTGAAAACAATTGTGACACTTCCACTTTATACATAGGTCCCTTGATTCTTTCTGACTGGTGTACACACTGGAGTGATGTGTACATGGATGACATTATGTGAATACAGTACACATAATTTCGATGTAATGAAAGACAAATGGTACCTCTTAGTGGGGCAGATGTATTAAGTCTGGTGAAGAGATAAAGTGTAAAGTGATAACGCACCAGTCAATCAACTCCTAACTGTCATTTTTGAAACAGCTGATTGGCTGGTAGGTATCACCTTCTACTTTATCTCTTCACCAGCTTTAACCCCTTGAGTGGTGGGTTTTGCTAGGGCAGGACAAACCTACCAGGGCAGGTTTGTCCTGCCCCAGCAAAACCCACCACAGAGCGTAGGGTCACAACCCCACCCCCACCACGTTGCTCCCCCTCATCTCCGTTCTGGCAATCATACGCCGGAGCTCCCCTGCCGCTGCCCCAGCCGCTATTCGCAGCAGACAGTGAGGTGGCAGGCTCGGTGATGTTCGGGTGGCTCGGGAGGACTCGGGAACCTGAACTCCCGAGCTCCGCCGATTATCCCTGAGCCTGCAGCCTGCTCACTGCAACTAATGGCGGCTGTGGCAGCGGCAGGGGAGCTTTTGGGTATGATCGCCGGAACGGAGATGAGGTGGAGGGGGAGTGACAGGAGGGGATCTACCACTGTGGGGGGTGCCCGGAGAGGTGATGTGCCAGTAGTGCACAGCTGCAGGCACCACTGGCGCACACCTATCAATCAATGGCATGCCCGGAAATTTCTCGGGCAAGCCCGCGCAGGTAGAGAAGCTCAGCCCGAGAAATTCCTGGGCATACCACTGAAGTGGTTAATACATCTGCCCCTCTGTCCTTCGTTACCTTACCTGTGCAGGAAGATATCGCTAACAGCCGCGGGACCATGCATATTGGCCCTTACACATGTACAATCCGGCTGTTATGTTGTATATTGGGCTGAGAGATCGCTCCAGTGTGTACCCAGTTTGTCTTTCCTTCCATAAATTTTGCCTTTAAAGTAAGCCACATTGGTATACATTTTTATTCTTTTGCACTTGTTCCCTTCAAGAACAAATTGGTAAATGCATTCATTAAAAATACTTTTAATACTCTAATTTATGTTCTGTGTCTTTTCTGGTAAAATAAAGTATATCACATTTTATGAGTTGAACTGATGACTTCAGCATAGAGAAATGAGCTAAGTGCTAGAAGTCCCATTACACCATTCAGTTTCAGGGTAATTAAAATACCCTACAATTGCCAAGTTGGGCAGCCTTTTCTGTCTGTAATTGGGTCCCAGTGTCATCTTCATCATTATTATCACACTCCACTTGCCACTAACACCTGCTCCTGATGTGACCTGTTTAAGTGACAATCTTCTAATGTCCTGTTTTATCTGAGTTCTAATTCAAATCCTGATCCCCTATCACAGCTGACCCTTTTCCAGGCCAGTGCACTGTGTCCTTACCACAACAAAATGTCATTCCATTGCTCTAATAACCCAACTATCCTGCAATATACAGATGTTTACACTGTACGGCTGCAATATACAGATGTGTCCTCATACACTTATCGTCTATACACAGTACGGCTGCAATATACAGATGTGTCCTCATACACTTATCATCTATACACCGTACGGCTGCAATATATAGATGTGTCCTCATATACTTATCGTGTATACACTGTACGGCTGCAATATACAGATGTGTCCTCATACACTTATCATCTATACACCGTACGGCTGCAATATATAGATGTGTCCTCATATACTTATCGTGTATACACTGTACGGCTGCAATATATAGATGTGTCCTCATATACTTATCGTGTATACACTGTACGGCTGCAATATACAGATGTGTCCTCATAAACTTATCGTATATACACTCTATGGCTGCAATGTACAGATGTGTCCTCATACACTTATCGTCTATACACAGTACGGCTGCAATATACAGATGTGTCCTCATACACTTATCGTCTATACACCGTACGGCTGCAATATATAGATGTGTCCTCATATACTTATCGTGTATACACTCTACGGCTGCAATGTAATGTCTTTTATGTTTTCTAAGTACTGAATACAGAACCATGTTTAAAAACAAAGAAAATATAAATAATAATGGTACTTGTTTCCTAGAACGGCCACAATCGCGGGCATCGTGTACCTTAAAGTTAAGGTACACGATGCCCGCGATGGACCCGATTTCCTTTGAAATCAGGTCCATTTTACCGTCAAAGGCAAAATCAGGGGCGTCGCGGCCATTAACATGGCCCCCGACGCGATGCCCGCGATTTTTTAATTGATTCAATATGAATATGAGTCCTAAGCATTAATTATTCCTTCATGCTCCCTTTGTAGATCGAAAGGACGTTAATAGATACTGCAGGCGATTCTATACATATCTATTTACATTTGGGACTCCCTCCGCATTAATATGGTCTTAAGGAAGCAGGAAATAAAGCTGTATGATGTGGAACGCATGGTGCGTTCCAAACACCGGAACTACATGCACTAGCTGAATCTCCGTGACACTATAGGAAACAGAACGATATGGAACGCACAATGCGTTCCAATTACCGGAAATGACGCACCTTGGCGTCACCAACCCGGAAATGAGCGGCTGTACAGTCGGAGACGGCAAACGTCAGCTGTCGCCGCGTACCTACAGATTAAGAGACCTATAAATAGAGATAAGAAGACCTGCCACAATTACACATGCCTTGAGAAAGACCCGTTGGTTCAAGGGTCGAAACGCGTTGGTGGAGTACTGTTGGCAGCATCCCAGACAGAGGAGGACTTAAGGGACAACCAGAGGAAGTGTCTGATCCCCAGCCCTGTTACCCGGGACCGGACTGGTGATTATTTGATTGAACGCTTGTGAACTGATTAACACCCAGTTCTGATCCACCTCTTGGTAATTTGTACCCATCCCCCCTACTAGTCTGGATTTTATGATTGTTTATGTATTGTATTGTTTTTTCATGATTTTATGTGTACATGTCAATTAAACAGGCTTCACTATTATAAGCCCTTCTCTGTTTACATGTACTGAAGCACCTCACCCATCAGAGGAATTTTACTGGATACAGGTGGAACATCAATTATATGGAAGTATCTTTCTTTGATTCCCCTTACTGCACTTTGTATTAGACCCACTCACCCTGGGTTTTTGGGCGCTGTTTGAAATTGGTATACCCTCTATTGCTACTATTGTGATACCTGAAGGATTTTGGGATTGTCCTTCCATACTTATTTTCTGTAGCGACCTTTTTTGCGCAGAACCTTTAAGTTTTACTCTTGTTTTTTGTGGACAAGATGAGATGGACTTGATTAAGTCCATCTCACATAGGAAACAATGTGAAATGGGCCAATATGACCCATTTCACATTGTATATGGCCCCGTCGTCACCCCACGATTGACGCCAACCAAAAGCGCAGCGAGCCCTCGAGGGGCGGCGGTGCGCGTCCTCCGACCTTTTCATACCCCTATTATCCACGTCGGCGTGGAGTTGAGAATATAAAGTGTGGCGAGCCACCGAGCCCGAAGCGTGGCGAGCCTCGCGAGGGGACGCGTATACCTGTGAAGTTATGCGCGTCCCCTCGCGGGGCTCGCCACACTTTATGTTCTCAACTCCAAGCCGACGTGGATAGTAGGGGTATGAAAAGGTCGGAGGACGCGCACCGCCGCCGCTCGCCACGCTTCGGGTTGGCGTCAATCGTGGGGTGGCGGCATTGAGGGGGTAAAATTGGGGGTCTGGGGAATATTTTACATTGAATCCAATGTAAAAACCGGGTCGGTAGCATCGCATGCGATTTGGTCGCATGCGATGCGACCGACGCAATTTTTCCGACACGACCACCCCGATGCAAATCGGTGTGGCCGTGCTAGGAAACAAGTACCATAATAATAATATTCTGAATTACTAGAACAATTGTACTTGCAATAGGTTGGCCAGTAGTGATAAATGTAATAATAGTTTAGAAGTCAAATGAACCGACTGACAATGAAAGATGCAGATTTGTAAAAGATACCTTTGCATGCAGGTTCTGTGTGAAAATCTGAGAGTGCTGCATGTGGAAATTGTACTTAGATGCCCACCAGCAGCTTTGCAGAGCCACAGGGTGTGTGTTAGGGTGCTGCTGGAGTGTTGGTCATACTTGCCTACAAGGGCAGCGTGGTCAGTGAGGCAGGGGGTCAGGGCCGCCTCCAGGAGCAAAAAAGAGGTGGGATGAGGCGGGGCCTGATTGATTGTGTAATTTTAGCCCCCGCCATGCAATACCGATACTTCAGGCGATTTGCGTAATTTGACCCATGGGGGGGGGGGGGGGGGTGACAGCTCTCCGGGAGGGTAGGCAACTCTGCTGTTGGTAGTTAATGCAGGGGGAAAGTGTGTTTCTGGGTGCTGCAAGGCTGGGGCAGGAATGTGTAGGTGGAATGTGTATCTGGATGCTGCTTAGTGTTGCTATTGAATGCAGAGGGAGGGGTGTGTGTGTTTCTGAGTGCTGCTGGAGTGTTGGGAGTTAATTTGGGGAGGGGTAGTGTGTGTCTGGGTGCTGCTGAAGTGTTGCCCGTTAATGTATGGGGGGAATATGTGTCCGGATACTGCCGATGTTGGTAGTGAATACAGGGGAATGAGCATGTGTCTGGGTGCTACTGGAGTGTTGGTAGTGAATGCAGGGGGATGAGCATGTGTCTGGGTGCTGCCGGAGTGTTGGTAGTGAATACAGGGGGATGAGCATGTGTCTGGGTGCTACTGGAGTGTTGCAAGTGAATTTAGGGGGTGGAATGGGTGTGTCATGCTGCTGCAGGAGGTTTGGTAGTGAAAGTATGGAGAGAAAACCGTGTGTCTGGGTGCTGCTGGAGTGTTGGTAGTGAATGCAGGGGGAGCATACTTGCCTACTCTCCCAGAATGGCTGGAAGGGTCCCGCAAATCCGGTCCCCCTCCCAACCCCCCGGGAAGGGGGGCAAGTCTCACGCATTTTCCCCACAGCGCCTGCTCCCCCCTTCCCCGCGGAATAAAACTATGAATTTTGAGGGTCCGCGGGGAGGGGGCGGGGCTAATATGACGCAGTTCGCATCATTTCGGGTCATTTCAGCCCCTCCCCCATCCAAGGACCCGAAAATAGAGGCGGCTGTCAGTCATGGGGCGGGGCTTGGTAACATCAGCTTCGCCCCACCCCCAAAACAAAGCCTCTTTCTGCCCCCCTTTCACCTGGAGTGTGTGTCCAGGTGCTGCTGGAGTGTTGCCCGCATATGTAAGGGGGGGAATATGTGTCTGGGTGCTGCCAGTGTTGGTAGTGAATGCTGGGGGAGGAGTGTGTCTGGGTGCTCCCGGAGTGTTGATAGTAAATGCAGCAGGAGGAGTGTGTGTCCAGGTGCTGCTGGAGTGTTGCCCACATATGTAGGGGGGGGGGGGGGAATATGTGTCTGGGTGCTGCCGGTGTTGGTAGTTAATGCTGGGGGAGGAGTGTGTCTGGGTGCTACTGGAGTGTTGCTAGTGAATTTAGGGGGCGGAATGGGTTTGTCTTGTTGCTGCAGGTTTGGTAGTGAAGGTATGGAGAGGAAAGTGTGAGTCTGGGTGCTGCTGGAGTGTTGCTAGTAAATGTAGGGGGAGGAGTGTGTTTCTGGGTGCTGTTAGAGTGTTGAGAGTGACTGCAGGGGGAGGATGGTGCGTCTGGTGCTGCTGGTGTGATGCTAGCAAATGTAGGGGAGCGGTATGTGTCTGGGTGCAGCAGGAGTGCTGATAGCGAATTTAGGGGTCGGAAAGGTTTGGTAGTGAAGGTATGGAGAGGAAACGGTCTGGGTGCTTCAGGAGTGTTGGTACTAGTGAAGCTAGGGGGAGAAAAGTGTGTGGCTGGGTACTTCTGGAGTCTTGGAAGTGAATGCAGGAAAGGAGAGTGTGTGCCTAAAGGGGCATACACAAGGGGCGATTTTCCCACTGTCTTAAAGCTGCTTGGGTGTTAGTAGTGAATACAGGGGGGAGGATAATATGTGCCTGGGAGCTGCTAGGTTGTTAGTAGTGAATACAAGGGGAGGAGAGTGTGTGCCTGGGAGCTGCTAGGGTGTTAGTAGTGAATGCAGGGGGAGGATAGTGTGTGCATGGGAGCTGCTAGGGTGTTAGTAGTGAATGCAGGGGGAGGATAATATGTGCCTGGGAGCTGCTAGGTTGTTAGTAGTGAATACAAGGGGAGGAGAGTGTGTGCCTGGGAGCTGCTAGGGTGTTAGTAGTGAATGCAGGGGGAGGATAGTGTGTGCATGGGAGCTGCTAGGGTGTTAGTAGTGAATGCAGGGGGAGGAGAGTGTGTGTCTGGGAGCTGATAGGGTGTTAGTAGTGAATACAGGGGGAGGAGAGTGTGTGCCTGGGAGCTGTTAATTTGTTAGTAGTGAATGCAGGGAGAGGAGAGTGTGTGCCTGGGAGCTGCTAGGGTGTTAGTAGTGAATGCAGGGGGAGGAGAGTGAGTGCCTGGGAGCTGATAGGGTGTTAGTAGTGAATACAGGGGGAGGAGAGTGTGTGCCTGGGAGCTGTTAATTTGTTAGTAGTGAATGCAGGGAGAGGAGAGTGTGTGCCTGGGAGCTGCTAGGGTGTTAGTAGTGAATACGGGGGAGGAGAGTGTATGCCTGGGAGCTGTTAATTTGTTAGTAGTGAATGCAGGGGGAGGAGAGTGTGTGCCTGGGAGCTGCTAGGGTGTTAGTAGTGAATGCACGGGGATGAGAGTATGTGCCTGGGAGCTGCTAGGGTGTTTGTATTGAATGCAGGGGGGTGAGTGTGTGTGCATGGGAGCTGCTAGGGTTTTAGTAGTGAATGCACGGGGATGAGAGTATGTGCCTGGGAGCTGCTAGGGTGTTAGTAGTGAATGCAGGCGGATGAGTGTGTGTGCCTGGGAGCTGCTAGGGTGTTAGTAGTGAATACAGTGGGAGGAGAGTGTGTGACTGGGAGCTGCTAGTGTGTTAGTAGTGAATGCAGGGGGATGAGACATACTTGTCGACTTTTCGAGAAGCCTCTCTGGGAAAAGTCATTTTAGTCCCGCCCCTTGCCGCGGACCCGTAAAAAAAGGTAATTAGTGCGGTAAGAAAGGGGGGTGCGGGGGCTGCCAGGAAACAGCAGGAGGATTTTTGGGAGCCTACCGGCAATTCTGGGAGGGTAGGCAAGCCCGGGATGAGAGTGTGTGCCTGGGAGCTGCTAGGGTGTTAGTGAATACAGGGGGAGAAGAGTGTGTGCGAGTTCCATAATAACCTTCTCCCCTGACTGGCCGCCACAACAAAGTCCTGGGTCGGTGGAACTACATACAAGTACGTAGTTTCTGGTTGCAATATGACCACAACACACAAACACACACCTCCATTACCTCCCACAAACAATCAACTGTGATCCATTGTGGCAGTGCGAGTATAAAAAACATGGCTTAAATATCATTACTGTGGGCCTTATTCTTGTTCACTCTCAGAGGCAAATTTCTTCTCAAATGGACAAAACCATGTGCACTGCAGGGGGGGGGGGGCAGATGCAACATGTGCAGAGAGAATTAGATTTGGGTTAGTTCTTTTATTTCTGTGCAGCGAAAATACTGACTGCTTTATTTCTACACTGCAATATAGATCTCACTTTCAAGAGGTCGACATGGGGTTTTTCACTATTTTTTGAGCCGACATGTGCCGACAGGCAGTATTTCATGCCCTACCATTCACTAGGGTGGAAGAATAAAATGGTGTGCCGAGCGCAGCAAGGCACCGTGCCCGAAGCATAGCGTGCGGCTGCAGTTGACTTCAAACAGTGTCCATGTCGACTGTGTCGATATTCGGGTAAAAAAGATTACACAAGTACCCAATGTTGCCTTAAGGTTCCTTATGGGCGCAGGTTCGCTTCACCACTTTATCGTGGTAAAGCTCCCCTGCAATTCGCCCAAATGTATCAACAGAGTGTTCTTCGTTATGGGAGTGCGTTACCCCCTGCTGCCGGGGATACACTGCCTCCCATAACGTTTCCTGCACTGCCATCTGCCTAAGGTATCTGCGCATGCGCTGGATACTTTTTCTCGCAATACATACCCGGAGCATGCCCAGTTTTCCATGTTAGGTGCCGCTTGTTGGTCTCCGGCGTCTTCAGATTAAAACTGCGCATGCAGTTTTAATTTGAACCCGCTGGAGACCAACAAGCGGCACCTAACTTCTTACACAAGAGACCCACAGCGCCAGAAAATTCTGGCGATGTGAACAGTAGCACGAAGATGAAGCACATGGCCAGCTTCATAAATAAGGTATGAGCCTGGAGCTCATGCACAGACGTTAGCACTCCACCCCCATACCGCCAACACGATAATCACCCGCATTGTGGGTTTCATACATCAGGGGAAGCACTATCCCCTGCTTTAGCGCAGTCGGATAGCGCATTTGCCCCAATTCACCACATGAGCTCCACCACCTCTAATGGTGAGGTGGAATATTTTAACCTCCACATTGGCACTGCACAGTAATTCTTACAAAAAAAGCATTCTAGTTTGCACGGGGGATGCCAAAAAGCCTACCACTGACCCCGTCTCTGCCTAATGGGGGGAGTGGAGAGGGTGTAAATTACTAGGTGGCATAGCGAAATGAGTTCCCCCACCTCTGCATGACCCCACCACTTTATGTCCTGCTAACAAGTTATCTAATCCTTGCAAAAAAAAAAAACATTTTGTACAGGACACATGACATAATATTACATCATATCAAAAATCACACTAGTAACAAAGAATAAAGTGTGAACCGGCTGCCAGCAGTGATGGGAATAATGGGCAGAACCTAATATCATCCCCCACCCAATTCCCCTCCCAGCCTAGACACCAACACAGTCCAGCACTTCCAGAAGCCGCCAGCAGAGGTCTCTGTCCCACTCACTCCTTCCAGATCAATCAGCAGCCCTGGGGAGCCGATCATGGAGACGCTGGAACGGACTTGATGAAAGGGTTCCTGCTGATCCATCTACGCCGCGCCTGTCACCGGGGCCACAGGCCCCCAACCCAGCGCCTGAGCCGCCCGGCTCTCCCCAGAGCCGGCGGAACGGGATGGCAGCCTCTGACCCCCCCACCCCACCGGCGGCCAGCGCATCAGCTCCGGGGCTGGGGCTCTCCCCAGGTATCTCCATCATCCACATCCCCTCCTCCTCCCCAGCCACCCGGGCCTTAGCCCCAGCCTCCCCCCGACAAACTTGCCCCTCGCCTCCCTCACTCACCCGAGGCCGCCCCGTGGTTGCCGGGCAGCTGTGCGTTCAGGTTGGGCTTGTAAGACATTCCCAGAGACATGAGTGCGCGGGGAGAGCGGAGGAGTCACCACAACAACAAACCGCCTGTCCTGCAATCCGCCCGAGCGTCTCCTGTCTGTCTCCCGCAGACACTTTTTGTTGTTTACAGCGGCCGCACCGGCAAATATGGCGTCACTCGTACTGACACCCACAATGCCATCATTACTCCAGACACCAGCGTGTCCCTGCTCAGACCCCCCGTCACCCCCCGCACCCCGGGTGGGCTTACTCCTCACCTACATGCTTGCCCAACATTTCCTAATTATTATTATTATTACTACGACAAATATTTGACACTGGAATTGGGGGTTGGCTTATATTTTTGTCCTCACACAAGGTTAATGCTAACAGGTCTCATTATTACTTTGTGGCTACACAGGCATCTTATATCACATCCCTCTCAAGTTTGACAACTTTTTTTATTTCTTAATTAGAAGTTGACCCCACTTACTTTACTAGAACAATGATATTGTACATAGGAGTTGAAAAAAAAAGAAAAGACTTGGAAAACTTTATTCCTCAAAATGTGAATTTTAATCTTAGATATATATTATTAAATCAATGTATGTATGCTCACATGTTTTTATTTTATTTTTTTCAAATATTATGGAAACGTGTTTAGTATTTGTCGTTTTTATTACGGTGTACATGTTGCCATTGGTCCTGGCAGTGAAACTTAAGTGTGTACTTTCCCACCTCACTTATTTTTATTTTAAATTTTGTTCCATAATTCTTGTCCATGATTTAGAAACGGAGGTTGGAAGAAAATGTCGCTTTCTATATTATACGTGCAATTATTATGTACAGGTGACCACTTAAAAAAAAAAAAGAAAAATAGTTATTACATACAATTATTAACCTGGACAAAAACTAGATGGATTTTGCACTATATGGTTGTCAGGGATTTGATGTCCCATCTATGTACCCCATCTGGGAAGCTCAAGGGCTGCTACTGGGCTTGAAATGCTCTTAGTAAATCTACATTTTGTGAATGTAAGTAATTCCTGTGCTTTGTTGTGTAAAATAAGGCAATTAGTAATTATTTTGCACCTGTGAAATGCCTTCCTTGCCCCTGTACCAGAAATCCGATGTACGCAGTGTGAACTGGGTTTATGTCTCGGATGAATGACTTTGTCAGTATTAACAGCCATTTTGTGACGTATGGGCTCAAAGCAGCTAATGTGACTGCAAGAGAATAAAAGAGAGCAGAAGATGGATGTCAGCAAAGAGCAATCACTGCATAATCTTCTCTTTATGTAACCTGTGTGGTGGGGCATTTGCATGCATCACATTCAGCTGCTTTGCTGACTTTTACAGCAGCAAATAGGTCAATGCTAATCACAGAATTTCTAGGAGATTTTGGAATCATTTATCTCTATATTAAATAGTACAGGACATGTTGATAGTTATTGAAGGTGACGATGTGTAAAAGCATTATATACATCTTGTTCCACTGTTAATTTGAGAATCTCTGCAGTGAAGCAAAGACGTACATTCACTATATTCTAGGTATTTCTCCCCCTTAAAGTATATAATGGAATTTTAATTTGGTGTCAATATTTTACTGAGAAAATGTCCTGTCACTTATAGGTTTCAATTAGCTTGTCCTATAAATGTTTGAAGTTCAGATTATAGTCTGTTACATTTTGTGTGTTTCTAATGAACTGGCCATAGACATTCCTTAGTAGACATAGAGGGTACTCATTTCAGTGAGATGAGCACAAAGTGTAGGATGAAGGTTCTTTGTGACCAGTCTGCGCTAATTTGCCATCAGATGCCATAGATGGCTCAGTAGCTGTATGAATTCTGCTTGCAATAAAGACGTATTAGCTAAGAGGGCATTTGGGCAGACGTTGTGACACAAGGGAAGTCTAATTCTGTGTTGGCCTGGTTCTGATATGCAGTCGATTGGCAGGGTATGAGGTTCCAAGTCCTAGGCTTTTTTAATACAGAAAGGGGCCCATGTGCTAATATTCAATAAGCGTTTTCCCCCTAAAAAAAAAAAAAATAGGCAAGACTTTTTGTTACCTGCTGTGCACGTGCTGGTGTCACAGATGGGTACTTGTGCCATTGTTTCAAAGAAAACACCAGGTTAATATGTTGGCAGCCAAAGGGGATATAATTGCAATTGTTGTGGGTTCAGCTTGACTCCTACCACAAAATGTGCCCCTATTATAGATATGCCGCTGTTCTGAGTAGTAAACTGCTGTCATAAGAATAGCATAGATGTGCAGTACCCATGCCACTGGTCCCGATAGCCTTAAGGGAGATTTTCAGTAGCTGTAGTAATTTTACTGCAAGCTATCGGATCCCTGGGGCCCATGCAATAGCCCCAAAGGGTCTACTTCTTTTTGGGTCAGAACAGACCCGAAAATAAATGTGATAAATATCCTGTTATTGGGTGCAGTAACACATATGTGTGGGAATGCCCCCAATACTACTACTTAAAGCCTGCTAATACATCATTTAAAGGTTGAGAAAAAAGGAATTGAATAGTACTGGGTGTTAAAGCTTGCGTATACCACTTTTTTGTTTCCATCTCAGTAAATTAACTGGGCCAATTGAATTTGGCTCTTAATTCCCCTACACACAGGGCCATAGAGATTGTGCTTAAGCAATGCACTAGCTATGTGTGCTGACCAATGTTCTCTGGTGGTCTGATACTGCACGCGGGACCGCACATTGCTGTTGCTTGGGGGTATACACATGGAGCAATCTGTGCTTAATTTGTAAGTGATCTAGTCAGCTCGCTTATGCTGTGTACACACTTGTACAATCTGCATGAGATCCAGATGAGATCATTTGGATCTCATGCAGATTGTATGGGTTTTATCCCTTACGATCTCGATGCACGCTCCCGTATCGCAGCCAGATAGTCTTGGCTGCATATACTATATAGTGCAGATCTGCACTATATAGTCTAAATTGTATGCAGATAGTCTAAATTGTATATATTGTATGCAGATAGTCTAAATTGTAATCTCATCTGGATCTCATGCAGATTGTACAAGTGTATACACAGCATTCGAAATAAGGCTAAAATCGCACCGTGTGTGGGCCTCATTAGGGAGTATCCAGTAACCTGTGAACATTGATAACAGGTAATTGCATCGCGGGAGGGGCTATCTTGTCCTCAAGCAGGTAAAGCAAAATCTCCCATACGCGATGGCTTTTTGGGTCTGCGGGCACAAAAACACACAGGTCTTGCTGATTCTATGTCTTTCCACATGAAAAAGTTTTTCTTTTTTTCACAGCAGATCTAACTGAATACCCCGTAAAATAAAAACAATATCCGTGAAATATCACTTTTTTCACTCCCAATGTTTCATCATGGGTAATTGGATACCCACCTTAGTGTTTTCAGATTAGTGTCATGGCGTTATTGTTTGAAATGTGTTGTAAGCTAATACTTTAATATAAATATCCTATATGCCTGACCAAACCTACAAGTAATAGAGCAGATGTAATATTCAGGAAACAAAGCGTAAAACTGAACTTCCTGGATCTGTTTTTTTTTTTTTAATATATATATATATATATATATATATAATCTCCTTTAGATTTTACATGCTATTTCTCCACCAGTGAGGCATAATTCCTAATAGACATGTAGCAATATGGTGTTTCTAGTTCTGTGTTTCTGTAGAGACTGTTATCTTCATCAGGCATATTTCAATGTGGGTAAATGGAGGAACAGCATTATCAATTTGATGGATGATTACACAGATTTTAGTATGATACTGAGAGCTACTTATATTGTCTTATTAATGAATGCACATCTGCTGTTAACTTACGTGCATAATGAGAATTGTACCTCCCTTTATTCACATATTCCCATATGCCTGATGAGGATAGCTCAGTCTATTGAACTGCATTGCTGGAAAAAAATTACATTACCATTTGTCTCTGGGGCGTGGAAATAGGATGTAATATTTCAATAAGATACATATACTACTAATCCTGTAAATGCAGTGTTATCCCTTGCCTCCTGATTAATACATTTGCTTAATCGATAGGATACCAATTGCATATGAGCAAGCTAATTCTGCAAAAACTCTGTTCTAATCAAGGCTATATAGCAGGGATGGGGAATCTTCACCCCTCCAGCTGTTGTTGAACTACATATACCAGGATTTCTTGCTACAGTTTTAGTAGGGCAAAATAGAAACTGTAGCAGGGCATGCTGGGATGTGTAGTTCGATAACAGCTGGAGGGCCAAAGGTTCCCCATCCCTGCTTTATAGAATGACTGGTGTTCTGTTCATGTTTCCCAATCCTAGGATCACTCTTCACTTCTGCTTGGTTTTAAATACATATGATAACATTCAGTTCATTTCTATCCCTTTCAGACATACTACCCAGGATTTTAAACCTGGTACAATCCTGGGTTTTTAAAAATTCAGAGTCCATTGCAGGGGCGCAAGACCTGGGATTTTAGTCGACTAAAATCTTGGGTAGAGCCATGCAGACATACGCTAGTCCTGGGATTATGCATGTGAAAAACCCCACTATTTTTATGTAAGTCTGAAAGGGGTATTATTTAACCCACGTTACAGCATTTAGAAAATGAATGGGAATGAAAAAGCAAAAATGATGACTTGTGAAGTCAGGTTAGCAGGTATCTGTAGTTAGAAAAGTGGGTAGATTCTGTAGTGTTACTGAGCAGGCAGCAGTGAATTTGCACTAATAAAACAACTGTCCATACGGATGGCTCATAGTACACGTGTGAGGCCATTCTGCAATAGAATCCTGCTACTTATTTTTTTTTTATTGTTAGCTGTACACAAGTTGATTGACAGAAAGCTGGCATTTGTGAGTAGTAACCGAACGTTTCCTGGGTGTGCCAGGGAAAACCCAGTTGTTTAAAGAGAATTTGTGGCCTCAGCTCCGACCGAGTAAGTCCTGGGCTACACACACTGGAACAATCATTGGATGGTGAGCGGCTTGTGTATAGATTTTCTGCTAATCACAGGGCTGTGATATTTTTGCAAGCCTTGTACATCAATTTGCAGGATTTCACTCTGGCTGGACGGCGATTTACCTGATCGCAGTGATATGCAAATTAGCAGCCCAGCGATCAGGTCTGAATAACCCCCTTTGCCAGGTAAATTTAGTCTGTGTCTCAGTATTGCAGCATGTGTACTTCACATTTATGATCATTCACATTTCCTCCAATACATAAGTAGCAAATAGACAAAGGAGGAAGTAGCAAATACAGAAAAACAAACATAAAAATTATACCCCTTTCACACCGCACTTTTAAAACGGTATATTGAGGCACCGAGGGATGGAAATTTCAGCGAGGGACCAGCGCTAAGACTTTGGACTGTACTCAAGGTATCAGGGAGTACTGTGCACTGTAGGGAGTAGGGACGCCAGCTCCCTACAACTCCCTTCCACTTTAACATCACCGGTTTAAAGGCTTTGACTCCTTTTCATTGTATGATACAGCGCTTTTTTATCACTTGTTCATATCAATAAAACCACTGTTATTTTACAATATTGATCCGTAACCACAATCTGTAGACCCGCAATACATATTCTGCTTTGAAACGGGTTGACTGATGTGAATGATATTTAAAACGGTAATCTAGTGCAATGTCAAGGCTCAGACCCGTTTTAAATACCGTGTTAAAATACCATTTTTTTTTAATGTTTAGGCAGTGTGAAAGTGGCATTAGTTATACATTGATGCATTCTTTGTTTTTTATACATAATATACAAAACTACAAGTGTCGTGTTGGCACAGACTCCTAGGGTAGGTTCCCTGGGAGTGTCTGAATGAAGAAGGTAACTATAGGGTGGGGTCCTTTGCGTCCTTTAGCCACTGCGGGAACATGGGCATGGACGAGGTAATGCTGTTCTCTTAACCTGGGCATACACTTGTGCGACTTCTTTCCTCAGAGAAGTCGCCTCAATCTCCCCTTCAGGTGCCCAGGACCATATATCGTATGCGGTCCTTTTGCATTGGATATGTCCCATGCGATCCCAGCCAAGCTTGCCCAGGTCAGATGCCATCCAACAAATAGCTTCTGCAGCTAGTGCAACTCACAGGCTCCTGGGCATCACTTGGGACCTGCTGTCAGTCACATGTGATTAGGTCGCTTTTCATGCGGTCAATGCAGGCTTGGCCAACCTGTGGCTCTCCAGCTGTTGTAAAGCTACTCGATAAGCCGGCACAACCAGCACTATGGGGATTATAACCTCTAAACATTTTGTACTGATGCATCCACTGTTTTTTTAGCATTATACTGGTAATTATTATGCAGTCTTTCTATAAAAACTGATAACTGAACCGTAGGCCAGGCATGGCCAAACTGTAGCCCTCCATCTGTCTACACATCCCAGCATGCTTTGCCACATTTTTAGCACTTCCTAATAGCAAAACTGTGGCAAGACTTGATGGGACCTGTAGTTTCACAACAGCTGGAGAGGGACAGGTTGCCCAGGCCTGGCCTTTAAAATCCATGATTCACCTTTCACTAGGAATAAGGTTGGATGTGTAAGGGTGGTCTACTCCTCCCGGACCTTAAAGGAGTAGGTGTATGCACCTTTAGGATTCTGCAAATACTCCTTTCCGGTAATCAATTGTAAAAACTTCTCCGTAGGAAACATAAATGTCTTAACTATTGGCCGAACTTAATGGTGTGGAGGATGGAGGTCTGTCCAGATGACATTATGATTTATCATACTTATTGGTTTATTAAATGGCAGATAACAATACAGGGTTATATAGTGCTGCACATATAAAGGTACAGGCTTAACAAAACGAGCTTATGGGGTTAATGCAGGTAGTGTGTGCCTAGGGTTGCACACTCTTGTACAGCGGTGTCAAATGCATGGCCCTTCATCTGTTGTGGAACTATACATCCCAGTATGCCCTGCCAGATTTTATATAATGGATTGCTAAACCTGTGGCAGGACATGTAGTTCCACAACAGCTGGAGGGCCATGAGTTTGACACCACTGCTCTTGTATGTACGTCTACTGGTGGTAGTGTCCGTTTTACACTGGGGTGGCACAGTGATGCCTTAAACCAGGCATGTCCAACGTTGGCCCTCCAGATGTTGTGAAACTACATATCCCAGCATGCTTTGCAATAGTTTTAGCATTCTCTAATAGCAAAACTGTGGCAAAGCATGCTGGGATGTGTAGTTTCACAACATCTGGAGGGCCAACTTTGGACATGCCTGCCTTAAACTATGTAATCCAGTCTCTGGTGCAGCTCAGCAGTATGCCCTAGCTTAACCACTCACATCGTTTGAGACCACACAAGGCCGTATGTCATCTGACCTGGTTGCAAACAATGCAACCAGTCAGAAACACATAGTGGCTAGCTGCCAGAAGATAATCTAGCAGCCATCAATCATAGGGGTAGCTCACTGCCCTTCTGCATTTCTGCACTCTCCCCCAGTGTCTGCTGTGCAGCTGATCAGTCAGAACAGCAGGACCACAAACCTGGCAGCTACACAGAGGAGCAGCTGCCAGGGAAATGTAAGTTATCCCCACTTTAGCACCCCAATGTGTACCTGGTGCCTCCAGTCACCGTAAAAAATGAAAGATGATGGTGATCATACTTTTCTGATGTTTGTAAAAACTGTATATGTATATATATATATATATTTTTTTTTTTTTACCCAATAGTGGTGTGGCGCCTAAAACAGAATTTAAATACAAATTTGCAAAAATCCAATGAAGTAATAGAGGAGATCTTTTCCAATAGTTTGTTTGTTTATTTTCTTCACAGGATAATCGGTAAAAAATGCTTGTAGACAATCCCCTTTGTTCGTTCCCTATCCCTCAGGGAACTTAGTGGTGAGGCTGCCTTACTTGTACAAATTACAAAAAGTATATCATTCTGCAAAATATTTATTTGTGAAATAGGCTCTAGCGCGAGGTGGAATACTGGGGATACATATATATATATATATATATATATTTACAAAAGAGAAATGAGAAGCGCACCAATGAGCATATGAAAGTATAACAATTTACTTAAAATAAATGCAAACGTACATCAGGGTTAAAAATGAACAGCTTGCCAAGCAATATATTAGCAGTACTCAAGCGTGGTAGTAAAGAGAGATATAAAGTATGGAACAGTGATAATAGTAGGTCTTTTGAAATTAAAAGTAAAATGTGTTGCAATACGAATAATGTAACCTATCTTCTTGAGTCTAGATGCGGTAAGCGTTATGTAGGGAAGACTAAACGATTACTTTAAATCCGCATTTTAGAGCATACCAGTAATATTAAAAATAATGTCTCCCATCATAGTGTTCCTCGCCCTTTTTGTAATTGTGACCTTAGTCATTTCTCTTTTAATAGATAATATAGGTGGTGATTTACTCAATAAGCTCAGCAGAAGGGAAACATTTTGGATGTATACCCTCGGTACTATGAGTCCTGCAGGGATGAATAAGAGAGTTGAGATCACTCCCTTTCTGCAGTAAGGGAGCTAATACGCAATGTTCTCTGTCCTACGGGTGTCGTTGGGTTAATTCCGTCAGGATAATAGGGGACTTCTGCGGAATGCTCCATGATGCAGTCTGTGGTCTTTAGTGCAATCTTCTCCCTGTTTCTGTTTTATTATTAGTAGTAGTAGATATTAACTGTTATGTTTGTAACAATATTGTATGTTACTATTTGGATATATTGAGACTAATGTTTTTTTGCTTTTTGAATCCTACAGGCAAGTGCTGATAAAAACCGTATAATTTTTTTTTATAGTATATGTGTTTCTTATTTAATAAATATTAATTGTATTTTATTTTTTGTTTATTACACAAATATATAATGTCACGGACCCACCGGTCGCTCCCTCAGATCACGTCAAACTGAGCAGCTCCGGCCATGACTGGGGATCACTTTGGACACACGAGTCCAGAGGTACGCCGCCACCAGCAAAGCCTGAGTTAGCGCTTTCAAATTGCACCTTGCTGCCCCTGACCACATAATACAGTATAAAAAAAGGTTTGTAACGTTGACCGCTCTCCTTTGCCTTAGGTCCTTAGAACACAAAATGAGAACTGGGAATATGTATGTTTTATTCCAAGAAAATACTACAGAGCTTTAGTGATAAAAATGGTTACAAATATTTTAAAAGTGCACACAAAAGAAATACATCTCAAACAAAATAAAAGGGAATTAAAAGGACAGAACGGTATCTTACACCCAAGTACTCATTCTGTAGTGGGGGGGGGGGGGGGGGGGGGGGGTTCCGCCTGAAACAAACAGGTCGCTCCCAGCCAGCTTGCTGTTCCCTCAAGAAGTACCAAAACCCGAGGGACAAGAGAAGCAGTTATATCTGCAGGCTCCCCCATCCCTCCCGCCCTTGGGATTTTGACCAGTTCCCTGCTGGACCTAGTGAATGTCCCTAGATAATTGATCTTCTACATGAAGAATTTGTCTGCTGTTTTCAAAGTGATTGGTACACATTCCTTATCCAGTGAGATGCATAACAGACAGGCTTCAAGTCTGATAAGAGATCTGCATTTCTTGGGAGGGAGGACACCGTGTTGATCTAAACCCCAATCTGATTTATGAGGGGTCTCTGATCCTAAAGGTGCGTACACACGGGGGAGATATATTGCTCAGCCAGAGATGACCAGAGATGGTCGCTGATGAAAATAAACCTCTGCCGGAGGGAGCCGCAGAGGTAATCAGCTGGTCGCAGGAGCAAGCTCCTGCAACCAGTGATTATAACAGGGCTGAAAACGGGAGCGTGCAGCCAGCGATTTATCAATGAGGCACACTCCCATCACTGGCAATATGGTTGCCAGTGACCATATTCCCAGCGATTTCAGCAAACATCGCTGCCGTGTGTACACGGCTTAACTCCAGAGAACTATACAGATGGTTACTCTGAGGAATGTCCACAGTGCTTAAACTCTGCAGGGGGAAATAACAGGCAGCCCTCTTTCAGGTCACATTAACTTTACACGCATAATACAAGACATGCCCTGATCTCACACACAATAATAGCAGACATGATTTTACAAACAATACCAGAAATACATTCATCTCACACATAATAACAAGAGGCATGCTTTATTCCATCCATCACCTGATCGGATCGTGACAATATGTATTTTATTATTGTTGGCTATGCAGACTTTTTATGTAAATTCAACACTACGTTTTTCGTTTAAGCATTTGCAGGTACGATATATGTGTTTTGATTGTGGAAATGTTTGTATATGCTGCTCCTTGTATGTTACTGATTATTGTGCCGATGTACGGCACCTGTTATAGTGCGTATATAAGTAAGTAGATATCAGGAGATTAACCGCACCCCCAGACGAAGTCATACTGGATGACAAAATGCGCAGGCTGTGGCCATCTGTATCCGACGCGGTGACGTCCTCTTGTTGGTCCCGTTGATGCTTCAGCGTACCTTGGCGAAAGTGGCTACCAGCGTGACAGACCCTGTTCGTTGACCGCGGCTATCTGAGCAGCGTCTGGATTCTATCTGCCATGCTTGAGTACTGCTGATATATTGCTTGGCAAGCTGTTCATTTTTATCTACGTGTGCATTTATTTTAAGTAAATTGTTATACTTTCATATGCTCATTGGTGTGCTTCTCATTTCTCCTTTGTAAGCATACTATCCTGATCTGTGGCTGGATCCTGAGGAGCAAGCACACATCTGATTTTCTCTGGAAATATAAGATAGTGGGCTCAATGAAAAAAAGGCCCGCACAATAATAGAAACCAGGGGGGATGTGCACATTGCATAGATCCACCACAGTGATTCACTGTGGTGGATACCACTGGCGATACCTAACTCTCTCTGCACATGTTACATCAGCCCCACCTACAGTGTACATGGTTTTGTCCATTAGAGTGATTGTGCCTTTCCGAGTGAATCAGAATAATCCCCTATGTCAGGAGATGGATATACTAGCTCTGTTGAAGGCAGTGACCTGTCTTGTTCTATGATTGTGCATATGAGGACAGAGTGTGTGACAAGCCATGTTCTAATGTCAGGAGTGCAGTGGAAGCAACATACTGAGGGATAATGGAAGAAGCAACAGAGAAGTGAGATCGGAGGTTCCTGTCAAACTGATACAGGAAGTTTGTGGTGAACATATGTCTATATGAAATAAACTTTGTACATCTCACTGTTTCAATTACACTTAATAATATTTTAATTAATTCACAATAATGTGCTGCAATAGATAAACAGTGATAGGCACTGCACTACACATTGCAACCTGGTCCGTTTCTGAATTTAGCATACATTTTATGAAATAGTCAGATTTATTTAATTATACATAAATGTTCAGAATGGATTTTCTGCAGGACAGTCACAGTTATTGGCATGTCAAAGATGGGATCTACAGAAGTGAACTTGTGAGATATAAATTGGGTTCTGGTGGTTTTAGGTCAGGAGCTTTGTCTATGTTGTCCAAATTTTCTGTCAGGCTCACCTCACTAGGACTGCTTTGTCCCGCAGGGTCATCGGTATGTTCCGTTCCCTGCTGTCTTGCATATCCATGGGCACAGTGTGATCCAATAGTATTTAAGAGGTGCTTTTAGGGAACAGAAAAAGGGTGTTGCAGGCTGTGCAGTGCTTTGGGACGTACTGTGTAGATCAGGGGTAGCCAAACCTGTCCCCAAGATCTACCAACAGTTCATATTTGTCAGGCAACCTGTGGATCTATAGTAGGAATGAATGCAGCATGTTTGTGACAGTTAGTAATGACTACAGCTGTGCACCAGCTAGGTGATTTGGAAAACGTGGACCATTCGTAGACCTCCAGGACCGGTTTGGTCACCAATGGCATAGACCTTGTGACGTGTGACTATGCTTCCTTCTCATGTTTATGCTGCAGTTGTCATAATTACTTTATTTAAAAGGTGGAAAGGTATGTACAAACCACTGGGCAATAGTGGGGCTTTTTTTTTCTTTATATAAATATGCATTGCAACATAATTTTTAGCATTAATAACACAAAACACTGATATACCAAATATGCACCACTCAGCCATCTTTAAACTGCATCTTTAAACTGAAATCATGAAGAATTAAGCTGGGTACACAGCAATAGATGTATCTGCAGATCAACTGTACTGCAGATATAATAAAAGTTATATTTTAATGAGTTACTAGGTGATGAGATCATTCATGATGGGCATCAAAACTGGGGGGGGGGGGCAGGGTTTTAGATCAAGGTGAGGACTTATGGTGTGTACACACGGTGTGATTCTGGCTCATAGCAGATTTAGGCACTTACAATCAGAGGTTAGGCAGATGGGAGGGGGCAGGATACTTACCTGACAACAGTCTAGATTCCTTCCTTTGGGTAGCTGGCATCATTATTCTGAACTCCAGCTTGCCAAACATGGGTATGGTATCAATTACTGACTGTGAGGATTCCGATGGTCGATTCTCCAACATCAGATTACTGACTGTCAGGATCCCGACAGTCACCCTCGCCACCTTGCCTGACAGTCACCAGAGCCCTCGCCACCTATTCTATTCTCCCTCTTTGAAGGTCTTGGACCCCCACAAGGGAAGATAGCCCGTGTAAGTCGGGATTCTAACTTTCGGGAATCCGATGTCAGAGAACCGACCATCAGAAGCCGACTGTCTGTAACTTGTCCGGCACCTGCAAAAAAACAGGTTATACGTATGTATTCCCCTGTAAGACACCCCAAATAAGTCATGAAATATTAACAAATTAAAGCACAAAAAAAATACAAAATATTAGTTCAGTTATCGTATAAAGAAAAAAAACACATGAAATAATAATCCCAGTTGTAAAATAATAGTAAATGTTATATTTGCATTGTCACTATACATTAATAGAAAGTAAAGGCCCATACACACTAGACGATATTGGTCACAATATCATTCAGAAAGGGGATTGTGAACAATATAGTCGAGTGTGTACGCTGCGCATCATTAATGATGCCCACTCCCTCCTGTCATTAACAACCCTCTCCCTCATCCAAGCATATTCGGACGAGGGAGGTTATCATTAACACCATCGTTAACAATACCGTCGCTGGTTTCGGCGGGGATCATTGTAGTGTGTATAGGGCTTTAAGAAATGCCTTCCGTAAAGATCTTCTGATGAAACTTCAAACAACATGTGGAGAAACATGTGACAGCTGCATTTGGATCACATCTATTTCAATTGCCATTGATATTGTTTCCATCTTGCTGTGAGAGAACTGCAGGCTACAGTGAACTGTCAGATGTGAGCAGGTGCAATGGCTTCTGCTTCATCATGCACTTACTCACTGACTTAATTAGCGCCTTAAACTGTGCAATTTACAATTATCATAAACTTGTTAAAACCTGATATTTGAAAAATAGCAATTCCTACAAGCCTGCATTCTCCATCCAGTCGATGGATTTGGCAGGCTGCTTTCTACCTGGATAATGGACTTCAGGTACTGGAAATTGCTCTACAGTACATGCTATACAATCCTAAAGGGGACTTGTTAATGTAGATTTGATAGAAAAGAGAACTCCACAATGCACAAGTTCATCCTGGAAGCCAGTTTAACCTGGATGCTCTATGTTATAGTCCACATAATGTATTATAAAGAGATAATTACAATGTTCTCTGTACCACATTCGTGCTCTCTCACAGTCTTGCCGCTTTCACCTACGCAACATCTCACGCATCAGACCATTCCTCTCCACTGACGCGACCAAAATTCTCATTCACTCTCTTGTCATCTCCCGCCTTGACTACTGCAACATCCTTCTCTCTGGGCTACCTCTCACCCGCCTCGCACCTCTCCAATCCATTCTTAACGCTGCTGCTAGGCTCATCTTCCTCTCCCGCTGCTCTACCTCCTCCTCCCCCCTCTGTCTATCTCTTCACTGGCTCCCCATTCCTTTCCCAGTTCTCTTTAAACTCCTCACCACCACCTACAAGGCTCTCTCCTCCTCCACCGCTCCTTACCTCTCTTCACTGATCTCTATCCACACTCACTCCCGTCCTCTTCGCTCCATCGCTGACCGCCGACTGACCTCTCACCTAATCAACTCCTCCCACTCCCGTGTCCAAGACTTCTCTCGCGCTGCCCCCCTGCACTGGAACAACCTCCCGCCACCCATCAGGCTTTCTGATTCCCTTACCTCCTTCAAGCGCTCCCTCAAAACACACTTTTTTTCGACTATCCTATCCCTCCTCCTAACCTCTTTTGATCCTCCTATCCTGCCTCCGTTCCCCTCCGTTCCTACTTATCCTATTGTTTTTCGTTCGTCCACCCACCTATTTTTAGTATGTTAACTCTTATGAGTAGGGTCCTCCTTCCTCACGTACTCACCCTACCTCTTTACCTCACCTGTGCTCCTGTCCTGTACTTCCCTTCCTCTACTTCATCTGCAGTCTCCTCGACAATTTTGACACCTACTTCTGAACGGATGCTGATTTTAGTTCTACCAGCTATACCCCTATTTATACTGTATTTTTCAACACACCCTGTACGTTACGTTGTAATTTGTTTTTTGTTTGCTATGTACGGCGCTGTGGACACTTTGCGGCGCCTTATAAATAAACGTACTACTACTACTACAGTATAAGTTACTTCAGGTTGCCGACTTTTAAATGCTCCTCTCCGGGAGAAGCCCGGAGAGGAGACTTTCCTTACTAGAGATGAGCCGTTCACGAACGAACCGGATCCTTTGAACAGATCCCATTCAAGAACAAGTGAGCCACCGATCCCAAAAAGGTGATCTGTTTCCGTTTCGTTTTCCATTATAATGCATTTTCTTGATCTCAGTGCTGCCACCTGTGGCAGCTGAGATGTACTACCTCTGGAGACAGTACAGTGCTTTGACTAAAAGTGATAGAAAGATTAGCTGCTGCTGCCAGGGATGGCCATCGGTGCAGACGCCATCGATGGTTGCAGAGAAGGGAAAGGGGGGACATGATAGAAACCTTCAAATATATCAAGGGTTTTAACAAGGTACAGGTGGGAGACATTCTTCATAGGAAGAGGAGTAACAGAACACGAGGACATGCACTGAAACTAGAGGGAGGAAGATTCAGGGGAAATGTGAGGAAGAATTACTTCACAGAAAGAATAGTAGATAAGTGGAATAGCCTCCCATCAGAGGTGGTAGACGCAAATACAGTAGTACAAATTTAAACATGCTTGGGATAAGCATATTGATATCCTTACAAAAAAAATAAGGATCAAATTTGGTTTGAGGTAACATGTTTAAAAACCGGGCAGACTAGATGGGCCAAGTGGTTCTTATCTGCCGTCAAATTCTATGTTTCTATGATGGCGATTCTGCACCCAGCCATCGATCAGTGTTTTTACTCGGTCATGTATATTCCCCGGGTTTTTTTTTTTTTTTATAAGCGAGGCAAGGATCCGTCTAAAAGATACGCATTTTTTCACTGAGAGATCCGGCGGATTCCGGGAGGGTTACCAGGAGGGGGACCCGATTTTCGGGAGACTCCCGGTTATTCCGGGAGGGTCAGCAACCCTGAGTTACTTTGATGTTCTCTTTATTGTATGGGAGTTATACGAATGCACTCTGTATTGTATGGTGTTCTTTTAAGTGTATGCCAGGTGATGTAGTCAGGGCCATCTTTTCCATTGGGCTGGTTGGGCTGCTGCATGTAGGCCCCAGAGCAGCCTAAGGCAGGGCAAATAAAAAAAAATGACAAAATGTTGCTTACAGCAATCACGTTACCGCACCTCCTCCTCCCTTCCCCCTGCAGTGGTCAAACGGAATGTTGGGTGTGATGTCATTATGCCCAACATTATCAGTGAGGAGCGAGGTGAGTTTGTGTAGGTAGGGGCCCCTACCTACCCAGGAGCCCATTATACTGTTAAGATGGCCCTGGATGTAGTACAATGAGGTAATGAATAGTGCACAATGCTACATCCATATAGCACTATGAGGGTGGTATGTATAAAGCTTCCTAAAGAGTACACAGTTGCCCAAAGTAACCAATGAGCTTCTGCATATCATTTTATGCGATATCATTTATCAATGCTAGCTAGAAGCTTATTGGTTACTTTGGGCAACTTCTCTGTTCTTTATGATGCTTGATATATCTCCCGCATAGTGAAGTATTATGCAGTGTAAAGTTTTCATACAGTTATGTATCTTGTAATGGTTTTATGTAGTACTAGTTTAAAGCCCATCAATATGACAGCTTCTGCAATGTACTTTCTTTGAACTGTGATGGTTTTAAGCCCACAAACTCTCCACTCCCACCCCCAGTCCCTATCTGCTCCTACCTCAATTCTCTGTCTTCACAGCTACCTCTCTCCATATCCAGCAAGTTTAAAATAGATCAGTGTCCCTGTAAAAATTGCTTTTACTTGCTGGTAGCCATTCTAGCAAGCTCCACTCTCCCAAGGAGGAGAGTAGCTATATGAACCTGCAAGATGTGTTGTAGAGCTTGCAGCTGATTATATAATTATGAACTTTCCCATTTGTTTTTCTCTGACTTCAAATATACAAAACTAGTCTTAAAGGTGCCCATACACGTTACAATTATTGTATACAATATCACATCTCATCGCATCTCGGTTTTGCAATGAGATGAGATCTAGTACAAAAAGTATGTGCAGCCCATAGATCTGATCTCATCGCAAAACCGAGATGCGATATTGTATACAATAATTGTAACGTGTATGGGCACCTTTAGGCCCGTTGCCAATCTACCCGGTCGTCACTCGGGGAGGATAGGGGGCTATCCACATGGATAGTGGGGTAATGAAAAAGTCGGAGGACGCGCTCCGCCGCCGCTCGCCACACTTTGGGGTGGCGTGGATAGTGTGGGGGGGTGCGCGTTAAATCTATTTTTGGGACATACAATCATATTTTTGTATACCTAATGTCATGGCATCGCACACCCTATAAAATCGCATGCGATGTGGTGTAAACTGAGAAGAAGAAAAAATACATGAAACAATCGATGCAATGCGATTTCCCTATGGTGCCGTACGTAGAAAATCTGGGAGCCGTGCTAGGAAACAAGTACCCTAAAATCTGCACTGTTACTGGATACACACCTGTCCAATCTATCTGGTGAGAACAAAAATCTGGTAAAGTCTGGGAAAAAATGACAATCAATCATTTGCTCTCAAATGTTGGAAAACAATACAAAATGTTTGGAATAAAATAGATTTAACAATTTTTCCGTATGATCATGGTCTTTTTTCCAGTGTTTGGGAGCAAATTGTTGACTGTCAATTGCTCCCATACATTATCAGCTTTTCTTGTTCTCACAAGATAGATTGGACAGATAAATCTTTAGATGTGTACCCAGCTTTAGTGTGTCTTGAGGACTGAGGTTGGGAGTTCCTGCCTTATGGTATTGCAACCTTTTTAAGCAGTGGAGTAGCTTGTGTAAGGCAGCCCCCGCTGCCGCTTGGGGGAGCAAGTGGCAGCGGGGTCTGTGTGGGTGCCTGGCACCGGCACCCGCCCGGGCCCGGCGCACTGACAACCATGACAGCGGCATGTCAGACATGTCTAACAAATCCCTGCCTAACTTTCCGCCTCCTCCCGACTCCCGTCCACCTTACTTTACATGACCGCAGCAGACTTGAACAGACCCAGCGTAAGGAGAAGGCAGCCTGCCAGGAGGGCTGGCCTTTCTCCGCTGTGCACCGCCCTCCAGCTCCACCGATCACCCAATGCCTATAGCACTTGCTGCTTTGCTTATTGTGCTGTGGGTGGGCAGCGCTACAAGCAGCGTGTGACACTGGCCAGCCTCCGAAAGTCCCCTTCTTTTGGCAGCATCAGCAGCATGGGAAGGAAAGTCAGAATGCAGGGATGTCCTAACTTATTTCTTGAATTGCAGCCGCAGGTATGTATGGAGCCTTTGAGGGATTACACTGTAGCTGCGGACGGGTCCAGTCCCCACCTCCCGCACAGAGATTATACTTAGCCACCGGCAGCCCACCCTCGGGCATTGCATAGCACCCTCGGGCAGCCAGACAACCCCCACCCGTATATATAAGGTACATATTTATTATTTTTACTTTATGTATTATTTTCCTGCTTTGATAAATGGTATACCTCAAATCCATCCTGAATATGTGCACACAATTATAAAAATAAATTAAAAGCTAAACCAGGGTTGCCCTCCCCCCCTTCAGGGAGAAAATGCTCTGTTCCTGGATTTACCTGGTAATGTATGATTGCCATAACTTGTCGGGAGCTAGGTAATTGATAAGAAAGGTGTTTCACCACAGGTGATGGCAATCATACATTACCAGCGAAGTCCAGGAACAGAGCATTTTCTCCCTCATGGAGAGGGTCAGGTAGGCAACCCTGAGCTAAACATGTTCTTATCTGTTTATCTGTATGAAAACAATTTGGAGATTTCATGTAGGCCTCAGCCCCCAGGGCAAGGCTGTGTAACCTTGTGCATCTTCTTTATGACATACTAATATTACAAGTCTGACATATGGGACAAGTGTGTCAGGACTCATGCAAAGCAAGAAATATGAAAGAACCAGTCCTGATATACAGGAATTACAGCAAAAATACTAAAATTAATATTTAATGTCATGAAATTTAACTGGGATGTAACAGCCAGTGGCTGTACGAAGGTGCAGTGCAGTGCAGTATGGACATGTGTGTGGACTGAGGTTAGTGAGGGTATATTGAAGGCCTGTTGGTGGAATTTTGGACTGTACAAAGTTGGATGGAAGTGTAATCACATCTGATTTCAGATGAATCTATTGCACTAAGGCAGTCTCAAACTTGGTCCTCGGGATCCTAAACAGTTCACATTTTTCAGGTCACCCAACAACTGCACTCATTCCCAACCACGGTCCTCAAGGCACACCAACAGTGCAGGTTTTAGTGATATCCAGGGTTCAGCGCAGATGGTTTAATCAGAATCTCTCAGATACTAATTAAGTCACCTGTGCTGAAGCCTGGATATCTACAAAACCTGCACTGTTGGTGTGCCTTGAGGACCGTGGTTGGGAATGCCTGCATTACTGGCTGACACATTTGAAAAGATCCACAGGTGGAGCTAATGAGGTCATTTGATTCTGGGAGGAAACCTGCAAAACATGCACTGTGTGGGGTCCTGTTGACCGACTTTGAGAAGCTGTGCACGAAGGTGTCTCCAAATTATAATTATGGCACAGAATGCTCATAATATACATGCTAAGATTAGAGATAAACTGGAGATAAAGCAGAGAAAAGGTAAAAGGAGATAACGCACCAGCCAATCAGCTGTGTTTGAAAAAGACAGTTGGAAGTTGATTGGCTGGTGCTTTATCTCCTTTTACCTTTTCTCCGCTTTATCTCCAGTTTATCTCTTCTCCAAGCTTAATAAATTTGCCCCAAAGTCTGCTGCCTTTAGTATGCAATCCAAAGATCAGTCACACGAGTCTGCTTTGGGCCTTGTGTGGAAGGGGAGTCATTCTCGTGGGATGGACAGTAATGATTTAATCTTTTCAATAGCATTTTAGTTGCAGCATAACAGCATGTGAGTGAGGGTAATACACTCATCTGCCTACAGAATCTCGTCACATTTTTTACAGTGGTTAGGAAATGTTATAGACATATCCTTGGTTATTGCTAGAATGAAAACAATATCTGTGATCATGTTATGAAGCTTTTATAACACAAATTATGAATTAGCTATTTGGGATGTATGTGTGATAGAATACGATGGTCAAGCAGCCTGACAGAGGATGGATGTTTGGAATCAGACTGGTGTTATATACAGGTATGTACTGGAATATGTATTTCAGTGGTTTTCCGGTGCATGGCCAATAACTGTCATTGACCATTTTGGTCTGTTTTCAGGGTAAGATTGCCAATGAACAGACAGGGCTGTCATCAGGAATTTTGGGACCCAGGACTCATTTCCATTCCGGGCCCCCTCTCCTCACTTCACTTACCATAACTCAGCTCCTGTTCCCCCATTTCCTCTTCGGCTAAGCTGCAGCCCCGAGGCCCTGGAGTGCAGGCTTCTTCAACTCAGGTTGCTGGTAGCCAATTAAAATGCAGCACTGGCTGGTGAGCCAATCAGAGCCTGCATACCAGCAGCTTTTCTGATTGGCTCAAAAGCTGGTGCAGCATTTTAATTGGTCCCCGGCATCCTGGGTTGAATAAGCCTACACTCCGGAACCCGCTTTGTTCAGCGCAGCGCAGAGGAGGCAGTCCAGAGGCCAGGGCCTGGGACAGCTGTTCCCACAGCACCCCTCTATTGGTGACCCTGTCAGCAGATGGAGCTCCAGCTCCAGGCCTCCACATAAAAATAGACCCATAAATATAAGCAGCCGACCATAAATAATAAGTATTCAATCGTATTTCTATTTTTCACAGAAAATGATGCAAATGTTTGAACTTTTACATATTTAGGGCGATACTGGGGTTGATAGTGTGTGGGGGTCAACATGTCTACATGGCACTGGCCACACCCACACAGCACTAGTCACTTCCCTCAGCTTCTCTAATAGGCCCTTCAACATTTTCAGGGCCACTCACTCTCCATTTTATCACTTTTGAAGCTCAGTGCATCTGGCCCTCAGACCCAGGCCCATGGAGCCCTGGCTGTTTTCCATACTACTGTAGTTGTGATTGTCAAACTCTTCTGAAAAATCACAATCATAAGTGTTTTAACTGAACTGGCTGTGAGTAACTCTGTACCTATTTCATTTGGTCCTTACTACAGTAAATTTAGTTCCACCCACATGACGTCCGGGGAACATTTGGGTTCCCAATATGTCTCTGGACAGACACTATTTGACTTTGTATCACGTTCTTAATAATAATGATCATAGATATCATAGTGAACTATATAAGTTATTTAACAGGGCCATTACGCTCTTTGTCTATTGTCAGTATACTAGGATTTATTTTGTTACTGAGGGTGTGAAGGCCAGGTATCTTTCACCGAGAGTGGCTTCCGCCATCTCCGGTGTCACATTTGTGTATATTTGGAAACCATCTCTTGGGAAACCTACAGGCCTAAATTTTTTTAGTAGTAAAAAAATGAGTAACCAATGTTGATTGCAGCGGATTTCAGATTTTTGGTGGTTTTGCCTTAAATAAATATGACAGATTCAGAACAGGAAGAAAAATAGGCTTTGATTGCACCACACTGAATCAAATGATTTCTCTCCCCTTCAGAAATAAAAGTCAGTCTAAACTGCCCCTGCCCCGAGCAGGTATCGGGCCGCCTATGTTCCTAGGGGAATGCCCAGCGTTTTTATGGGGACGCCCAAAAAACGATGGGCATTTCACTACTTCAGCCCCACGCATGCCCCCTTGCTGAAGCCGCACAAACATGCATGCACAAAGCCCCCACCATCGGAATAGGGGTCTGAATCAGGCCTGTTGTTTACTGGATGAGCCCACAGAAGAGGAGCTGGTACTTGCTGAATGAAGTGCACAGGGTGGCATGGACACTGGTACTTGCCAGCTATGTGCATTGTGTAGAATGTATATGAAGCTGTTGAAAGTTTCAGCTGATAGGCACCATGATGGCAGTGCCCATGCACCACCTGTTACAAACAGGCACTGACAGTTCAGCTGGGTCTCGATTAAGTTTGGGGGTGTGGCCAGCCCTCCTTTAAAAAAAAAAATTATACATATATATATATATATATATATATATATATATATAACAGTCACAGGAACCAGCACTCACAGGGTTAACCAAATTTCCAGTTTTACCTTGCTCCGGTGCCTTCCCCCTTGCAAGATGGGCCACGGTCGACTTGTATGTATAGAATCCAATAATGAGCGGCACTCGGAGACTGGATATAAATACCAAACTTAGGTGCGTTTCATTGGCAACGTTTCGGGGCCTTCACCCCTTTATCAAGCCACACACAAGTCCAGGTACAGAGCATTTTCTCCCTGAAGGAGAGGGTCAGGTAGGCAACCCTGGATTAGAGGGGCGGTATAAGAAATTTTTAAGAAGCAATAGATCTCTCTCCCCTAAGAATTATTGGGAAATACAAATCTCTCTAGTAAGATATTTTACATTGTTCCCCTGATGAAGTCACTGTAGACGAAACGTGTTGGGACATGAAGGACTAAATAAACAAGTTATTGGATAAACTATCCCTGTTTGCTTCACTGAACATTGGATCACCATATATATGGACATTATCTATAAATTGTAGACACCACACCACAAGTGTGTGTGTGTGTGTGTGTGTGTGTACACACACATAATTGGTGAGTCCGTACGAGCCATGCAGGTGGGCGCCGATGTCTATTATGGCGGGCAGTGGGGCACACCCGCATGCTCAGAGAAAGAGCGGAAAGGCTGAACCTGGTACCCCTGTTCAGCATCGGAGGACTCAGGGTTCCTCCAACAGATTGTTGCCTGGGTAAAGAACCCTCTCCTACACACCACTGGTCAAAACTCATGGATATAATGAACATGGTACCCATACCTCTACCTTTTCTGATGCAAGCCCGTACTTTTAACTTGAGTCTAACCTAGCAATGGTGTTCATGCAAGGCCAAAACAGTATTTTGGTGTCATTGTGTCTTAAAAAATAGACCTCTACTGCCACCATGTGGCTAGATAGCAATATGCGCCTGCTTATGCCAAGTGGTAAAAACAATTCACTTTTTGTGGTTCTGGGGTTATGAGGACTCACAAAATTCAGTCAGGGGAAACCTAAAAAAAAACCTAAAAATCTCTCACTATCCCAACTGGATAGTGTGATACTGCTTTAAACATTTACACATAAAATTAGTAAAATTGGACTCTTAAGATATAAAATACATATCTGATTAACTGAATCAGCAATAAAGAGGGAGCCACTGGTTGCATCAGCAATTAAGAGGGAGCCACAGGTGCTGTAATTTAGGAAAGACCCATCTCCTAATTGTACCATACTGTTTAAAACCTAACACCATAGAACAGGCATGGGCAACCTGTGGCTCTGCAGCTGTTGTGAAACTACACATCACAGCATGCAGTTTTTGCAAAACTCTGGCAAGGCATGCTGGGAGTTGTAGTTTCACAACAGCTGAAGGTTGCCCATGCCTGCCCTAGAATGCGGGTACCTTTGAGTATGGGAAAGGGGTTAATGTTTAGACTGGTTTAAAGCATTTTTAAGGGAAAAAAGGTAATCTTTTCCCCATACATTTACCAAGCATTAGACAGGTGTGGCTCATGGGGTCGACAATGAATAGGTCCTGTTTTTAATTTGTGCTCGCCAGTCTTAATTGTTGTTCATGGGGATGGTAAAGAATGGAAAAAGTAAAAATAAAAAAAACAACCCACATGTCGACCATTGCATAGTTGACATTGTGCTATCTCCATTGGAGTTGAAGAAGCTGTTTCACACAAAATACTTTTTTTTTTCTCATTAAGTGGATTTTGGCTTTCCCATTAGTATGTCATCTTGTGTAAGTGAAAGGGTAAACTTTTTTGATGCATAGAAATGGGGCATTGCAACAGAAAAAAAAGAAGGTTAATGAACAGGAGTGTGTATTGTTAACTATATTGAACATCCACACTTTTGTTGTAAATATTGCTCAGAAGAGCCCTTCTGAGTGATATCAATTAAAAACCCAAGCAGGGTGTATGGGGACTCTAATGGTTGTCCCCTACTTTGGAGTAACTGTGTAGCCCAGGGGTTCCCAAACTTTTTTGAATCACAGCACCCCGAAGCATCATAGATTTTTTCACGGCATCCCTAGACTAATGGCTTCTCATTGAGAAAGTCAGAAACAAATATTAATTAAAATAAATTGTGTTTAGATCTCATGCTTAGGATCAGTTATGTGGTAATAGACAGCATTCACTACGGTTTGTCCAAAATGTTACTATTATATTGGATATAAATAACCCCAGGGTGCCACAGCACACAGTTTGGAAACCACTGGTGGAGCTCTTTATAGTCACACTTGCTGCTGGAAATAGCGCAAGGAAAGTCATTACAAGTTACAGGGCAGCTGCTGTCAGGAAGGAGGCTGTGGAGAACAGAGACGATTCAGCACACTGGTTCCAAATGCTAAATGGACATCATGTAAACTACCTTGTCCTCGGTGTGGGAGCTCCACGGCTCCAACAGCACAATGCCATTCTGTATTCACATATTTTATACTTGTGCAAAAAGTAAGTAGGGCACAGATGTGTATGCCGCCTGAACCTGCTGCTTGCCCCCATCTGAACGTTCACATCTTATGTTTGCAGATAGCTTTTTTTCTTTATTTAGAGGGCTCATAACAGAGAATAAAGTTACAACTGAATGCAGACCATATAAAACAATGAACTCATTGTCAAATACAATATATACAGGAATCAGGACAAGGAAATGCAATTGAAAGAAAAACTCAAACAAAGGCAAGAAAAAAAATAAGTAGTGGGTTTGAGGGAGAGAGTAGAACAGGAATATATGGGAAGAGAACATCTGAAGAAGCAAAAAAAAAAAAAAAAAAGGTGTGGGAATTAGCAATATATCAGAAAAGTACTGAGCGTAATATAAGTATAGGTGTTCATGGTAGAAGTCTTCATGAGAAGGCCGCAGAGCCCAGACTTAAGAGAACATATATGCCTGGTCCTAAAGATAGTAGTAATATTCGGATACAGTCACCAGCAACTCGGTTGACAAGCATTAGGTCGATATTGGGTTTTTCACTTTTTTTTTTTGTGCAGGGTAAGTAGAACAAATAAGATTAAAAATAAAAAATAGATGCAGACTGCTGCGGATAGGCGGTACTGCTACGGACACATGTCCTAAATGTTTGGAGTTTGGGGCTGGTTTCTGGCACTTGCTTTGGCTATGTCCACGCATATAATCTTTTTGGGAGGCAGTTACTCTTAGTATCAGAGATACGGGAGTTCAGGTCCCCCACATTCTCCTCCCCCCCCCCCCCCCCCCCCCCCCCTCGTATTTGTACTTTTGGTCTTGATTTAGTGGAGCTCTTACCTACTCATCTCCGGCTATATGTTACAACCTTCTCACTCTTGCCAGTGTCTGTATTGCTAGAACCTGGATGAGCCCAGACCCTCCCTCTCATGCTATGTGGATTTTGCTCGTTAATGTCACCCTCTCCTATGAACGTTTTATATACTCTAAACGTGGATGTGAAAGTAAATATGACAGGTCTGGGGCCTTTGGCAGAACTCTTCGCTGTACATCCAAGACCATTCCCCCTAATTTGCTCTACTGTCCTGATGTGTGCCTTGCCTGGGCACCCGTCACCTCTGTGCAAAGCCCCCACTACTCAAAGAACCTATGATAATATAGGTCACTCAGATATACTCAAATGTCACACATGTCAAATATTTAGACAGATTACCATTGTTCATTTTTTTCAATTGTACTTGTGTATATACAAAAATAAATAAATAGAAGAGTGGGTGAAAAAAAAAATGGAAAATTAGTTTAAATGTCAGTAAATGTAAGGTTATGCATCTTTAGAGACCTAACCAATGTGCTTTCTAACTAAATGGGGAAGAATTGGGAAAATCATATTTGGAAAACAGACCTTGGAGTCCAAATTGACATCAGATTGGGGTGCAGTGCTCAGTGTCATTTAGCAGCCAATAAGGCCAACAAGATACTAGCCTGTATTAAAAAATAAATAAAAATAAAGTGGCATGGAAGCGAAGGACACTGAACTAATTATGCCACTGTACAAGGCACAGGTTAGATCTTATCTGGAATTTGGAGTACAATTCTGGGATCAGTACTACAAAAAGGACAGAGCTGTAAAAAAGCAAGAGCAGGGCAAGTAACCTAAAACTATGAGGACAGATTAGCTGAATTAGGAATGTGTACGCTGGAAGAGATGTTTACAGGGAGACACGCTTAACATGTACAAATATATACATACAGATATACAAATATACCCAGGGAAAACAACAACAAACTGTCAGATACCCCATTTACTTTGAGGTTGGAGATTGAGACACATGTACACATGCTCAGGCTAGAGAAGAGAAGATTTCATAACCTCCAAAAGGAAAGTTTTTTTTTATTTTTTTATGGTCAGGGCATTAAAAGCACGGAACTCTCTTCCAGAAGCAGCAGTGTTGGCAGACACATACATTTAGATAAAGGTTTAATGAATTGCAGTTCTGCAAGACTTGATGACTCCCAATATTATTTAACCCATATTGCCCACTGCCATTAGGAAGGTTCAGGATTATGAGATTTGTTCTTACCTGTTAAATCTTTCTTTGAGATCCATAGGAGACACCGGGCTGACACTGGGTAAAGAGATAGACCTGGCACAAAACAGGTTAAACTCTTCCTCCCTCTATGCCCTGCCTCCACCCTAGGCAGCCAGTATTAGTTAGCAATCCCTAGGTAGGAGCAAGAAGATGAAGGAATAAAGTCAAACACACAACAAATGGAGTAAAAACTGAAATATAACCTTAAAAGCAGGGGTGCCAGGGAGGGATCTGTGAAGACACCAGCCAACCCCACTTGTGAGAACCATATAGCACAAAAGGAGGACTAGCAGTGAGCTTGTGCATCTGACAAATCTAGAGGGCTCTGACCACATGTAAAGAAGATACATTGGCCAGAACAGTCAAATAACAGACAGTGTCCATGACGCCGGCGCCTGGATCTCTGGTCTGAGACCCGTACAAGGGGACCCTGAAATTGTGGCGAGCCTGCTGATTTATGTAAGTGAAGGTCGGTGCATTCGCGAACTGCACTTAAAACCAGCTGACCTTGAAGCAAAGGCTGCACTTGACAAAGGGCCCTGGACACCGCTCTCAACTACAATAGGTTGATGAGCAAGTGATTCTCCTGAGACATCCAAAGACTCTGGAAGGACTGAAAAGTCACTACTCACAAACTCACATATGTGGTGAGAAGCACCCACTCCAGAAGGGACAACGTACCCACATATTCCGATCCAGAAGCTACCAAGAGGGACAGACACCTCCAGAGAGAGCACCATCAACTGGGGACCGGATACGGAGGTGGGACCCGGTCCACTTGGATGGAAATGGAATGGTGCGTATTCCATGTTGAAGGTAAAGACCATCGTCCCCATGACCCTCATGCAAGATTGAACATACTCTTCTCTTATAGAGTAAGTTACTGGCCAGGGACTAAAGAGTCCTGCATCTGTCATGCAACAGGAAGACATTCTGCATTCAAGGGTCTAAGAGGACCCCCCAAGTGCAGCATGGACCGAGTCATGGTCACCAAAAACTTGGTCCAATTGATGACTCAGACATGGTCTATAGCAGATCCACAAATATGTCAGGATCCTTATCTCCCCTGCTGCCTGAGCCTGCCCGCCATGACAACAATTACCTTTGTACTTTCCACTGCTCTTCGTGTTTTTACAAACAGAAGCGCTTGAAATTTAAAATATTCCTCTTGCACAGCAAACCAAAGGAACCGTTTATGTTCCAGGCAAATGGGTACAGTAGAAAGAAAGAAGTAATAATGCCACTGTATAGGTCATTGGTACGACCTCATCTAGAGTATTGTGTTCAGTTCTGGAGGCCATATCTCCAGAAGGATATAAATACATTAGAGACTGTACAAAGAAGGGCAACTAAAATGGTGCATGGCCTACATCACAAAACGTACCAGGAAAGACTAAAAGATCTTAATATGTATACTTTAGAGCAGAGAAGGGAAAGGGGGGACATGATAGAAACTTTCAAATATATCAAGGGTTTTAACAAGGTACAGGTGGGAGACATTCTTCACAGGAAGAGGAGCAGCAGAACACGAGGACATGCACTGAAACTAGAGGGAGGAAGATTCAGGGGAAATTTGAGGAAGAATTACTTCACAGAAAGAGTAGTAGATAAGTGGAATAGCCTCCCATCAGAGGTGGTAGAGGCAAATACAGTAGTACAATTTAAACATGCTTGGGGTAGGCATATTGATATCCTTACAAAAAAATAAGGATCAAATATGGTTTGAGGTAACATGTTTAAAAAAGGGGCAGACTAGATGGGCCAAGTGGTTCTTATCTGCCGTCAAATTCTATGTTTCTATGTTACATGAAGCTAGGCATCCTGAATGTCCAGGGACGCCATGAAATCTACTGGCACTAGAGACAAAATTACAGACATTCGTGTCTTCATGCAGAATTTCAGAATGCGGAGGAATCTGTTGAGGGATTTCAGGTTGGCCTCCATACCAGAAAATAAATGACAGAAATAAATAGAGGCCCTCTGTGCAGTAGGGACTGGCACAATTACTATAGAGTAGTAAGATTTGTTACACGGTTTAAAACCCCAGGCAAACTGGCGGAAAAGAATGGCTGGTGTGTGTTGCAACTTCAGAACATAAGGTTATCATGTTGCAAACACAAGCGTCCTTTTAGGTTTTCATCAGAATGGCTGAAAAGCGCAACAGACGCCCTACAAAGCAGAGATCCCCCCAGGTGGAGATGGTCCCTATCATGCTGGGGACTTGTAAGCGGGCATGGGCTCTGGATGCCTGGTAAACCAGGGTTGCTTATCCCGCTGTTTGGAAGGCCTAGCACTTCCAAAAAAAAAAAAACACCCTGACCACAGGCCTTTCCTTGAAACTGAAAAGGTAGTGGCACGGGGTCTAGGAGTCCCTGTGGAGAGAAGCATTAGATGTTGCCACAATCTTGTTTAGGTATCCTGACAACAGGTAGACAACAAAAAGGTCGACAACCATTAGGATGACTTGCAAAAAGGTCGACATGGGGATTTTCACTTTTGTTGTGTGCCGACAGGTGGTATTTCTCCTTCATCCACTAGGTGTCACTGGAGTTACACTGGGGGAATAGAAGGCGACCACAGGGAGCATGGGCACCTCAAATAAAAGATTAGAGTGGCTAACTCCTCCCCCTCCACCTCCCCCCCAGGTCAGTCTTAGTTCGTGCCCGAAAGGGAGCGGACACACACCAGTGTGCTCTCAGAGCACATAAGAAATTTTTAAAACAGCATGGGTTTTTACTCTGCGCAGAGGACAGGCAGATAGTGCTACACTATCTGCCTGCTACGTGGGAGCCTGCCGGAGGGAGCCGACCGCCCTAATGACACAGCGCGCCCGGCTCCCTGGCTGCTGAGACCACCGTCTCGGGAGGCAACGGGCGCTGCCCACCAAAGCATGCCGCGGTCCTCCCCCAGCCTACCGCCGACGGCAGGCGCATTGTAAGTATTCCCTGTCACCGCTGCTAGCGGCGGTGGTCAGGGTTTCTTAGGAAAATGGCGGCAGCAGAGGGCTTCAAGCCTGGCACCAGAGACGCGAGAGCTGCCGGGCGGGGGGGCGGAGCTACTGCGTGGTACTCCCAGCAGCCCTGGCTATCCTCAGCGCTATCCGAGCACACACGCGGCGGTCATCTTTTTTAAACACTGGCACCGCTGCAAAAAACAAACTGTGGAAAGCTCCTGTACCGCTGCAGCCCCACCAAAGGCTACAAGTACATCGCTGATCCTGGTGACCGTCCTGCTATAGCTCTCCCGGTACTGTGAGTTACAGTGGGGGGTTGAGAGCTTAGAGAGAGATAGATGGGCTGTGCACTATAGCGCTCCCTGGTTATAGACCATAGCGCTGTACAAACCCTGTGACAGCTCCTTTCCAATCACTATCTCTCCTGTCAGTCCTTCTTCTTGGACTTATCTATACCTACTCTCCCTTGGGTGTGTGGTAGTGTGTGGATTCTGTGACATATAGGTACAATGGCAGGGGGAAGCTCCAAGAGAATTGCCTGTAAAACTTGCAATGCTAAGTTTACCCCTTCAGCCCCTGGGGACCTTAACTGTGAGAAATGCACTGTTAATCCCTCTGTGTCACAAACCCCTGTGAACCCACCTTTCTGGGCCTCACAACTAACTGAGGTTATGTCCCGTTTATCCTCTGAGTTAACAGTCTCAGAGGGATAGGGAGACCTCTAGGAACCAGCAGAGTGCTTAGCCTCTGCAGTTCAGAGCCTCACTACAGCCCTAGCTCCAAGGCAGGCTGAGCCTCGCCCTTCCTCTTCAAGGCAGCCCCCACCTTTGCAGAGGAGAAGGGCTTCTCCATTACACACTCCCCTGACTCTGACGATATGCCAGACCTGGAGGAGGGAGAATTTGTGCCCCCTGGGGACGACATGCAGGATGTGCAGGATGCACAGGATGTGTTAGCTTATGACACACAAGAACCTGCTCTACCCTCTCAGGGTATTGAGGACCTTATAGAAATGGTCAAAGTAGCCTGCAATGTGACAGAGGGAGTCGATACCCCCTCCCGTCCATCCCTTTTTGGGAAAAAGGCATAAATGTCCCCTAATTTCCCGGTAGCTGAGGAATTAGACGAGCTGGTTACTGATGCCTGGAAAAATCCAGACAAACGTTTTCAGGCTCCTAAACGGTTCTTTCAGAACTATCCACTGCTGCCGGAGGGCAGAAAGAAAGTGGAAATTCCACCGGGAGTGAATTCATCTGTTTCCCGGCTGTCCAAAAAGACTGTCCTTCCAGTCCCTGGGGCTACCACCCTCAAGGATATCTCAGACCGTAGGTTAGAGATGACCTTGAAAAACATATTTTCAATAGCTGGCGTGTTACAGCGTCCGGCGCAGATTGGTTGTTGGGTGAACAAAGCCATAGGTCTGGCCGTCACAACTCTCTGCTGAGGTGAATGACGGTTCAGACCCAGCTACTATTCTGCAGCTGTCTGAACATATTCAGGATGCTTCAACTTTCTTTCAGCCCACGTAGGTCTCTGGCTGCGTCAGTGGCAGGCTGATGCAGAATCAAAAAGGGCGGTGGAATCCATAGCCTTTAACGGGGAGCTCCTGTTTGGCCCGGAACTGGATAGATGGATATCCCAGGCCACAGGTGGGAAGTCACACTTCCTTCCGTCGGCAGCTCCACCTCCATCTCGCAGAACCGCCCACATGCCTTCCTTTCGTGCCTTTCGTCCCTCCAGTAGGTTCAGAGGTAGATCCAGGGGAGGTGCTCCTTCACAAAGAGGAACCAGAGGCCGTGGAAGAGGTGCTTCCACTACCGCTCTGGACCCCAAGGCCAAAGCCTGCTGCATGACCGTCCTCCATCCCACTTGGGGGACCCCAGGGTAGGAGCTCGTTTACGGAACTTCGGCTCCGTGTGGCTCCAGTCCTGTCAGGACGCCTGGGTAAGAGAGCTTGTAACCCTTGGTTACAAGATTCGCTTCAGCATGTCTCCCCCAGACAGGTTTTTCAAGACCGGTCTTCCTCGTCCTCCAGAGAAAGGAACACAGCTGTTGGCCGCCATCGCCAAGCTGCAGGGCATGGGAGTAGTGGTTCCGGTCCCCGCGGAACAGCGTTCCCGGGGCTACTACTCCAGCCTGTTCCTCGTACCAAAGCCGGATGGCTCGGTACGTCCGGTTCTCAACCTGAAGGATCTTAACCCATACTTGCACGTGGCCAGATTCAAGATGGAGTCCCTACAATCCGTTAGACAGGGTTTGGAAGAAGGAGAGTTCTTGGTATCCATAGATATCAAGGACGCCTTCCTGCACATCCCCATTTGGGCCCCGCACCAGGCATATCTGCGGTTCGCAGTGCAGGAGCGGCATTGGCAATTTCAGGCCCGCCCGTTCGGCCTCTCGTCCGCACCTCGGGTCTTCACCAAGGTGACGGCGGTCATGATGGAGGTTCTCCGCATGCAAGGGGTTACTATCATCCCCTATTTGGACGACCTTCTGCTGAAGAGTCGTTCAAGAGACACCCTGTTGGAGCACATTCTTCTCACACAGAAGATCCTCACATCACACGGGTGGATCCTCAACTTTGCCAAGTCGCAGCTTCACCCCACTCAGCGTCTCCTGTTTCTAGGGATGATTCTGGACACCAGCCAGATGCGGGTGTTCCTTCCAGCGGACAAGATTCAGTCCTTACAGACTTTGGTCAGACTTGTCCTGAGACGGAGACAGGTGTCTGTGCACCTGTGCACCAGACTTCTGGGGAGCATGGTATCCACCTTCGAGGCGATACAATACGCCCGATTTCATTCTCGCCCCTTCCAGCTGTCGCTCCTCCATCAAGGGTCGGGATCTCATCTGCATCTGCAGCAGAGGGTGACCCTGTTCCCACGGGCTCGTTTGTCCTTGCTGTGGTGGCTGACCACCGCCAACCTACAACAGGGAAGGAGGATCGCAATTTGGGACTGGACCCTCATCACCACGGACGCCAGACTCCGGGGTTGGGGTGCGGTCACCCTGGACCGTCAGTATCAGGGGTTGTGGACGCAACAGGAGAGTCTGCTTTCCATCAACATTCTGGAGCTACAAGCTGTCTACTATGCTCTTCTCCAAGCCGGACCTCTTCTCCAGGGTAAAGCTGTTCGTGTTCAGTCCGACAACTCCACGACTGTTGCGTACATCAACAAGCAGGGAGGCACCCGCAGTTTCGCAGCCATGAAGGAGGTCAGCAGGATCCTGGTCTGGGCGCAGGCCCATGCCCTAGCCCTGTCAGCCGTGTTCATCCTCGGAGGGGAGAACTGGGAGGCCGACTTTCTAAGTCGGCGGGACGTTCATCAAGGAGAGTGGTGCTTGCACCCTCAAGTGTTTCAAAAACTGGTACATCGCTGGTGCTGTCCCCAAGTGGACCTGATGGCGTCCCGCCACAACTTCCAACTTCCCCGGTTCTTCGCAAGAACACGAGATCCTCAGGCAGAGGGGGTAGACACGCTGGTGGCTCCTTAGCCCTTCCAGTATGTGTACCTATTCCCGCCATTCCCGCTGATACCCCGGGTACTTCAACGGATCCGGAGAGAGGGGGTCACGGCCCTGCTGGTGGCTCCGGACTGGCCTCGTCGGTCTTGGTACACCAGTCTGACAGCTGTGCTGATCGACGAGCCGTGGCCTCTGCCTCTTCAGGAGGACCTTCTCAGCCAGGGACCCTTCATCTACCCAGATTTAGGTCGTCTGCATTTGACCGCGTGGCTGCTGAGAGGTCCATCCTGAGGAGGGCAGGTATACCTAGAGCGGTTATACCCACCATGCTTCGCGCTAGGAAAGAGGTTACCTCAGCGCACTACCACAGGATATGGCGCTCCTATGTGGCTTGGTGTGAGAGGCGTGGAGTCTCGACATGCCTGTTCAAGAAGGCGAGACTCCTCCTTTTTCTGCAAGAAGGTTTGTCGGCAGGGCTGAGGCTGAATACTTTAAAGGTTCAGGTCTCAGCTCTCTCTCTATTTTTTTTCGGAAGAAGTCAGCTTTTCTTCCAGAGGTTCAAACTTTCTTTCAGGGGGTGCTTCGTTTGCAGCCCCCCATTCATCCTCCAACGGCTCCCTGGGACTTGGACTTGGTGCTGGAGTACCTTCAGTCCTCGGTTTTTGAGCCCTGGGAGGAGGTGGACCTTCGCTACCTTACTTGGAAGGTCGTACTTTTGTTGGCTCTGGCATCTGCCAGACGTGTATCGGAACTGGGGGCTCTTTCTTGTCGCTCCCCGTTTCCACAGTTTCATCCTGACAGAGCGGAGCTCCGTACTAGCCTGGCCTTCCTCCCAAAGGTGGTATCGGCCTTTCATTTGAACCAGCCGTCGTGGTTTCTGCCTTTCCAGAGGACTCCCCAGAGGCGAGATCCTTGGATGTGGTTAGGGCTCTAAGAATTTATGTAGCCCGTACAGCCTCAATCAGGAAGTCTGATTCGCTGTTTGTGACCTACGACCCTGTGCGTCGTGGATGGCCAGCCTCTAAACAGACGCTGTCCAGGTGGATTCGGTTGACTATACGTCAGGCCTATGTCACCTCTTCACGGACTCCTCCTAGTTGCATTACAGCGCATTCAACTAGGTCGGTTGGGTCCTCTTGGGCGGCTGCCCGAGGGGTTTCTCTACAGCAGCTCTGCCGAGCGGCTACCTGGTCTGGCTGCAGAACCTTCGTTAGGTTCTACAGGTTTGATACCCTTGCGGCTCCTGCTTCAGTGTTTGGCCGCAGGGTGTTAAGGGGCTCTCAGCGCTCACCCACCCGGGATTGAGGGCTCTGGGACGTCCCCAGTGTAACTCCAGTGACACCTAGTGGATGAAGGAGAAAGAGGGATTTTGTACTTACCGTAAATCCTTTTCTCCGAGTCCACAGGTGTCACTGGACGCCCACCACAGCGCTGTTCTCATTAAAGTTGCCTCAGGGCTTATGTCCTGCAGGGTCCATTACCTTGGAGTTTCCCTGCTGGGTTACTATGGTTAATAGGATTTCTGTACTTACCGTAAATCCCTTTCTCCGAGTCCACAGGTGTCACTGGAGCGTAGACAGTGGGGATAGAAGGGCGACCTCAGGGAGCTAGGGCACTCTATTGTAAATTCAGTGTGGCCAACTCCTCCCCTTCTACTCCCCCCCCGGCAGTCTCAAGGATCGTGCCCAGAGGGAGCTGGAAGATAGAAACACACTTCCGAAGAGGAGGTAAACTTTTAACCAACATTCATGCAGACATGGAAACTGAGTCAAGCAGTGATGAAATAACACAAACACTGAACATAGTTAACCACACAAAAACTAGTTAGCAGGAAGAAACCCCAAACCAGGACTAGAAGGTCCTTCCTAGGTAAGTCGGCAACAGCGCCGAGGAGGGCGTCCAGTGACACCTGTGGACTCGGAGAAAGGGATTTACGGTAAGTACAGAAATCCTATTTTCTCCTTCCTCCACTAGGTGTCACTGGAGCGTAGACAGTGGGGACGTCCCAGAGCTCCCAACACGGGTGGGAAGGCGCTGAGATCCCCCAAGAACTGCTCGGCCAAACTGAGAGGCCGATGCAGCAAATGTGTCGAATCTATAGAACCTAACAAAGGTTCGCCTGCCCGACCACGTAGCAGCTCGGCAAAGCTGAGTAATGGAAACCCCTCGAGCAGCCGCCCAAGAGGGTCCTACTGAACGCGTAGAATGCGCCGAAATGGAAGCCGGAGGAGTCTGAGCCGCTTTCACGTATGCTTGTCTTATCGTCAGCCGTATCCATCTGGCCAAAGTCTGCTTAGATGCAGGCCATCCCCGACGGATTGGATCATAGGTGACAAAGAGACAGTCCGATCTTCTAACTGAGGCTGTTCTGGCCACGTAAACTTTTAAGGCCCTCACCACGTCCAAAGATTCTGCTTGAGGATCTTCGGTAAATGCAGGAACTACGATCGGCTGGTTAAGGTGGAAGGAGGAAACCACCTTTGGAAGGAAGGATAAGGATGTACGAAGCTCGGCTCTATCTGAGTGAAATACCAAAAAAGGCGAGCGACATGAAAGGGCTCCCAGCTCTGAAACCCTTCTGGCTGAGGCCAAAGCTAGTAAGAGAACCGTCTTCCAAGTGAGGTATTTGAGATCTACCTCTTCCAAAGGTTCAAAAACCGAGGAGCAAAGATAATCAAGGACCAAGTCTAAGTCCCATGGGGCCGTAGGAGGGCGAACCGGAGGCTGCAATCGTAAAACCCCCTGAAAGAAGGTTTGTACCTCAGGTAGCAGTGCCAGCCGTCTTTGAAAAAAGACGGATAAGGCGGACACCTGAACCTTCAGGGATCCCAGACGCAAACCTGCCGACAGCCCAGCCTGAAGGAATAAAAGAAGTCTAGCCTTTTTGAATGCCGTTGTGGAGACCCCGCGGCCTTCGCACCATGCCACATACGACCTCCAAATACGGTGGTAATGTCTTGATGTTACCTCTTTCCTTGCACTCATCATGGTCGGGATTACTGTTCTTGGAATCCCTGCTTGTCTTAAGATGGACTTTTCAGCAGCCACGCCGTCAAATGTAGCCGCTTTAAGTCTGGGAAGACGAAAGGGCCTTGACTGAGAAGATCTTCTTGTAACGGCAGAGGCCACGGCTCTTCGACCAGCAGGGTTGTGAGGCTGGTGTACCAAGCTCGCCGAGGCCAGTCCGGAGCAATTAGGAGGGCCAAGACCCTCTCCCTCCTTATGCGCTGTAGAATCTTGGGTATCAGCGGAAACGGAGGGAACAGGTATACAAAGCTGAATGGCCAAGGAGCCGTCAGGGCATCCACTCCCGCCGCTGCTGGGTCTCGAGTTCGTGCGAAATACAACGGAAGTTGATGGTTGAGACGTGAAGCCATCAGGTCTACCTGAGGACACCCCCACTTTCGAACCAGTCGCTGAAAAACCTGAGGATGAAGGCACCACTCTCCCTGGTGGACATCCTGCCGACTTAGGTAGTCGGCCTCCCAATTTTCCACTCCTGGAATGAAGATCGCTGAGATGGCCATCGCATGAACCTGAGCCCACACCAGGATTCGGGTCACTTCTTTCATGGCCGTCCGACTTCTTGTGCCGCCCTGTTTGTTTATATAGGCGACCGCGGTGGCATTGTCGGACTGAACACGGACTAGTCGACCCTGAAGCAGGGGTTGTGCTTGGATGAGAGCGTAATATATTGCTCTGAGTTCCAGGATATTGATGTGTAGGCGGGATTCCTGACAAGTCCAACGGCCCTGGAACTGATGGTCCAATGTCAGTGCTCCCCATCCTCGGAGACTTGCATCTGTTGTGATGACCGTCCAATTCCAAAGAGCGAAGCGTTTCCCCTCCCTGAGATTGGCTGAGTGAAGCCACCATGAAAGGGAGAGCCTCGCTCTCGGGGACAGGGTCACCAGACGTTGTAGGTGCAGGTGTGATCCTGACCATTGTCTCAAAAGATTTAGTTGAAATGGTCTTGACCTGAAGCGAGCATACTGGACTGCTTCGAAAGAAGCGGTCATCTTCCCCAGCAGACGCGTGCAGAGGAGTACTGAGACCTTCCTGTGCTGCAGTACTAGACGCACCGACTCCTGCAGTGATCTGATCTTGTCTTCCGGTAAGAAAACCCTCAGTTGTATCGTGTCCAGGATCAATCCCAAAAACTGCATCCTCTGCGATGGCTGCAGCTGGGACTTTTCGTAGTTTAGGATCCAGCCGTGTTCTACCAGTATCCTCTTGGTCAGGTTGATGTTTGTCAAAAGTTCCTCCTGAGAAGAGCCCTTCAGAAGGAGGTCGTCCAGATATGGTATTATCGTTACACCTTTTGAGCGAAGAATCTCCATCATTACGGCCATCACCTTGGTGAACACCCGAGGTGCCGAGGAGAGGCCAAAGGGCAGGGCTTGAAATTGCCAATGGTGTTCCAGAACTGCAAATCGCAGAAAAGCCTGGTGGGATGGGCAAATTGGAATGTGCAGGTAGGCGTCCCTGATATCCAGGGATACCAGGAACTCCCCCTGACTCAAACCTGCAATTACGGATTGAATGGATTCCATCTTGAATTTCAGAGGCTGTAGGTACGGATTCAGTTGTTTCAGGTTCAGGATGGGACGAGCCGATCCGTCCGGTTTCGGCACCAGAAACAGGGTAGAATAAAATCCCTGGTTCCTTTCCTCCGTCGGGACTGGGAGAATCACTTCCATCCTTTGAAGCTTGGCAATTGCTTCCCTCAAAAGGAGTGCTTTTTCTGGAGAAGCTGGCCAACCTGTCTTGAAAAATCTCTGAGGAGGAAGAAACATGAATTTTATCTGGTAACCTTCTGACACCAGATCCCGTACCCAAGCATCCTGACAAGATTGAAGCCACGCATGCTTGAAGTGCCTCAAACGCGCTCCCACCTGGAGAGTCTCCTTCAGGGAGGGGAGACCGTCATGCCTGCTTAGGGGTGGACTTTGCCTCCTGCTGTACTGTGGCCATACCTCTTCCTCTGCCCCGAGTTCCCCTCTGGGCGACGGAAGCTCCTCTCGATCTACCGCGAAATCTGTTTTGGGGACGAAAGGACCTAAAAGTGTGACTCTGAAAGGCCTTACGAGGAGCAGGTGGAGCTGCTGAAGGGAGGAAAGAAGACTTACCCCCTGTTGCCAGGGAGATCCATTTGTCTAGTTCTGCTCCAAACAAGACTTCTCCCTTGAAGGGCAATGCTTCAACCGCCCGCTTGGACTCCGCATCTGCCTGCCATTGCCTAAGCCATAAAGCCCTGCGCGCAGAAATGGATAAGGCTGAAATACGTGCGGACATTTTACAAATGTCAGCCGAAGCCTCCATCAGGTAGTCAGAGGCCTCCCGTATGTGTTCAGCTAACCGATTAAGCTCGGCTGGATCTGGGTTGTCTTTTAAACCTTCAGAAATCTTGGAGGCCCAGACCCCCATTGCTTTGTTTACCCAGCATCCTACCTGCGCTGGTCTCTGTAAAACTCCTGCCGCAGAGAAAATAGACTTTAAAGTTAGTTCTAACTTACGGTCAGAAGCATCCTTCAGAGACGTGGCCCCAGGCACCGGCAATACCGTCTTCTTAGATAGACGAGTCACTGATGGGTCCACCACCGGAGGCGTTTCCACTTTCCTCCTACTATCTGCAGGGAGTGGATAAGAAACATAAAGTTTCCTAGGAATCTGAAATTTTTTATCCGGATGATTCCAGGCCTGTGTAACAAAATCATCTAATTCCTCAGACTGAGGGAAGCTAGACGACTGTTTGGGCCTCTTCCCAAACAGAGAAGGCCTTGCTGGAGTCTCGGATGTATCAACATAATCCGTGGCTAACTTTACCATGGCAATCAAATCCTCTAAGCCATGTACCACAGGATCAGGGTCCGGTAGGACCGCCATCTGCTGATCCTGAGTCTCTGGTGCAGCAGCAGTAGGAATATAATATTCTCCTTCCTCTAACTCAGGCATTTCGTCTGAATCAGTGCCAGAGTCATGAGTAAACTGCCTCCTTCCCTGTGAGAGAAGAGGGGGCAGTAAAGATGCCTGACCCTGCTCCGCAGAAGCGGGCGGGACAAGGGCTTTTGTTAACCCCTGTACAGCTGTGGCTAAAGAGATTTGCTGGTCTCTTGCCTGCTCTCTGTCTTTCTGTGAGGCAGAAAGTTCAGAAGCCAAGCGTGTCATTACCTCAGTAAGCTGAGAAGCCCATACCGGTACTTCCTGAGTTGTGGATGAGGAGGGGTTAACAGCACATTTCTCACAGAAAATAACTCCATCAGCAGAAGGAGTAAACTTCCCCTTACAGCCCTTACATTTGGTGTTCCCTCCTGCCATAATGAACAGAGATATAACACCACACTCACACACTTCCAACAGTAAGAATAAGGTTAGAAGTGAAACTGACAGGGGAGACAGCAGAGAGAGGGTTAAGAGCTGGCCCGGCCAAACTTGCCTTACAACAAAGGCACTGTAGCCTAACAACTTTAGCACAGCCCAATCTGGCTCACCCTACTCTAACCCCCGCTGTGTACCTCACAGACTGGGTAGAGTATATGCAGGACGGTCACCGGAGTCTTTACTGCACAGCCTCCTGCACGCTCTGCCTGAGGCGCCAATGTTCTAAAAATGGCCGCCAGCAGCGCTGCAGGGGGCTGAACGGAGGCTTTGAACCTTGCCTGGTTACCCCCCTTACTGAGGAGGGGTCTGCGCTAAGCCCCGCCTCCCGTCTGCGCTCCGGTGCCAGGGCTCTATACATAGAAAAAAACCCCTCTGCTAACCGCCGCTTTGTTTTACTGACCTCCTCCACTAACTGGAGAGAGGTCAGAATACTCACAGCCGTCTGCTGGCCGGTCGGCGGAGCGGCTGTGGAAGCGTCGCGCGGCCGCCATTTTCTCTATGGGGCGCGCGCGCGCGTCTTCACAGAGACTGTGGTCTCTTCAGCCGGGGACCCGGGCGCAGTGCTTTGTAGCGGCGGCCGGGTCCCCCCGGCAGCGCCCACGTAGCAGGCTGGCAGTGACAGCATACTGCCAGCCTGTCCTCTTGCTTTTTAAACAAAATAAACCTAACTAATGACAATTGCCCAGGAGCATCAGGAAACATGCCCAGCTCCCTTGGGCACGATCTAAGACTGCCGGGGGGGGGAGTAGAAGGGGAGGAGTTGGCCACACTGAATTTACAATAGAGTGCCCTAGCTCCCTGAGGTCGCCCTTCTATCCCCACTGTCTACGCTCCAGTGACACCTAGTGGAGGAAGGAGAAATATATATATATATATATATATATATATATATATATATATATATATATATATATATATATATATATATCTTATATACTGAGTTAATGTTAAAGTCTGTTGACTGTGTATGTTTGAACTTTCAGTGTTTTCTCACTGTTTTTTCATTCATCTTGTATTGTATGATTGTATGTGGTATTAACCTCCTCTTCGGAAGTGTGTTTTATCTTCCTGCTCCCTTCCGGGCACAACCTTTATGACTGACCTGGGGGGAGGTGGAGGGAGAGGAGTTAGCCACTCTAATCTTTTATTTGAGGTGCCCATGCTCCCTGTGGTCGCCTTCTATTCCCCCAGTGTAACTCCAGTGACACCGTAAATCCTTTTCTCCGAGTCCACAGGTAAGTACAAAATCCCTCTTTCATGCCCTACCATCCACTAGGGCGTGGTGGGAGAATAAAATAATGTGCCGAGAGTAGTGAAGCACTGTGCCCAAAGCATGGCAAGCGTAGCGAGGCACCATGCAGGAATCATGTCGACCTAATGGTTGTCTACCCCTTGTCCCAAACCCCTTGTGTTTAAGTCAGGACCAAAAAGCACCACTTTGTCATAAGGCAACGGCTCTAGAGCCCACTTAGACTTGGAGAATGCTTTCCCGGAATGGAGCCACAGGGTCCGCCTGGCTGCTACTGCAGACGCAGAAGCCTTGTAGGCAAAGGTGCCTGAATCCAGGGCAGCCTCTCCTGCCTATGATGCAGCCATTTGCACATACGACACCATCAAACTGTTATGACCTTACCTTAATGGAGGGGAAGCATACAGGGGGTGAGCATCCCAAACTCTCTGGAGGGAGAGAGAGGAGGCGAAAACCTGTGGCGGGAAGCCTCAGATCACGCCACAGGCCGGGGGAGGAGCAAATGGGGAGAGTTGACCTCCCGAGCTGACAGATCTTATCTCATAGATCAGATTACAACTGTCCATCTGCAGCACCAGCTAAGCGACGAGTACCCCTGCTTGTCATCACAGCCCGGTGGTCCCCTGCACTGGAGCAGACAGCCGTGGGGGGTTCTTATAGTGCAGGGAGCTGCCTCCCCAGTTCCCCGGCTGTGGTCCTCGGCTGTGGTCCTCGGCTGAGGTCAATCACCCTGTCATGGCGCAGTAGGCACCGGGGTGTAGGAGCTGGCTGCCTAGGGTGGAGGCAGGGCATAGAGGGAGGAACAGCCTGGGCTGCCCGGAGGCAAACATTCAACTTGTTTGTTGCCAGGTCCATTCCTATACCCAGCGTCAGCCCTCTGTCTCCTATGGAGCAAAGAATAACTCCAGTAACTCTTTCAGGGGGTACAGGTGACTAACTTGAAAATGCGTCTTACAGACCTCCCTAAAAGTAGATACATATCAAGGTGGTGAAAGAGAAAGTGGAGACATCTCCTTCTCAAAATTGAATAAGAGAATGGAAGAAATAAAAAGTCAAACTAGGTTCATGTTAGTACAATGAGTTTTATTTGCTCCCCACCAAGGTGTGAATACCTCAGAGGGCAGTTTTTCTTTTTCCCCAGACAGGTTTATACAGTCTCAAAACGTTCAATAGTGCAACCTGTGCAAGCAAGAAATGACAAACATTGTCCTTATCACATCCTTATAAACACATACTATTGGAGGCAAAAAAACACCTTACCCATATTATAGATAACTATTCACATTTGTACATTACAATTTTAAACAGCTCAAGAAAACTCTACAATGTCTTACAGAATAGTAATGGTATTCAAGTTACAGAAGGCAAAACACACAGCAGGGAGCCTTGAGTGATCTACTGAACAGTGTACAACTCAAGATGTGTCGTCGTATGTCACCAGTCAGATTTGTCAGTATTAAATTACAAGAAGCAAATGTGTCATTGAAAAAAATAAAATAAAAAACAAAATAAAAAAATAAATAAAAAGGGTGATTGTATTGTTCCCATTTTGATGACATGGGGAATAAAATCAAATCAAACAAAAAGCCCTTTTTGCAGCACACTACAAAATGTTATCTTTACACTTAAAACGTTACCCTTTCATCACAAATCTTAAGAGCAAATGTGTTGAAAATAGAATTTCACATATGGAAGAAAATGCAAAACAAATTAAATAGTTAAATTTAAAATACTATAAAAATAAAATTGGATGACTGAAGTTTGGGAACGGATTGTTCCCTATAGAACAGGACTTTCGAAGGCTTTCTATTCATGCTTTCCAAGACATGCACTGCATTAACCAATGTGGGGGAGAAACACAAATATACCCTTTTTAAATACAGTGCATTTATGAAAGCATGCATCCTTATTACACAAGTGAGGACTACCTTTATATACATATATTGGTTTATGTATCATACCTTTCATGTACATGCATTTAGGGAAAGCTCCCCCATAAATATTATTGATTTCCAAATAAGACCCTGAGCACTGTATGGGAAATGAATGAACAATGAGAAAAGTGTGGATCAACCTCCAAGCTACCACTCCACTTCATTGCGACAACCTAAAAGATTTTCTAAAAAAAAAAAAAAAACTGAAAATGAAAGTTAAGGACTATGGAAACTGGAGCTTATGAGAAGCACCAAAAGTCAAAGAAAACAGATGTATGCGCCATTATAAAGGAACTTGCAGATTGCCACATGGAGCACGCAAAGCCCTGGTGTCCGCCAAAATAGAGCACCCATCTATGCACAAGTAGACTGAACTCTTTGGTTCTTCATGTGCTCTGTCCCAGTTCTACAGTTTCTTTCAAGTCTCTGCTGGGCAGAATTCCTACGGGGTGCTGAAATTGCTGATACTCTGTGGGTGAAGCTGTTGCCACATCTGCTGCTGTTGTACTGCAATCTGCTGAGACTGGTCTGACGTTGAAAGCAGTGTTACAAGTGATGATACACAGTTTGCTGGAATGATTAGACCTGTCGTATAACATAAGGATAGAATTAGTGACAAAACTTTGTTTTATGGTCAAAAGAAGAAAATAAAATCCTTTGGAAGCAGAAGTCTTGAGACAGTTACGGCAACATGTATGGCACAGGTATGACTAAATAATGCCCCAACTACATGACCTATACCATTTATGTGTAATGATGGAGGCCAGGTCTGGTGTAAGCACTGCCTGACCAGTCCCTATCTGCCTCCCCACACTATTCAGTAGGGTCAACAACAAAAAAAGGGAATAAAAGCATAACTATCAATGGATTGGGTAAACAAACGAAATGGTTAAGGTTTCATATGTGCTGGTAATATACTTGCATCTGCCCTTGTAAAGCACACTACAGGAAAGTAATAAAAGATTATTATTTTTTTTTACATATTTTGCCTTTAGGTTAGAGACCTATGTATTACTGTGTGGATGCCCATGCATAGTATATTATTGGGAAAAAAACAACATCCTAACAAATCATGTTTACGTATTACCAACCATGCATATATGCCAGACCCCTGACGAGTTACTTACCAACAATTCTTTGCCCATCTTCAGTTCGCAACCGAACTATTTGCATTTTTACATTTGTGCCGCTAACTGAGGCTAGAACGCCCTCCACTTTAGTCCACACACTTAGAACAGAACCACATAAGACATAATACGTCCGGCAGCGCAGGCCTATCTCACACACCAGGCCCAGACTTGCCTTCTTACAATTGCCTCTCCTGCAGACAGAGCACAAAAAGTATTGTTAGATTACTTCGGAATAATGAACATTGCTACAATAATGAGTATGCTTCTAATCCAGCAAGTTAAGATTCAGCTTTGTTCTAGCATGGGGATAGAGCTGGCATTCCCATCCCCTAAATACCCAACTCCAAAGTCGGATGCCATTTCATAATCTAACCCTTACTCATCAGATCTCCAGGTTCTACAAAGTCCCCAAGCAAGTTTTGAATAATTCCTTAACACCAATCTGTTGGTTGCCCTGTTAAAGATGAAGTCCATAACATCAGTCATCTATTGCATGGAGGTGCTTCTTGCAACCATGATGCAATGCAGACATAGCTGAATATGGGAGAGGTATCACAGAAGCATGTTTTAAATGTATATATTTTTTGCAATTAGACTTTTCAGTCTTCTTAGAATAAGTCTGAACCTGTAGTTGTGTATGTATGGCTGCAGCGTGTTATAGGGGTATCATTAGTATGTATTTGTGAAACATGTAAGGGAGGTATATAGGTTTACCCCAATGGACGCCTCTATACACCTTGATAAAGAAATTGGTGTGTGTAAGGTGAGGTACTGTTGTCATTTGGGACATCCCTGCATCAAAAAGGACAGTTTCACTACCCAGTACTTAACCTACAACCAAGATCGGCCTCCTAAGCTGATCAAATAAGGCAAAATATTCTCCAAACAGTTGTTGTTAGGTGCCATACCTGTCACATTGTAGGAAGCAGAGCAGGATTAAGCACTTGCAAATTGTTGCCCTTCAGGGGCAGGGGAAGAAGTACCACAAGTCTGTGGGCTACACCAAGAGCTTTAATGCACACTGGGCCTCATATTAACATGTGATAAAGCGGAGAGTGATAAACAGTAGTAAGTAATGAACAAACAGCTCCTAACTAATTTTTCAAACCAGCCTGTAACATGGCAGTTAGGACCTGATTGGCTGGTTGGCTGGTACATTATCACACTCTACTTTATCACTGGTTATGGTTTCATACATCTGGCTCAGTATCTGTTAACTGGAAAAATATCAATGTATAATCCTACGGGTAAATCCTTTTCTAGGAGTCCAGAAGGGATACTGGGGTTACCCTTAGTGCTATGGGATGTCCCAAAGCTTCCAGAATGGGTGTGAATGTGGTGAGACTGTTGCAGCACCACCACCCCAAACTTTGTATCCTCTTTGGCCAAGGTATCAAGACTGTAGAACTTAACAAACATGTTCTTCCCAGACCCAGTTGTTATGGCCAAAACGCAACAGGCAGCCGCCCAGGAGGAGCGCACAGATATAAAGGAGTGGGCTTAATCAGAATTCAGAACAAGCAAACAATAAGCTTGCTGAATAGTCAATTGTATCTAGTGAGCAATTGACTGCTTAGAAGCAGGACAAACCCTTTTGTGCGCATCATACAACACAAAAAGGGAGTCAGACTTCCTAGTCCCAGCCGCCCTTTTAAGAAAAATCTTTAAAGCACAGACAACATCGGTACAACAAATAGGTTTGAGTAATAACCCAGACCTCTTTGTTGTGGAGAAGGGACCGGGACAATGACCCTGGTCCAAACCAACTTTTGTAACACAACTAGTCGTGTATCCTGAGTAATCTGGCAACTGGTAGACCTGAGGCTGGCAAGTGCTGAACCCCAGTTTGTACCCCTGGGAAATTACATTCCATACCCAGGAATCCTGGTAGGAAAGATGCCAGACGTGTCATAAGAACAGCAATTACGCCACCACCTCTAGTTCCCCCAGAGACTAAGGTATGGCACCAGGCTGAAGATTCGGAGGAGGCAGATCAAGCACTATGCTCCTGGGAAGTTGCGTTGGGTCTACACTGTTCTCCCCTACTGCCCCTGGTGGCATTGGAGGTGCCCCTGGGCTTACACAAAAACCTACCCCCATGAAAGGACTGCAAAGGGGGGGTTCTGAAAGGACCACCTGACAGGCGGAGTTGCTGAGGGAAGAAGGTGGATTTTCCTTTCAAAATCCAAGTATCCAAACAACCACTCCCCTGTAAAGGGCATTGCCACTACACTCTTTAGATTCAGCATCAGCTATCCACATACGCAGCCGTAGCCATAAGGATTAGCGTGCTGAAACTGCCATAGTGAAGGTCCTGGCGTTAATGACGCCGACCTCCTTAAAAGGCATCATAAAGGACACGCGTGGTATTCTGAATGCGTTTAACCAGGATTGTCATATCAACCAGGGTCTTTCCACCAGTCAGGCTTTTCTGAAGTTGTGAAAAAAAGACTGCGCTAGGATTGAGCTGAATTTATAAATCCTCTCAATAAAATAAATAAGGTTGGTCAGATGAATCCATGCAGGTTTTTATTGAGAGGATTTATAAATTCAGCTCAATTCTAGCACAGTCTTTCTTTTTAGCACTTTTGGGCAGATGTATTCAGCCTTAACAAGAGATAAATGCAAGGGTTATAAAGAGAGATAAACGTCCAGCCAATCAGCTCCTTACTGACTTTTTTCAAACACAGCCTGTAACATGGCAGTTAGCAGGTGATTGGCTGGACATTTATCACCCTTGCATTTATCTCTTGTAAAGGCTTAATACATCTGCCCCTTTGTGTGGTTCAGTACCTGTACGCTGACTGCTGCTTAGGATTGATCTGAGACATATTTCTAACTAACACCTACCTAATCGAAAAAAAAAAAAAAAAAAAAAAGGGATTGCATTTATATACTTGGCCCCACATTGGAGGGAGACAAAAATGCCAGTGTATCGACAAGCACTTGGCCACACACCCCCCTTGCTTCTGAAAAATGACCCACCCATGAGTGAATGGCATGAGTCATCCAGCAGCCTGCAATAATAGGCCTCCGGGACGCACTCGCAGCAGTGTAAATAGATTTTAACATGGCCTTAATCTTTCTATCGGCCAGATCATTCTAGGTAGCCGCCCCAGGAACCGGCAGAACTGTCTTTTATGACAGGTGTGAGACAAAGGCATCCGCTGCTGGCGAGATTCACCAAACCCCTCTGCAGCAAAGGGAAAGGTTTACAGTAGACGCTTAGGAATCTGGATTTTTTTTTTTATTGGAGGATGCCCAAGCTTTGAAATGGTCAACTAAATCCTTAGAATCTGGAAAAGGTGACACTAGCCCTTATCTGTGGAAAGAAAAAGGATTGCTGCCCCTCAGATTCCTCAGCAGGTATATGTACCACAACTGATGGCCACAATAAGAGTTTCGAGGCCCTGAGTTGGATAAGCTTCTTCCAAAACAGACTCCACCTCCTTGCCTTCCTCCTGCTCTTTGGAGGAGTCAGAGCCAACCTCTAAAAGCCTGCATTTTTGTGGTGCATTAACACCTGAGGAAGAAGCAACCAGTCTGTCAGATTTCTGCGGACCTTCCAGACACCTGTAACTGTGGAGTCTGGTGCTGTGTGGCAGCTATTTGCCGAGACATCTGCTGCGTTCTAGCCTTCATTGAACACTGTGGTTCAGGAAGTCCCCAGGAGGTACACTAACCCATTCTGTAACGTGTTGCAGCAGCGGGGATCCAAAAGAGGTTGGTAACCATCCCCTCCCTAACCTCCTATGTCGCAGGCATGCTGCATGTCCAAGCAGCATGCCCGAATAAATAAAAGTTTAAAATAATGAAGAAAATTCTCTGGAGCTCGAGTGTGCATCCTCTCCTGAGGGCACATTTTTCTCAACTGAGCTGTTGGGCGGGGCATAGAGAGGCAGAGCCAGCACACCTCATTTGACGTTTTACGTGCACAGGCTAATAGTGACAGATGCCAGCAGACTTTATTGAAGGGTAGTCTTTACACTGCCACAGCCAAACTTTTTTTATAGTAGGTTGAATAGACAGACAATATACTCACCAATAAGCATGTGTACATATATCAGCAGATGATGTGTACTGTTCTTTCCAGTGAGAAAAGGCATCATCAGATATTACCTGTCAAAGGCAAAAAGGACAGTGTTTAAGTCGACAATGGTCCCTTATGTAACATAAAGCAGTCCTATTAAGTAACAGGCCTTCACATTTTAATTATCCGCTTTATTACTCTTGTCAAATGAGACAAAAAAAAAAAAAGTTGACACCATGCAGACATGCCCTTTCACCATTTTTAATATATATATATATCTATATCTCTCTATCTAGATAGAGAGATATAGATATATATAGCGCAGTTGTGAGTTGGCGCGCCCCTTATTTTGACCTTCAGTGATTGGGTCTGTACAGCCTTTCGACAAATTTCAAAGCAATAAAAGTAAAGTCCAAAGTTCATACACATTTATTAAAACGTCTCTTGTTCCACATGACAGTGGTGATTGTTTCAGACCATAAAAAGTTCAGTAGTATAATTCACAACAGCAAATAGACGATCGTCTATTTGCTGTTGTGAATTATACTACTGCCTAAAAAGGTGCATCTGACTCCTGTCAGCACCAATCAAAAACTGTCTGGAATTTTGTAGGGGGCACAGTACAGTATAGGAGGAGGAGGGACCACGGCATCTTGGAAGCTATAGCTTTAACTGTTTGGTGCCCGGTCTTCTCTACCCATCTACACACCATGGTATCCCTGTGGATCCTTACGGACCCTGAAGAAAATGCAGGCGTGTCACAGGCTGCATCTGTTAATCCACACTGTTCTGGGTGCCATGGTTTGTGGCCATTTGTCTAATTAAGCTAGCTGCTAATTGAGGGCTCTGCGCCTTTGCTATAGAATCTCTGGAGTTTTCTGGGCTTTCTTAAATAATCATTTTGCATAATTGCAGTTCATAAACTAGGCCAAAAATCGATTCTGTAAAAGGTGCTGTGAAAGCTCCAAATTACATGATTTTAGAGGTTTCTATCAAATATAATAAAATACCCTGGTCTTTGGATGTCCAGCCCCTAAAGGGGTGAACGGCTGCGTGCAGATTAGGGGGTTCTGTGTACAACAATGCAGAACCTTTTCTACCTATGCACAAAACTGGTCCTGTCCATGCACAGGCGCCCAAGAGATGTACATAAAGCAGAATTGGAAAAAACTGCAGCAGCTTCGATGTGATATTTGCACCAATAGAAATAAAAAATATGTTTGTATTCAATTTTATAGGCTAATAATAAAGATCCTAAATCACATACAAAGCCACTAACCAAATTAACACATTTTTTTATTTTGTTAAAAAGGAATGAAAAATAAAGCAGTAAATATGGGATTTGATGAGGTTTTAATACCAATTTGTAGGAACACAATGTGCTGTTTTCCAACAAAAAAAATTATCCATTGTTGCAGTATTTTCCACATAAAGTGCACATTGTACACTACATTAACTGTTACCTTTTTATATTTCTTTCTCAAGTCTGACAATGTCTCGAGTTTCAGCTGCTTTCCTGTGTTGGGTCTGTACACCAGGAAGTGTTTCTTTTTGGGGTGAAGTTCTTTAACTAAAATAGCGGTTTTCTTGTTATTTCTTATCTGAAAAGGACAAAATAAAACTAGTTAGCAAAGTAGTAGTATTAGTAGACGGTACATAGGGGCTGATTCAAGCATCTGCTTTGTGGGATATGCCTCCAGCTCGCAGCTGATGGAGGTGCAACCAGAAGTCAACTATTGGAATTGCATTTGTCCCACATTCAGCCACAATAATAATAATAATAATAAAAAAAATCTTACTTTTAACCAGATATTTAAAGTGTATAGAGTTTATACTACTACAATAAATGGGGAAACTAGGTTCCTTAAAGTGAAGCAACTGTTTTATAAACACAAATGGTGAGCATTTACTTTTGTCATGTTACATTTGTTACCTGAAGTGATAAATAAAACCCATCATCTGGTCCAGTTTGTTCAGCCCAGATTTTTGTAGCATCCTCCCAAGACATTCCTCTTTCTACACTTATCTGTGAACATTATAAAATAAAAAGAACATGTCACCGAGGTGTGTAGAGTTTCATTTTAGTTTACGAACCCCCTCCCACCCTTTGACCTAACAAAAAAAGAAACCAAAGACCTGTACGACATCTGTTGCAAATAGAGTAAAAACTTTAATGGCATGCTTGAATCTGGAAACTAGTGTTTGGAAAATTCTCACTAGTAGAAAAACCAGGGAAGATTTTTGGAACAGTGTAGTACAATATCTATTCCTGTATTGATGAAGACTTGCAGAGTTTTACATTTTTTTTCTTCATGTACAGTCAGGGATTATAAAGCAATGGGGCAGAGTGCATTGACAGGATCATTTCGGCACTTTTAAATGTACCTTCAAACCCTCAAGCACCCCCAAATGCTTCAGGTCAGGTACAAAACACACAACGCTTCTGTTCAGTAATACTTCAGACTTGATAAAACTGGTAGTACTCTCAGAAGTTTCTGGATGCATCATTTTGTTAAGTTAACTACCCAAGACCAGCATTAACAGCTGCCCAGATTTTTTGTTTTTATTATTATACATTTCATAAATTAAGACACTAGACAAAGTACAAAACAGAAAAAAGTTAGCAGGTTGGCTTAACCACCATCAATTACATTATTACACATTTACACGGTTAGACAGGTATAACAAAATTTGGTACTTATATGTTAGTCGGGCGCCCACTAAGCTATTTTCTTAGTTTTACACGTACGCTCGCCACGCTTCGGGCTCAGTGGCTCACCACACTATATAAAATCAACTCTACGCGGACATGGATAGTGGGGGTATGATCGTACTAATTATAGTGGGCGCCCACTTCATGTGCCAAGTTTTGCATGCGATTTATCACATGCAACTTCCGGGGAGCTGCAGGGACAATGGGAGCGGGGGACAGCAGCGGGGATATGCCCGCGACCAGCGAGCGGATGGGGGGGGGGGGGGGGGGGGAGAAGACGATGCAGCAGCAGCGCGAGCACTTCCAAAAAAAGAAAAAGCCTATACAAACGCATAGGAAGCCATTGATTGGCATCCTATGTGTTTGTATGGGCTTTTTTTTTTGGAAGTGCTCTGCTGCTGCTCTAGCCACTCGCGCTGCTGCGTCTTCTCCTGCCCGGCTCCCTGGTACTCTGCGCCGCCCCCCCTGCTCCTGCTGATGGCAGCGGCTTCTTGCCCGGCTCCCTGCACCTGATCCCTCCGCCCGGCTCTGGTAGGTCCCCCGTTGCGGGGGAGCACGGCTCCAGGCAGCACATAAGATTTAGCAAAACTTATGTGCAGCCCGTCCGACCTCCCGACTCCCATCCGCACGGGGCCATGCATCGGGTCAGAGGGGATGTCTCCATATGCGATTTGGGACGATTTCACGGCCAGATTCATCCGAATTGGGCAAAATCGTGCCCAAAACGCATAATGTAAGGGGGCCTTTACGTATATGTGATCTTCTCGTTTCCCACTCACCCCTCATTTTTATTGATATTCCCACATATTCCACACTTTATTAACCCCTTCCTGACAGAGCCAGTTTTTGCGTTCCTGACAGAGCCCTTTTTTTCAAATCTGACATGTATCACTTAAGTGGGGATAACTTTTTTTTGCTTTTACTTATCCCAGTGATTTTGAGATTGTTTTTTCGTGACACATTGTACTTCAAGTTAGTGGTAAATTTGGGTCGATACAGTCTGTTTTTTTGTGAAAAATACCAAAATGTCGTAAAAAAATGGAAAATTTAGCAATTTGCAAAATGTTAAATTTTCTGCTTGTGAGACAAATAATCATACCACTCAAAATAGTTAATAACTAACATAGACCATATGTCTACTTTATGTTTCCATCATTATTTCAACTTCCTTTTAATTTTTTTGGACACTAGGAGGCTTACAATATGAATAGCAAATTCTCAAATTTTCAAGAAAATTTCAAACACTGATTTTTTTAGGGACCAGTTCAGTTCTGATGTGACTTTGAGGGACTTGTATGTGAGACACCCCCATAAATGATACCATTTCAAAAACTGCACCCCTCACAGTATTCAAAACAGCATTTTGGAAGTTTGTTAACCCTTTAGGTGTTTCACAGGAATTAAAACAAAGTGTAGGTGAAATTTCAAAATTTCATTTTTTTTGCAGATTTGCAATTTTAATACATTTTTCTAAGGAACACAGTACATTTTACTAGAGAAATGTGACTAAAAATTGATTCCCCCAATTCTTTTGTTTTCATAAATATCCTATATGTGGCCCTAGTGTGCACGTTGACCAAACCACAGGCTTCATAATAGAAGGAGCACCTACTTGATTTTGGAGCCTCCTTTTTATGAGATTATTTTTTAGGCACCATGTAGGTTTCTAGGCACCATAAGATGCTAAAATTTAGGAACCCCCCCACAAGTGACCCCATTTTGCAAACTACACCCCTCAGGGAATTCATCTAGGGGTATAGTGTACATTTCAAACCCCCAGGGGTTTCACCAATTTTGATACAACTGGGCAGTGAAAATGAAAAATTACATTTTTTTTACACAAAAATGCAGTTCTGGCTCAAAATGTTTAATTTTCAGAAGGTATGAAGGAGAAAAAGCACCCCAAAATCTGTGCCCCAATTTCTCCCGAGTATGGCAATGCCTCATATGTGACCAAAAAATACCAGTTGGGTGCATGGCAGGACTCAGAAGGGAAGGAGTGATTTTTGGATTTTGCAGCTCAGATTCTGGTGGAATTTTGGTGGGTGCTATGTCGCATTAGCAAGACCCCCCAAGCACCAATACAGTGGAACCCCCCCACAAGTGACCCCATTTTGCAAACTACACCCCTCAGGGAATTCATCTAGGGGTATAGTGTACATTTCAAAACCCCAGGGGTTTCACCAATTTTGATACAACTGGGCTGTGCAAATGAAAAATTACATTTTTTACACAAAAATGCAGTTCTGGCTCAAAATTTTTCATTTTCAGAAGGTATGAAGGAGAAAAAGCACCCCAAAATCTGTGCCCCAATTTCTCGCGAGTACGGCAATGCCTCACATGTGACCAAAAAATACCATTTGGGTGCATGGCAGGACTCAGAAGGGAAGGAGTGATTTTTGGATTTTGCAGCTCAGATTCTGGTGGAATTTTGGTGGGTGCTACGTCGCATTAGCAAGACCCCCCAAGCACCAATACAGTGGAACCCCCCCACAAGTGACCCCATTTTGCAAACTACACCCCTCAGGGAATTCATCTAGGGGTATAGTGTACATTTCAAACCCCCAGGGGTTTCACCAATTTTGATACAACTGGGCAGTGAAAATGAAAAATTAATTTTTACACAAAAATGCAGTTCTGGCTCAAAATTTTTCATTTTCATAAGGTATGAAGGAGAAAAAGCACCCCAAAATCTGTGCCCCAATTTCTCCCGAGTATGGCAATGCCTCATGTGTGACCAAAAAGTGGCAGGACTCAGAAGGGAAGGAGTGATATTTGGATTTTGCAGCACAAATTCTGGTGGAATGATGGTGGGTGCTATGTCGCATTAGCAAGACCCCCAAAGCACCAATACAGTGGAACCCCCCCACAAGTGACCCCATTTTGCAAACTACACCCCTCAGGGAATTCATCTAGGGGTATAGTGTACATTTCAAACCCCCAGGGGTTTCACCAATTTTGATACAAGTGGAAAGTGAAAAAGAAAAATTACATTTTTTTACACAAAAATACCAGTTGGGTGCATGGCAGGACTCAGAAGGGAAGGAGTGATTTTTGGATTTTGCGGCTCAGATTCTGGTGGAATGAATGGTGGGTGCTATGTGGCATTAGCAAGACCCCCGAAGCACAGTGAAATGATGAACCTAATAATCCATAGATGTGTGGTATATTTTAAAACACTCCTTTATACATAGGCCGGGTTTGTCGGGGCAAGTGTCACACTGGAAAATAGTTTGCTTTCTTATTCCCTTTTTATAGCAAACTTTGCACCTTTTTTGTGTCCTGCCCTTTTTTCCAGTGGAGGGGATTTCATCAGGAAAATGCTGCCCTGGTACAATACGGGGGCCAGTACTAGAAGTACTGGGGCCCTCTGCCTGCTGGTTCCCAAATATTAGGCCCTTTATGACTTCCTCTTGAAAGTGCATAAATGTCCCCCTCTGGCCGGTAGAACGGAATAGCACGTAAGCGTTATACAGTGCCATCTGGATGATATACACGGCCAGCTTCTTGTACCAGATTTTTGTTTTCCGCAGGGCACTGTACGGCTTCAGTACCTGATCTGAAAGATCCACTCCGCCCATGTACCTATTGTAATCCAGGATACAATTAGGTTTTGAGGTGTGGGTACTGGTACCTCGTACAGGGACGGAGGTGGTACTGTCTCCGTGAATTGTTGTCAGTATAAGGACATCCCTCTTGTCCTTATATTTGACCAACAACATATTTTCGGTGCATATTCCCCTGCTTTCACCCCTTCTCATTACTTGGGCAATGTGCGTTTTTGGGAGGCCTCTTTGGTTCTTGCGCACAGTACCGCAAGCTGCTGTACCTCTTGAACCAAGGGCCTTAAACAGGGGGATGCTAGTGTAAAAGTTATCCACATAGAGGTGATAACCTTTATCCAGGAAGGGGTGCACTAAATCCCAGACAATTTTTCCACTAACACCTATGAGGGAGGGGGGGCATTCTGGCGGTTCAATTCTTGAATCCTTCCCTTCATATACCCTAAACCTGTGAGTGTACCCTGAGGTGCTTTCACACAGCTTATACATTTTTATGCCATACCTTGCCCTCTTACTGGGAAGGTACTGGCGGAATTTAACCCTTCCTTTAAAATGTATAAGGGACTGGTCTATGCAAATGAATTTATCTGGGATGTACAGGTCTTCAAATTTGGCACTGAAATGATCAATGACCGGCCTGACTTTGAATAGCCGGTCAAAGGTGGGATCATCTCTGGGTGGGCACTGTGCATTATCGTTGTAATGCAAAAATTTAAGGATCGTCTCAAATCGAGCCCGGGGCATGGCCATACGGTAAAATGGGGTGCTGTACAGAACATCTGTACTCCAATATTGCCTAATTTCTGGCTTTTTTTACTATGCCCATATGAAACACCAGACCCCAAAACGTCATCATCTCTACTGCATCTACAGGGGTCCACCTAGTAAATGATGATGTGGGGTTTTGAGCAATAAACTGCTGGGCATATAAATTAGTTTGGTCCACCATTAAATTTATAAAATCATCAGAGAAAAATAATTTGAAAAAGTCAATTTCTCTGAGACCTGTGGAATCAAATTGGATTCCTGGCATGGCCAAAAACTCAGGAACCTGGGGCTCAAAATTGTCTGGTGGTGGGGTCCATACGAGATCAATTATTGGGGGGGGGGGGGGGTCTCAGCTGCTCTACGGGGGCGTCTTTGAGGGGGTCCCTCATCACCAGAGGAGGAAGAGGTGCTTAAGACGAATCCTTCAAATTCCCCGCTTGCCTCACTGGCTGTGTCAGAGTCAGAGGCAAGCATGGCATATGCCTCCTCCACTGAATACATTCTTCTGGATGACTGGGATGACATTTGGGATGACATTTGGGATGCCATTTTTATTTGTGTTACTGGTAGTGAAATGTTTCAACACGTGTATAGTGTAGGGGGGGGGGGGTACAAACTTTATTTCAACCCGGGGGGTATGTAGTGTGTATGTAGTGCAGAAAAAAAAAATACTTTATACAAAAAAAAATAAAAAATTGAAGGGGTTAAAAAAAAAAAAAATTGAAGGGGTTAAAAAAAAAAAAATTGAAGGGGTTAAAAAAAAAAAAAAAAAAAAAAAAGGGTCCTGCGCCAAAAATTGAGCACAGATGTTGGTCAGTAACGTCCGTCACTGAACAGCGCTCAAAGGCAACAGGAATTTGATCAAAAAAAAAAAAAAAATAGATTAACCCTGTGCCGAAAAAGCTGATCAGTGATGTACGTCACTGATCAGTGCACAGTGGCCACAGGACACCCACAAAATCACAGTGTGTGTAAAAATTTTTTTTTAAAAAGACCCCACAGCACCCACAAAAAAAAAAAAGGTGATCAGTGATGCGACACTGATTACCAGTGAGGGGCAGCAGGTGCACAACCTTTGGTGCAACTGACAGTGCAACTGGCAGCAACTGACAGGTATATATAAAAAAAAAAAAAAACTCTGCACCCCCAAAAAGTTGCTGATCACCTCAGATATAGTGATCAGCACAAAAGGCGGGGGCAGCAGACACAAAATTTAGCACTCTATCACTCTCTGTTACTATCTCTCTCTATCTCTCTATCTCTCACTATCTATCACTCTATGACACTGCAGCAGCAGCAGTGACAGGAATATATATATATAAAAAAAAACCTGCGCCCCCAAAAAGTTGCTGATCAGTTAATTTATACTGATCAGCACAAAAGGGGGGGCAGCAGTCAGTTATATAAAAAATATATAGCACAATCTGTCACTATCTCTATCTCTCTATCTCTCTCTATCTCTAACCATCACACTGCAGCAGCACAAAATATAGCACTCTCTGTCACTAGGCCTCTCTCTCTCTCTCTCTCTCTCTCTCTCTATCTCTCTCTATCTCTAACTATATCACACTGCAGCAGCACAAAATATAGCACTCTCTGACACTATCTCTCTCTATCTCTCTCTATCTAACGCTATTACACTGCAGCAGCACAAGTTCACAACACAGGAAGTCACAAGTAACAGGATCCAGGAAGCATCCAGCACACTACAAGCAGGATCCAGGAAGCATCCAGCACACTACAAGCAGTGATCAGGCAAGGTATTTGCAAGGATCAGGTAAGTATTTGGCAAGGTTCAGGTCAGTATACTGCGGCAGCTAGGCACGGTGACCGCACTGCACGCAATTCCAGACCGGAATGGCGTTTGCAGTGCAGTCACCGTTAGTTTAAATCCCAGTGTCACCCTTACACCCCGCGGTGATTGGTGCTGTACTTTACAGCACCAATCACCTCCGATCCCGTGTCACCGGCGAACGTTATTCGCCGGTGACACAGGAAAACGCTGTGAATGGCTGTTCACACTGAACAGCCAATCACAGCGATCGCCGACGGGGGGGGGGGGCGGCATCGCAGCCCCCCCTGGGCATGCACGGACATGTCTGCTGTCAGGGACAGCAGACATGTTGAAACTGTCACCGCGTCTATAGACGCGGTGACAGTTACAAGCCATGACGTACATTTACGCCATGTGTCGGGAAGTACTTCTCGACCATGACGTAAATGTACGTCAATTGTCGGGAAGGGGTTAAATCTATTTATAGTGTTTCTACATTTATGAATATATTTTTCATGTGAAATCGTGTATCTATCTTAACATTTTTCTGTGAAACTTGCAATGCAAAAGTCAGATTATTCAATATAAATCCAAACTCAATATAGAGAGGGATTAAGGTTTTGGAGGTATTTTGGAAGGTGCCCAAGCTCCTGCCAACATACTCTATACTCCAGTGTTCCAATGTCCCCGAGAAATTAAAGAAAAAACAAATTCAGCAAAGATGCCATAAGCACTTAGGGGGATATTCAATCGCCGTCGAGCATCTCCCGTGGGGGAGATGCTCGACGGGCCCTATTCAATGCTGTCTTCCCCGACAGCATTGAACAGGGTTTCCTGGCAGAACGAGTCCGACATCTCTAGCTGTCGGGCTCGTTCTGCCGAGAACAGCCGGGAAGTGACGAGCTGCCGGCTGCAGCTCGTCACTTCCCGGCCGCAACTCACGGCCACGCCCCCTTCTGGCCCCGCTGCAGACGGGACATTGAATCCCGCCTGCATGTTCTCGGTCGAGCTGACCGAGAACGGGACTGGGTCACGGCAGGCGAGCAAGCTCGTCTGCCGGGACCAGAACATTGAATACACCCCTTAATATTTCATTCAACAATCACTTGCTAAATGTATTTTGTTTTCAACACTTACTGTGTACAATTCCACATGGCCTGAGGTGGAATACCCTGGAGTCAGGAACTTCTTAACCTCAGCTTTCCTTACTTTTTCATCCCCAGAACCAAGGTCTACAACATAGCAACAGACAACCTGCTTAGTACACAGTCATATTTTTTAGTATGAAGAATATATAAAGGATCGTTCTCAAAGTATTATTCTTTACCTAAAATGCCCATGTCATATTTGCCATTCTTCTTAGCGTTCTGTATAACCGCATAAAGCGTGTCAGAAAAGTATTGAAATAGTGAATTTTGTTGGTGGACTTCCATGCCCAAGATACGGTTAAGAAATTTTCCAATGTTGTTGTAATCTGAAAAGAACATGAATTATGCTTTAGCAGAAAGTTACGCTATCCACATCAGACATCCTATAGGTGCATTACACAACCCCATAATGGTTCTTTTATTATACATTCCAAAACATAGGTGCAATCTGTATACTTTGAAAGGATTATTAAGAAAATCAGTTTAGACATCTTGTTGTTAAGTTCCCATTGTGCCCAATTTACGAATAACAATTTAATGACTGGAAAAGGAGCCTAATCATATACAGACGGATTCAGTACTGAATCCCGGCGGTCGGGATCCCGGCGTTCAGGATCCCGGCGTTCAGGATCCCGACAGCCGAAATGCCGACAAGGGGGGGACGTGGATCACCCCCCCTTGCGGGCTCGCTGCGCTCGCCACGCAGCGGGCCCGGTGCCTCTCTACGCTCGGCACACTAATTTATTCTCCCTCCAGGGGTGTCGTGGACACCCACGGAGGGAGAATATGTCGGTATTTCGGTGGTCGGGATTCCGGCGTCTGGATTCTGATTGCCGGGATCCCGACCGCCGGGATATTAACTGCATCCCTATACAGACATGTTCCTGTGAATGTGGGCACTGTGCTCTGCTATTGAGCCTCATAACGTCTGCATGCCCCCACCTTTCACTCCACATAACACCATAGTGTACCTTAACACAAAGATATTACCTTTATCAAGGGTCAAAATCCCGGAACGGTCTTCAACATTTATTAGCCCAACTCCAATTAACCCTTGGCGAACATCTAAAAGTAAAAAACAAGTTGAGCAATAAGAAAAACATTAAAATAAGCAATTAGAAGAATGCTGGCAATAGTTATTTATTAATCAAAAACTCTTATTATTAGTTTCTTATCCTGGCTTTGAGCTCTTCCCACCCTTTGCATTACTCCTCTCCATTTTGTCCCTTCCAGGTACTTTGCATGCCTCCCATATAGGACCATATTTCTGACCACCCATCCAACTATCCTGCTAGAACGCACCCTAGCCCTAAACCATTTTAGGAAGGGCCCTATTCATCACTGTACTCTCCAGGAGTGGTAACAATATCCAAGAGCTTAAAAGTATGTCACTCAAGCAACTGAAGAATGAGCCTGGATATCATATGCAGTGGGACAGTTCATAAGGTGGTTAATCTTGTCAGCAGATATAACGCTCTCAAGCTAGAGATTTATTGGACATTCCAGCGCAGTAAGGGGACATAAAACTATATTGGTCTGAGCGAGCAGCCTGTCCCCACATTGACTACTCCCAGACTAGCAGCCATTTCTTCAACTACAATGCACACCTGTAGTCAACCTCTTCCTTAGATCCTGTAGGTTATGGTACCCCCTTGCGGCAATAGACATTGCTCGGCAGATGCATTATGCACTACCAAGGACTTCACAATTATCTAATGACCGACGGTGTGTATATAGGCATCTCCAGATCCATACATGTTGCTAAGAGTACGGTGCTCTGTGATATTCTAGAAGGTCTATATTTATTGACTGTATGACTAAACATTCTGGGAAACCTCCATAGCTATTTTGGTAGCTCTGCTCCATTGAGCTGGAAAACCTAAAATGTGTCAATAGTTAAATTGAGAGTTTAGAGGTTACTAGTTTACAGGGTTTCAGTGGTCAGTCCAGCGACATTTCCAGAAGATCAGCATGCCACGCCTTTCGTGGGCAATCAGAATTGCTTGAACCCTTTCCCTCACGATCTTGTGGAGTACTCAGGACAGCAACTAAATTGGAGGGAAAAAGTATACCAGCTGGTATGACCAAGGCGTCGACAGTGCATCCACTTGTTGTGCAGCTTCTTGTTGAGCCAGAACGCCATCAGACCTATGTCCGGACAACCCCACCGGTCCACGATCAGCTGTAACACCTGTGGGGGGAAACTACACTCCCCCGGGTGTAGGTCGTGGTGACTGAGAAAGTCTGTCTCCAATTTTCCACACCTGGAATGAAAATGGGCGATCTGGCCCTTGCGTGCTTTTCTGCCCAGAGGAGACCTCCCGCATGCAGGCCCTGCATTTTGGCCCTCCTAAACGATTGACATGATACAGCTATAGCGTTGTCGGACTGCACCCGAGTCGCCTGATTTAGGAGCACATGGGAGGACTGAATCAGAGCCTCATAAATTGCCCAAAGTTCCAGGATGTTGATAGGACGGAGACTCGTGGCTTGACCACCTGCCCTGAAACTGTATCCACTGGGTTAGGCTCACATCAGCCGTTAACAGGATCAAAATTTGGATCCCGAACGGTCGTCCCTCCAACAGGTGAGACTGAAGCCACCATGCCAATGAAACTCTGGCCCGAGGGGAGAGCCGTATCAGCCGATGCATGTGCAGATGGGAGCCTGACCATTTGCGCAGGAGATCCAATTTAAATCTCCTGGCATGGAAATGTCCATATTAGATGGCCTCGTAGGACGCCACCAAAAACTTTCCCAACAGGCAAATACAGAGATGTACTGAGACCTGGTTTGGAGTCAGTACCTCTGACCAATTCCTTAATGGCCTTCGCTTTGTCTGGGGGAAGGAAGATCCTCTGGGCCACTCTGTCCAGAACAGCAGCTGAGTGGTACGAGAAATGATGGCAGACAGCTGTTCCCTGGACCCCACCTTTGTGTGGAGATCATCCAGGTTAGTGATTATGTTGATCCCTCTGCAGCCGCAGTAGCAACATCATTTCCTCTATTACCTTTGCCGTGGACAGCCCGAAATGCAGGGCACAGAGCTGGTAATGATCCTCTAGCAGAGCAAACCACAGGTATGTCTGATGGGGCGGCCAGATCGGGATGTGCAGATATACATCCCTAAAATCCAGAGAGGACAAAAATGCCCCCCTTTCTAGGCTTGAGACTACGGCCCTCAAGGACTCCATTCTGAACTTGAATACTTGTAAATACGGGTTCAATGATTTGAGGTTCAGAATTGGGAGCACTGAGCAGTCTGGCTTCGGTACAACAAATAGGTTTGAGTAATAACCCAGACCTCTTTGGGGAAAAGGAATTGGGACAATGACCCTGGTCTGAACCAACTTTTGTAATGCCGCTAGTAGTTATTCAGAGTAACCTTGGAAACTGGCAGACCTGACTTGAAAAATCTACAAGGCGGGCAAGAGCTGAACTCCAGTTTGTACCCCTGGGCGACATTCCGTATCCAGGATACCTGGCAGTAAACACTCCAGATGTGACCGAACAGCAGCAACTACGCCCCCACCTCTAGTTCCCCCAGGGACTGAGGCATGGCCTCAGGCTGAAGATTTGGAGGAAGAGGCAGAGCCAGTAGTCTGCTCCTGGGAGCTGACCACAGTGGGTCTACGCTGTTTTCCCCTACCGCATTGTAGGCGCCCCTGGGCTTACTCCAAAACTTGCCCCCACGAAAGGTCTGCAACAGGGGGTTCAGAAAGGACCATCTGACGGAGTTGCTGAGGGGAGGAAGATGGATTTTCCAGCTGTGGCTTTAGAAATCCAAGTGTCCAATTCCCCTCCAAACAACCACTCCCCCCATAAAGGGGGGTGCCTCTACACTCATTTTGGATTCAGTATCAGCCATAAGGATATGCATGCTGAGGTCGCCATCGTGGAGGTATCAAAAAGGACACACGTGGTCTCCTGAATGTGTTTGTCCTATCAACCAGGGTCTTTCCACCCACCAGGCCTTCATAATTTTGACATTACCATGAGTGAATGAATGGCGTGAGTCATTCAGCAGCCAGCAATAATAGGCCTCTGGGAAGCACCTACAGCAGTGTAAATAGAAAGATTGAGAGCATGTTAAAATCTATGAGCTGGATTCTTCAAGGTGGCCGCCCCAGGAACCGGCAGGACTGTTTTTTGACAGGCATAACACAGAGGCATCTAGTGCTGGCAGGATTTCCCAGACCCCTCTGGAGCAAAGGGGAAGGTGGACACTAGACGATTGGGAATCTGGATTTTTTTTTCCCCCAGGGATGCCCAAGCTTTTCTGAAAAGGTCATCCAAATCCATAGATTAGCCCTTTTCTGTGTAAAGAAAAAGGAGTGCTGCACATCATATTCCTCAGCAGGCATATGCAACACTCTCTGATGGTCACAACAAGAGGTTCGAGGCCCTGAGCTTAATAAATCTCTTCCAAAACAGGCTCCACCTCCTCACCTTCCACCTGCCCCTCTGCTTTTTTCAGAGTCAGAGCCAACCTCTAAAAGCCTGCGCTTTTGTGGTGCATTAACAGCAACCAGTGTTAGATTTCTGCAGACACCTGTAACTGTTGAGTCTGGTGCAGTGTGGCAGCTATTTGCTCAGACATCTGCTGCATCATAGCTAGGGATGCCAATCCCGGAGCATTTTTTCAATCCCGGGAATCAGGATTGAAAAATGCTCAATCCCGGGATTCCCGGGATTGGTATCCCTACTTGGGAGCTAGGTGCAGACAAGCACTATAGGCGCATCCACACGCCATTTTTTGGAAGGAAAATCACAGGGCATAAAATAAACCACCCCCTTTCTCCCACATTGCCTTACTTTTGAGAGGGGCAGGCAGCAGAATGGAAGCAGGCTGCTGGTGTGACGCGCCGGTATGTCACTGGACTGTGCAGCCGGGAGAAGTCGGGCGGCGAACGGGTTCAGTACTGCGGCCTGCACAGCGTGACCCATGGGTCACGCTGCGCAGGCTGCAGCGCTACACCTCCGGTGTCACAACTCGCTCGCGGCCCGACCTCTCCCGGCCACACACAGTCACAGCGGCAGGGAGTCTCTGGTCACAGCGGCGAAGAGCCTCCGGTAGTAGGGAGCGGCGGTGCGGGGGCCTGTTCTGGCTGCACAGTGTGATGCGCAGCGTGACCTCTGACCACATCACGCTGCGCATCTGAGCTGTGCATCAGGGACAGAACGAAGCAGCCGGGTAGCGTCTGAGCGAGTGCTCAGACGCTGCCCAGCATTAGACTAATCTAATCCCGAAATCCCGGGATTGGAAGCTCCAATGCCGGGATTCAAATCCCGGCAATTTTGGGGCCAAATCCCGGGATCCCGCCGATCCCGGGATTGGCCACCCTAATCATAGCCTTCATTGAACTCAGCCACTGTGGTTCAGGAAGCCCCCCCCCCCCCCCAGAGGCCTCTCTATGCCGAGATATCTGGCTGCACTGATCACACAGGAGTGTCAGCGGGGGGAGGGAAAACCTGGTGTTACATACAGTGCACTTGACATAGTTACATACAGTGCACTTGAAACAGTCAAACTTGACATAAACATAGTGAAAACCCAGAGGGAATAAAAGCAAGTCTGCCCAAGCCATGTAAGGGACCCAGAGGGAACAAAACCAGCACACTTGCCAAACTGACCTAGTGGGAATGTAATGGCGCTGTCAGTGAAATGTACACTGCTATTCCAGTGAAACAAGTCCTTAAAAAAGCAGTTTTCAGCAGCTGTCCCCAGTTTAACACCCTTGTACCAGTGAATCTGTAGACTGAAGTGCCTTGAAGGAGCCAGAACAAGCTGCATGCTGTTTCTTGCAGGAAATGGAGCGGAGTCACTGTTCTTAGGTAGCTCCGCCCCCTGTAACCGCGCCGAAGCTACTGAGAATATTGATACTGGCAAATTATATATGGTTTACTAAAAAGGTGCCAACAATTATTTTTATTATTTTTCCAAATTTAAAATAAAATGTTGAATAATAATTCAAACATCTAACAGTATAAAAAGGAAACTTAAATACAAATGGAACTGCACATCACTCACCTTTAAAGAAATCACCAGGATAATCGGAAGGTGGAGACACCAGAGGAGCATCGAGATTTACAATTGATTTCATAACAATTTCCAAAGCATTTCTACCATACTGCAGGGAAACATAACAGGAGTCAAAAAACAAAGTCAAAGAAGAAACTCTTGAGACATATATTGCCGTTATAATCCAAAGCTCTACAAGTAAAAAACCTTCCACGCAAATTAATCTCAAGTTTGTACCTTGTTATCAAAGTTAAAGCGACTCAAATCCCTCGACTCTGTTGCTCTCCTGTCTCCGTGTGTTAAGGCGCCCTACAAAAGGAAATGCACATGAATATCAGGTTATATTCTCCACATTTCACAAACCAGGAAAGGCAAAACAAATTTCTTAATCATTCTGAAAAGTGAAAGCTATAAAATAAAAAAAAAACCCGACAACAAATCAGATTATGTAACATTAAAACAGGTTGTCTAGAGATAACAATTATGTGCATATTTACCAAGCTCTCCAATCTTTTTGCAACTATTGAAGCAAATCTTTGTTCTCCAGCTAACTCTGAGATCAGGAAGACATATTCCGGAGCTGTAACTTGATTAGATCTGTGCGTTCTACCTATAAGGAGCAGGTAATGTTAAAAGGACAAGCTTTAAGACCGGATCAACAACCAACGGAAACCAACAAAAGTATTTGCAGGTCTTCATAAACCTGTAAAAATACATTTAGGTGCAAAAGTATTGATACAGCAAACAGGTTTCCATCAGAGTGCAAAGCAAATTTAGAAAAAGTAAGATAAAGTGTGTTGCCCTCTTCACAGAAATTCAAAACTCACCAAACTGCTGAATGGCTCGATCCGCACTCCAAGGCAATTCCAGTGTCATGTGCACTCTTCGCCTCTGGTTCTTAGCTCTTCGGTCAGCTTGTAATGAGATTCCAGAACTGGCAGCTTCTGAGATGATTGATATATTCTAGAAATCACCAAAATGTTACCACACACTCTGACCAAGTCATCATGCAGGAAATAAGAACGTATGCTAGAACACATACCTTTTCACCATCCATGAACCTCTGCTTTTCAGTGATATTAAGAATTTCAACAGGTACATCAAGTTCTGACCTGGATTCGTAAGATATGCTTCCATCATCATTGCTGACCACTCGTCCCTTTCGTCCAGTCATCTGTATTGGAATTAAAGAATTCTTAAGTGTGGGAATAAAACTCCTTACACAATGGACATGCATTTACATATACACACACACTTCACCTCCACATGAAAAAAAATAAAATTAAGTTTCAAGTCATAATCAGAAATGTAGAAGGTCACAAACCAGGGACAAAGCCACCAGCAGGAATTGTAGGTTACCAATATTTTCTCTCTCTCAGATTCTATTAAGGACACTAGAGCTATGCTTGGGCAAGGTGTAGACCAGTGATGGCTAACCTTGACACACCAGCTGTTGAACTACACATCTCAGCATGCCCTGCATAAGTTTTAGCATGGCCAAATACTACAAATGTAGCAGAGCATGCTGGGATGTGTAGTTCAACAACAGCTGGAGTGTCAAGGTTAGCCATCACTGGTGCGGACAGTGGTTTGAAGCCTGGCACTTAAACTCTGAAACAGACTCCTTCCAAACAACCTCCTCTATTCCTCATTTAACCAAGTCTAAATGGTTGTTCACACAATGAGATTTTGACTGGAAAGTCTAAAATCACCTACAAGGTTAGCAAAAATCTCAGAGCAATTTAGCTGCAGGTGACCACGATGAATGGCCTAGGTCAGTGTCGCCTAGCATAGCTCCACTGTGCAAGCAAGGCAATTTGGACTAGAGCACAGACTATTAGTTATACCCCTTTTACACCAGCCTACCCGTGTATACTCTAGTATAAGACGACCCGAATACAAGCCGAGGCACCTAATTTTACAAAAAAAAAAACTGGGAAAAAAATGATTGACTCAAGTGGGACCCTCACTTGAGTATAAACCGAGGGGGGCTTTTTTCAGCATAAAAAAAGTTCTGAAAAAGTAGGCTTACACTCGAGTATATATGGTAAGTAACCCAAATTTTGCACTATTTTCTAAAAATATGCCGATCTGATATCTCAGTCCATAAAGTAATACCAGGGAGAATTTTGATTGTCAAATGTAAGATACATTCTCAAATGTACACTTTCATCGCAATATATGCCCCCAATCACGATCAAAAGGCATTTGTCCACTTAGATTCACTCTTCTCAGGAATTCTAGTTTTAGGAGGTGACCTGAAATGGACTTTAGACCCCCTCCTAGACGCATCCTCACATGCCCCCAACTACTCAAAACACAACTATAAGAAAGTTAAGAAGTTATTCCATGACCTCCAACTAGCTGACTCCTGGAGAATTGCTAACCCCTCAGATCGCGAATATACCCATTTCTCTAGTCCACACCAGAGATACTCTTGACTGGACTACATCTTTCTAAGTCATAGACATCTCCCCCTGATAATAGACACCTCAATAGGCCCTATAACATGGTCGGACCATGCCCCGGTCTTTGTGACAATCACTAGTTCTTCGGGCCCAACAAGTCAATGGACTTGGAATCTGAATGAATCCTTACTGTTCGACGAGTTTCGCGAAACTGAGATAGATAGGGCGCTGACAGAATTTTTCACAATAAATGACTCGGACGAGATCTTAAAAATAACCTTATGGGAGGCCCACAAATGCTTTATGGAGGGTTAAACTTATACAACTCGGTAGCTTTAGGAAACAAAAAAAAACAAAACAAAAAAAAACAACACCCAGATGACTAATTTGCTACCAAAAAAAAAAAAAAAAAGAGCTCTCTTGAAACGGCACACAAAGCTTCCCTGTCCAAGTTAGAGTTTACTGAACTAACCGAGGCCCGTGCTCAACTTCAGAAACACAAGTTTCTCTTCGCAAATGTAAAAGTAAATATTACCAGTGGGGCAACAAACCAGGGTGACTGCTAGCCCAGGCGCTTAGAGCCCAACTTGTAGCATCATTTATAGACAAAATGAATAAGGGTTCGCTTAGGTTTAAAACTCCAGAAATTGACACTTGTTTTAAACCGTATTACTCAGCCTTGCATAATTTGAATAACTCTACAGTTAATTCAGACCCTTTTACTCTGTTGCTTGAATCTAATGGGCCCCATACATCAGCAATCACAATTTATGGATTTCCAGATACAGGGATTTTTTGGCCAGATAAATGGATTTTACAATCTATCTGACTTTGCCCACACATTACAGATTTATTTCAGTGATCGGCAGATTTTTCCATCTAAAGATTGCATCTTCATATCTGGAAATTGGCCAATCGATTATCATTTCAGCTGTTCATAATGTAAATAGATGAAGACGACGAATTTGGAATGCCCACACATAAAAAAGATCCGAAGATAATACCAGATTATTAAGCATGTTTAAAAATTGGATTAAGCAATCGATTGGCGATTTTGATTGGGATTGCCAAAAGGGGGAGCCCACACATCTAAAATTAATTGTGGCAATCATCTCCATATCTGAAAATTGTCACAATTAATTGCTGATGTATGGGGCCCTTAAGGCTTAAGGGCCCCATACATCAGCTATTAATCTCAGTCCCACCTTCATCAATAGCCAATCTTAAAAATTCATATCCCTTTATTTGGAAGGAGTCCCATTATTACCTATTGAGGTGTTCAACTCCCTAACGACTTATCCCGGGTAGTTCCCTTAAACTTCCACCCATGCAGATGCAGTCTATGAGGAATAATCTTAGTAGATGGCACCATAAAACAATTCTCCTGGCTAGGGAGAGCAAATGTTGTTAAAATTAATGTCTTGCCCAAATTATTATATATTCTCCAGGCCCTTCCAGTTTGCGTTCACAAATCCTGGTTCCACTCCATGCAATCTCTGATCCAACAGTTTATATGGGCTTGTAAACGATCAAGGATCAATAAATCTATCATGGCCCGCTCTGTGCGCAATGGCAGTTTTCAAATACCCATCATAAAGAACTATTATTATGCAATACTGCGCAACAGAGTTTTAGACTTGACCAGGAGCAGGGATTGCAAACAGTGGGCGGAACTGGAAGGGGAATGCATGCAACAATATGCTGAGATATTTCCCTGGCTCCCTGAACTGAATAGAACTCCCATTATCCACCCGACTATTTCCCCAACACTCCCGTTCTGGAAGATACGATGAGGTCACAAATATTTTAGCCCCCTGACCTCATTCATTGGCAACCCTGACTTCCTCCCAGGAATGGTGCTCGCACACTACAGACAATGGGCACTGGACGGTCTTTCTAGGGTAAGTCACCCCACTAGTTCAATCCTCCGGTGTCAAACAATTCTCCGATATTTGTTTCAAGTGGGACATCCCTTCCAGCGGCTTTTGGAAATATCTACAAGTGCGACACTACTTGAATACCAACAACAGGGCCAAATTAGCTGCTAGAGAACTTACACCATTCAAAAGGATGTGTGTAGCCTCTTTAGACCCCAAGCACACAATCTCTTCTCTATACAAATTACTCCAACTCCCAGATGGCCAGAGCCTCCACCCTTTCACCCAAAAATGGGAGAGACACTTTGGTATATCGCTAACCCAAAAAGATTGTGAGACTATTTTCCTTAAATCCCATAGAAGTTCTATATGCATTCAAGTAAGGGAGACACAATATAAAGTGTTAATGAGATGGTACATGTGCCCTTCTATACTCCATGCCATCTCACCATCCATATACCCCTCCTGTTGGAGATGCAGAAATGCCACTGGCACTATGCTCCCCGTTTGGTGGGACTGCTTTATACTGAATACCTATTGGGCAGACATAATAGCAACCTCACAAGACATTCTGAATGCCCTTGTACCCACTGACCCGGCCTTTTGGCTGATCAACTATGACACCGTTGACCCATAAGACTTCGCTGATAAGACACTTCGCTAATGCTGCCCGGGTAGTGATCCCCACTCTTTGGAAGTTCACTAGCCTACCTACGAGGAAATGATGGTTCTCTAAAATAGACTACTACCAAAATATGGAAGATTCACCCCTCACTTTAAAAGATAAACTATCAGACTTTGCTAAAGTCTGGCTTCCCTGGCTGGAGTACAAATCCTCTGAGGCTTATAAAAACTATATGTTCCGGGCTTGCCCATACACTAGTAAGATTTATCTTCAGGTCTGGCTGCTTGGAACTAAAACATGGTTATGGATGAGAGCAAATGACAGTTGACCATTTGCTTGGAAATGCTGGAAAACTGACAAACTGTCACTCATCCATAACCATGTTTTTGTTCCAACCAGCCAGATCTGAAGATAAATCTTACTAGTGTATGGGCAAGCCCGGTAATCATGAAAGAGCAGAATAAGTAGTATTTGATTGTTTTCTATGGGCATCATATTTCTTCTAAATTGACCCCTAAAAATCTATGGGGGCAAAACTGTTTTTGTTGGAGATACATCCAAGAGCTTTCTTACTCTTCTAGCTAAGTGGATGCTCTGTTTGGAGAAAGGAGCTAATTTCAAATACAATACATTAAAAGTCTGCTTACACACACCTCTGACTTACACACAGTAGTGAAGAAATGTAAAACAACAAGGAAATACAAAAGATGCGTGAATATGGAGATTGGACGTGTTGTATATTACCTCTGCCACATTATCCGGCCCCCCAAGCTCATCAATAAGCTCATCCAAGGTATTTGGAGGAAGAGCTTCTGCCAGTTGGTCCAGTTTATCCAGCAGTTCTTTCTTCATTTGCTGAGCCCTCTCCACTGCATCCTGACTGGTCACACAGCTGTTACTGACATTGGTATTACTGGAAATGGCATTACTAGAAATGGCTGAAGAGAAAGAAGCACAGTTATTTAGTTGGCTCAAGAGATATCACTACTGGTATTACACCAAATAAATTTGCACCTGGAAGGCAAGGAGCTGTACTGATAGGAGTAGATTTAACAGCAGATGAAAAGCTGGGATGTTTGGATCCAAGCCCGGAAGCTAATAAGGCACTTTGAATGGAGTCCGGATCAATTCTTTTCTTTTTCTTCTTTTTATCCTTGCTTTTCTTATGCTCTTTTCTAATTAACCAAGGATCTACACAAATAGAAAACAGCAAAGATTAGGCATATAGAGCGCTTTACTTTACACGGCATAGTTAACTGCACTGAGGTCATCTTTAGTCTAAACCAGGGCTCATCCATGGAGTAATAGTCTTCTCAGTCCTATTTAAAATAAGCCTGTGTGTATCAGCTCATTTTACATATTTAAACATAAAACCACCCACTCAGAAATGCCAGATAACGTTTTACTGCTAAGCTTAATCACTTGAGTGGTAGGCCCAGCCGCAGCGGGTGGTCCCAGAAAATTTCCGGGCATACCACTAATATCAAGGTGTGCGCCAGTTGTGCACCACCTGTCTGGGCACCCCCCATCTCCTCTCCCCTCCGGCGATCGTACGCCGGGAGCTCCCAGGCTGCTGCTGCGCCGCCCCCGACATTATTTGCAGGGAGCAGGCGGCAGGCTCGGGGAGGCTCAGGAGTTCAGGCACCAGAGTCCTCCCAAGCCACGGGGGGGAACATCCCCGAGCCTGCTGCCTGTGGTCACTGCTGTGACCGACAGCTGAGGCAGTGGCAGAGGAGCTCCGGCGTACAAACGCCGGAGGTGAGGGGGGTGCCTGGACAGGTGGGTGGGAGGAAAGCTACACTGTGGTGGGTTTTGCTGGGGCAGGAAAAACCTGCCCTAGTAGGTTTGCCCTGCTCCAGCAAAACCCACCACTCAAGGGGTTAATGTAAGCTACAGAAGAAGTGCATCTTACACTAAAAAGGTCTGTAGTTCATATGTAGCCCTTACCATCTTCATCATCCCCACTGGATTCATCTCTAAATGGATTAAAGTCATCTTCATCATCTCCAGAGCTTATAGACTTAAAGCTTTCACTTTCACTCTCTGCCTCTTTATCAGAAGAGTCCGACCCACTATCTAGCTCATCTGAGCTGCTGCCGGCAAGTCCTCCTGTTTTTCTTGGCTTTTTGGCTTCTCGTGAAAGTGCTTCACCTACAAAAGATAGGGTGGAGCAATAACAAAATAAAATATGGTTCTGAACTTCCTAAGGGATATGTATAAATTAAAAAACATGTCACTTACCTTTCCTCTTCTTTGTTTTGCTGTCTTTGCTGGGGCTGTCCCTGGGAGAATTGTTATTGCTTTGTGCGGTCATGTCTATACCTAGCAGACTATAGAGTTTCTTCCGGTCAGGAGCAGGGAAATGTTTCTCAATCAGAGATTGAAGTACTCCTCTAAAAAAACAAAAACACAGTAATTGCCATTAGACATTTTTTTCTTTTACATACAACATTTTGCATATTTAAAATAAAAACTGGACTTGCTTATCAAAGTCTTCATGGTCACTTTTAGACAACTAATGATACATTTTCCCCATAGTTCACTGTTGCAGGAGACACCAGATCCCACAAGTCATCTCATCATTCAAGAGTCCACAGAAAGATGCCTTGACGGCAGGTTCCCTCTGGTACTTTAAAGGTGCCCATACACTTATCCGAAAGCGCCTGAATCCAAAGGATCAGGCCAAGAAATCTGCCCAAATCAAATGTATTGGACATCCCCTCTGACCAGATGTGCATCAGATGGGAGTGGGGAGGTCAGATAGGCTGCACATAAAATTTATCGGGTCGGACTCATTAGTGGCACATCGCGGTTGCTTTTTAGTGCGATAGGTGTGTGCCAGCGGTGAAGCACAGCTAGCACAAATCTATGTGCATCGGCATGAAGTGCCAAATCATTAGTGAGCCCTCCCAGGAAGCTCCAGGGGCAAACTGGTCCGACTAGTCCTAAAACCGACCAAACTAATGGGTGCGATGTGAAGTGTCCCGCTCAGCTCGCCACCCCCGGGGGTGTCGACAGAGAGGCCAATGTTGGCAGTGTATCACACCTGAACGTAGCAACAGTTGAATAGCTGTGGCTATTGACGATAAAACAATTAAATAAAGCCCTATGTAAGTCCTGTGAGGAAGCAAAGTACCCCCACAAAAACTACCATATATTTCAGCAATACATAAAATATATAAGCAATAAGCCTAAGGAAGTCCCACAGCAAGAGAATGTGGGATAGCCAGGGGAACACCCAACAGACATGGAAGGCATCTACAGAGAACAGAAAAAATGGCCAGCAATTGGACTGGCCTATATAGCTACAGCAGGGGTGGCCAACCAGAGGCAATGAGCCCAAAAATGTGTTGTGGTAGGACAAACCGCACATACCATGCAAAAATATGGGCAGCACATTAACAAACCTCCCAACATTTTATGTGCGCCTAGCACGGTGACCCTTGTTTTTCATAATTTTGACGGAAGACCTGACAGCCGCTGTTACCCAGAAAACTCAGGAGTGTCAGCACATGGGGCAGCTGGAAGACTATCAGCATAAACCACAGTGCTCGTGCAGCACTACCCTGCTGTGTGCTGGCTCCTGAACCCACAGAACTGCCACTTGAATCCTCTGACTGCATCTTATTAAGAAAAAGAGCCACATGCAGCTCAAGAGCCGCAGGATGGCCACCCCAGAGCTAGAGTATTTCTTCAGCCATGCTGCCTGGCGAGCTCATCCCATAACCTATCTAGGGACCCCAAGGATTTACATTGTGCATAAGGAGAACTGACTGATCAGTTCAACCAAGAACCCCACGGTTTAGGTACAAGAGCGACTGACAAAGCATCTGTCTTCCAGACATAGCAGACTTCAGAGCAAAACTCTTGAGGGAGGAGTCCCAATTGCAGGCGAAACACTTGTGTATAAGTAAAATAAAAAATAAATAAATATCAAAAGCAGAAAAATTAGTTCAGCAACACAGCAGTCGATCAACCACAGCAGCGATTTTCAATGTGCGGCACACCAAACAAGATTCTGGAATTGCCAAGGCACACCATCCGATCCCCACAGGGACAAAACACAATGGCTTCGATTGAAAACAAAAAACAATCATACTGGTCGCCACAAGTAAAAAAAAAAAAACCCACACACAACATTGACCATCACATGAAAACTATCAGTGAAAAAACAACTGGTGGTGGTGGCTTTAAACTAGTGTGGACATCTCTAGCTCTAGATACGCGTGTGTGCAGTGGTTGAAAAACAAAGTGCTAAAGGTCACCTACCATTACTAGCCTGTCTGGTAAATAAAGGTCAGGTTATGCAATTCGGTAGAAAAAGCTCACAGCCTAATCAGTGGCCACAGCTTTTCATGTGCATTAAACACTGCCCCCACGAACGTGCCGCCCCAGCATGCAGAGTTACCCTGCACGCGTGTGAAGTGATGTTTAGCATAAACACCATTCGCAGCTTGTGTGGGGAGGAAATCTTTTGATGGTCTAAAAAAGGTGCATACATACTGTACAAATTTTTTTACCAATTTCGTTGAGACATTGATGACCAATTTCCCTTGAACCCAGTGTCTTGGACGAAAGATCGAGCTACAGTTTATAGGCTTTTTTTGAAAAATATCCAAATTGTGCTGTATGCACAGTTGACGAACAACCGGCGGGTATGCGCATCATCATTCGTTGTATAGTCACTGAAAGATTTTGACAAATATCATTCACAAGGACCAAAAAGAACAAAATTGTCCCGCTCGCTGCAAGTGTCTGCACAGGTGCATAGATGCTTATGCACCGAAGCTAAACATTGCTCCCCGTGCAAATGCGCAGGGGAGTGATCAAAATTAGAATGCCCTTCTAAATGCTGGCAGATCCAACAGAAGAGGCCTCAGAAAGAGACTGTACGCCTCAAAACTATAATAAGGCCTAACGAATTTCATTTGACAAAACCACGACAAGTGAGTTTGCATCTGTGCTGAAGTGCCTAATAACCACTAGCAATATTGTATAACCTAAAATGAACGCATTGTATAGTAATCACTAGGACTAACTTTGCAGTAGATACAAAGTCATTCAGCTCTCCACCCCCTTCTTCCAAAGCTTCCAGAGTCCTTGCCTCTCCAGTTGACTGCAGGCCAATAACTACACACTGAAATAACACCAAACAAAAAATTATTTTCTGTAAAAAAAAAAAAAGGATGAATTCCAGACACACACAAAAAAAAAAAAAAAAACACAACATGCTAAAAACTTACCTTGCCATTTTTTATTTCTTCACGAGCTAGCTGTACTACTCTTCTAACTTTGGATGCTATGCAGAGATATTTGAAGAACCTTTGGTGTGCAGACCAGAACTGACCCCACATTGACTTCTTCATTCTTTGTTCCGCATCAATTAGGTCAGCAGCTTGTTGAAACCTCTCTCTGGCCAATACCCACTTAAAAATGAAAAAATAAAACACTTCTCAAAATTCAAATCAGCAAAACAGGACTATGCAATCAGGCTAGGTTAACAGGATTATGCATACCTAATAACTATTAAACTGGTGAGGGAATTTAGGAATTATTATTATATATTAGGGAGATTTCAATGGGAACGCCTAGCGTTTTCATGGGAAAGCCCATGAAATGCTAGGCATTCCCATGGGCGAGTCCTCCGGCGCGCCACCCCCACAGTCTTGGGTGCGTGCGCCTGATGAATAGTCTTTTCACCATGGCCACTCGCGCAGAAATGCGTATGCTCACAACATCGGTCCCCCCTGGGAACGCACAGGGGATGCAAAGCGATTAGTATAAGAGCCCATATTTCCAGCTTAGGCCACCTGAGTAAACCAAAGCTTACTCAGCCTGGCTGAAAGTCTTCTAGAGGCCAGGAAATACGCACCCTGGTGACCTGTCCCCGTTTCCAGGAATGCAGGGCAACCATGACCCATCGGGTTTGCATACGAATCTGGATCAGTTAGACATTACATTGGAGTATATACGGATAGTTCCCATTCTTAAATTCTTCTAATGTGCACAATGTTAAAATAAAAACACTCAAATACTGAGCTTTAGTGAAACGTGCTGCACCTAGTTGAACCATTAAGTGCATTGCATCTTGTACCAGCCCCACTATCCCAGTCTGTAATGTCCCCTGGGTTGCATGGAAGAGGAATACCATACTTTTTCGTTTGTTTATTTAAATAAAAAAAAATTGCCTCCCACATGATGCAATCACTAAATGGGTAGAACAAAAGATAAATATTTGACAAGCTGAGCCATCATTTTACCACTTCCTAAACCCAGGCAGTAATTAGAGTAAAATAGTCACATATTTCTATAAAATAACGTCTTACCAGCTTGACAGATTTATTGTACATTTTTACATAATCATGGGTGAGGGGAACTTCTTCAATTTTAAAGGTGACACCAGTGAAGCTCAACTGTCTTGCTATATACATGCCTCTCAGCTTCATATCCATGGCTACAATTTCCATTGCACCCACACCCCTAAAGAGAAAAAATAAAGCAGGTTATTAATCCACTGGGGAAAATGTAGAAACCATGTACAAACTAGCAATAGACATTCTGGTTATGAAAACTGTTCAAAAGTTTTCATTGCTTGCTTTTAGTTATAATGCTGGGCTGTACAATAAGGGAATCATTACATATACTGTACAATGACATGAAGAAGAAAGTAGAGATGGCTGGACCCAAATGAGCTCACAATGCAAGATGTGGGAGAAGCAAAACTGATACATAAAGCAACCAATGAAATTAGGATGTAGAATACGACCAAGCTCAGACACACAGGGGGAAATTTACCAAGATGTGTTTTCTACTTCACATGTGATGTTGCTATGGGCAACCAATCAGATCCTGTCTATCTTCCAGAGGGTGCTAAATAAATAAGTAGATTGATTGGTTTCCCATAGCAACATCACATGTGAAGTCTAATTCCCATCTTAATAAATTTCCCCCCACAGTGTCCAGGATTTAAGGCGATCTATGCCTAAACACAGGTGACCCAGTTTAAATGATAGCCATGCTTGATTCTAGATTAACTGTAACTTTGGACCAACAACTGTTTACAGCAGTGTATCTCAAATGGAAAATGTCCCCAATGGGTCATATTTTGTGGATTTGGGCCTGTGGAATCAAGTAGGATACATCCAATGTAAAGTAGATTAAATCCCCGATCCATGAGAACAGAAAGCCACAAAACATGAACTCTTGGTGGACCTTGAGGACCCGTGCTGAGAATCCTTGGTTAACAAATAAACGTTCCACTGTAACACGTTTATCACTTTATACAATGTAAACTTCAACTGAGAAGAAAAAGATAAATTACATCTCAAGTTTTTAATTCTCAGTCACGTCACCATGGTGGAGTAACAAAAGATGGGCTTAAACCATTTTGCAAAGGTAAACCTGTCATACAAACAGAGGCATAGACAGAATTGGAATTTATTGTCAATTCCAAAAGAGTCAGCAAGAGCTTAAACAAAGATTGACACAACAGATAAACATGGTGCACATAGAAAGGATATATAAAAAGCAACCTTACCTCCTTTCCACCGCCTGGATAAAGTCATTAAACTCTCTAAAGGGAGTACCTTCCCCCCAAATTCCCAAGCGACTCATGTAAGCCATGTTTCGTGGCTCAGAGGCACCTGGAAGAAAGGATGTGCTTTAAACCACAGTTCCAGTAACCTGATGGCATTGTCCGCACAACATATACTAAGTGCACAACATATACTAACCTGTGGCACTGGCATATACCACTCTGGCTTTAGGTAGTTTGTTCTGAAGCTCTAACACTGCTAAACCAGTCTTTGTTGGCTTTGAAGAACCAACTGGACACAGATTTTTAGCTTTGTGACATTCATCAAATACAATCTATATTAAAAGTAATTAAGGAACAATAAAACAAATTGTGCAATAAAGAAAATGAAACAGTTAAATGAACACAATTAGGCTAAACGTACTAGAATGTGAAATAGTAACCATTACAGTAACGTCAAAAACTCAAGTAGCGTGTCAATGTGTAATAAGCACAGCCATTTCTTAGTACTGGCCTAGCAAAGAATACTCACTTTGGCATCATGACACAATATGGCACTTTGAAATAAAGTGAAAAAAGGATACAACACCATCAAAGTCCTCTCCGCACCAGTGAAGAAGCTGCTTTAAGCGCGTTTTGTATTTACCACCAGACTGACTTTCGCCAATAAGAGATGAATATGTAGCAAATATAACCCCCTTCTTTACACTGCCATTATGCTTTGAGGAAATTTTACCATATTTAAACTGCAATGAAAAAACAACAAAAAGTCTTAATATGCAGAAAA